>NC_091977.1:19693977-19997311 GCF_044704955.1 Pristiophorus japonicus | reverse complement strand
AGGGAGAGGGACAGAGAGAGGGACAGAGAGAGGGACAGAGAGAGGGAGAGGGAGAGGGAGAGGGAGAGGGAGAGGGAGAGGTAGAGGGAGAGGGAGAGGGAGAGGGACAGAGAGAGGGACAGAGAGAGGGAGAGGGAGAGGGAGAGGGAGAGGGACAGCAAAATGTGACCAGAGGAAGAAGACCCAACAGGGCTGGCAAAAGGAGACCTTACACTCCCAGGGTATTCCGGCAGCAGTTCTCCTGTATCAGTTACACTGAGGAACAATGCTTCGAAGGCTGTATTTCAGCAAGGACATAGTCACAGTGCTCTGACACCTTCTGCAACCAGCCCTCGAGCCTCAGACCAGGGTGAGGACGGCCCTCTTAGTGGCAGTCAAGGTCACCATCGCGCTCAATCACTACACCAGCCGAACCTTCCAGTGTGCAACAGGAGACATCTCCAACATCTCCCAGTTTGCCGTCCATCGCTCCATCTGCGAGGTGACATATGCTCTGTACAGTAGGAGAAAGGAATACACTTCCTTTCCCATGACCAGAGAGCAGCAGCTTGAGCATGCATGTGGCTTTGCCAGGATAGCGTGTGTAAGGGGATAAAATATGGTCACAAAAGTGGGAGTAGACAGACAGACAGATGGTCACTAAAGTGGATACTGCAGGTAGTGAATTGATCTGACACATGGTCTAGATTGAAGGGCTTATCAGTATTAGGAGGTACTGAGGAATCGGGAGTTCCTCTATCTTATGGTCGGGATTGTAATATATTATAAATTGACCGATGGTATGTAAAGCGCGCTTATACACCCGCTTACAATGGGTTTTAAGAATGGGATGCAGCAAAGCTTGCTACGCAGCAAAGCTTGATGGTTAATAAGAACATAAGAACACAAGAAATAGGAGCAGGAGTAGGCCATACGGTCCCTCGTGTCTGCTCCTCCATTTAATACAAAGGTGGCTGACCTGATCATGGACTCCGGACCACTTCCCTGCCCACTCTCCATAACCCCTAATTCCCTTATCGTTTAAAAAACTGTCTATTTCTGTCTTAAATTTATTCAATGTCCCGGCTTTCACAGCTCTCTGAGGCAGCGAATTCCATAGATCCACAGCCCTCTGAGAGAAGAAATTTCTCCTCATCTCAGTTTTAAATGAGTGAGCCCTTATTCTAAGATTATGATCCCTAGTTCTAGTCTCCCCAACAGTGGAAATATCCTCTTTGCATCCACCTTGTCAAACCCCTTCATAATCTTATACGTTTCGATAAGATCACCTCTCATTCTTCTGAATTCCAATGAGTAGAGGCCCAACCTACTCAACCTTTCCTTATAAGTCAACCCCCTCATCTCCAGAATCAACCTCATGAACCTTCTCTGAACTGCCTCCAAAGTAAGTATATCCTTTCGTAAATATGGAAACCAAAACTGCATGCAGTATTCCAGGTGTGGCCTCACCAATACCTTATATAGCTGTAGCAAGACTTCTCTGCTTTTAGACTCCATCCCCTTTGCAATAAAGGCCAAGATTCCATTGGCCTTCCTGACCACTTGCTGTACCTGCATACTAACCTTTTGTGTTTCATGCACAAGTATCCCCAGATCCCGCTGTATTGCAGCACTTTGCAATCTTTCTCCATTTAAATAATAACTTGCTCTTTGATTTTTTTCTGCCAAAGTGCATGGCCTCACACTTTCCAACATTATATTCCACCTGCCAAATTTTTGCCCATTCACTTAACCTATCTATGTCCTTTTTCAGGATTTTTATGTCCTGCTCACACATTGCTTTTCCTCCCACCTTAGTATCGTCAGTAAACTTGGCTACGTTACACTCGGTCCCTTCCTCCAAGTCGTTAATATAGATTGTAAATAGTTGGGGTCCCAGCACTGATACCTGAGGCACCGCACTGCTTACTGATTGCCAACCCGAGAATGAACCATTTATCCCGACTCTCTGTTTTCTGTTAGTTAGCCAATCCTCTATCCATGCTAATATATTACCCCAACCCTGTGAACTTTTATCTTATGTAGTAACCTTTTATTTGGCACCTTGTCAAATGCCTTCTGGAAGTCCAAATACACCACATCCACTGTTCGTTACATCCTCAAAGAATTCTAGTAGCAAATTTGTCAAACATGACTTCCCCTTCATAAATCTATGCTAACTCTGCCGGACTGAAATTTGCTTTTCCAAATGTCCTGTTTAATAATGGACTCCAACATCTTTCCAACCACAGATGTTAGGCTAACTGGCCTATAGTTTCCTGCTATTTGTCTGCCTCCTTTTTTAAATTTGCAGTTTTCTAATCTGCTTGGACCTCCCCAGAATCCAGGGAATTTTGGTAAATTACAACCAATGCATCCACAATCTCTGCCGCTATTTCTCTTCAGACCCTAGGATGCAAGCCATCAGGTCCAGGGACTTTATCTGCCTTTAGTCCCATTATCTTACTGAGTACCACCTCCTTATTGATTGTGATTGTGTTAAGTTCCTCCCCCTCTATAGCCCCTTGACTATCCACTGTTGTAATATTGTGTGTGTCCTCTACCGCAAAGACTGATACAAAATATTTGTTCAGCGGTTCTGCCATCTCCGTGTTCCCAATTACTAATTCCCTGATCTCGTCCTCTAAGGGACCAACATTTACTTTAGCCACTATTTTCCTTTTTATACACCTATAGAAACTCTTGCTATCTGTTTTTATATTCCATACTTTCATAGTCTATCTTCCTTTTCTTAATCATTTTTTTAGTCATTCTTTGTTGGCATTTAAACGCTTCCCAATCTTCTGTCCTCCCACTAGTTTTGGCACATTGTATGCCCTTGTTTTTAATTGGATACCATCTTTTATTTCTTTAGTTAGACACAAATGGCTATCTTTTCTCTTACGCCCTTTCCTCCTCACTGGAATATATTTTTCTTGAGAGTTGTGAAATATCTCCTTAAATGTACACCACTGTTCATCAGCCGTCCCACACTGTAATCTATTTTCCCAGTCCACTTTAGCCAACTCAACCTTCATACCTTCATAGTCTCCTTTATTTAAGCTTAGTAAGCTGGTTAGAGATCCTACTTTCTCACCCTCCATCTGAATTTGAAATTCAATCATGCTATGATCATGGAATGAACCATCCGTTGTGTTAACCTGAATACGGACTGATTCAGTATTGAATAACACGTTCACCAAGGACAGGAGGGAGTCAACAGTCTATTGTGGCAACATCTGAAGGGAGGTTTGAGAACAAGATAGCAAACCCTGGGAAACAAGGTTAATTCACACGTCATGAAGAACTGAGGCAAAGTTGACACCACTGAACAACACATTCCGGAAGGGTGACATGTGATGGGAGATGGACAGGTTGAGGAACCACTCAGAGCCAGTCTGATGCAGCTTCACTGATGGCAGTCGGCCAATCGGTGGTTTTGTAGGAGGGTCGCACACCTCGGAATCTGTAGATGTAAAACCTTTGTTCTGAGAAGGTTCAACCGTGAACCCTTCCCTTGCATGCTTGAATCAAAACCGGTTGAACCGAGGTTTCGTCTGAGTGATACCCTGGTCGCTATACGGGCAGCGATATGGGCGGGTGTCAATTCCTTATATCAGGGAGTCCAACTTGAAGAAGAGACGTCTTCTTTTTACCCCAACAGCGGGCTTCCTCATGGTGCTGGCCGCCATTGACTGCACCCATGGCGCTTTGCGGGCAGTGCATAATAGTCCTGAGGTCTTCCGTAACCGCAGTGGCCACCACTCATTGAATGTGCAGTTGGTGTGCGACCACGCACAATGAATCCTCAACATCAGCAGCGATGATGCCTTCATCCTGCGCCAGCTCTCTTCCAGTCACCACATCAAGCTCGCAGCTGGCTGCTCGAAGACAAGGGCTATCCGCTCCCCAACTGGCTCATGACTCCCCTCCACAACCCCAGCACTCGTACACTGAGAGCCATGCCGCCACCAGGAACAGCATCGAGTGGACCATCGGAGAGCTGAAGCAGCGGTTCCGCAGCCTTGACCGCTCGGGAGGAGTCCTCCAATACTCAGCTGAGCGGGTGTCCATATTCGCCAATGTCTTCTGCATGCTGCACAACCTGGCCATCATGAGGGCACAGACATTGTCACCAGGCATAACCGCACCACCTGAGGAGGAGGAGGAGGAGGAGGAGGAGCAGGAGGATGATAAGGAGGAATAGGAGGAGGAGGTGGATAAAGAGGAGGATGAGGAGGAGCAGGAGGAGGAGGATAAAGAGGAGAATGAGGAGGAGCAGGAGGAGGAGGAGGAGCAGGAGGAGGAGAAGGATAAAGAGGAGGATGAGGATGAGGAGGAGGAGGAGGAAGATGAGGAGGAGCAGGAGGAGGAGGATGTGGAGGGGAGAAGCAGGATGAGGAGGAGGAGGAGGAGGATGAGGAGCAGGATTAGGAGGGGGAGGATGAGGAGGATGAGGATGAGAAGGAGGGGAGGATGAGGAGGGGAGGATGAGGAGGAGGGGAGGATGAGGAGGAGGGGAGGATGAGGAGGAGGGGAGGATAAGGTGGAGGATTAGGAGGGGGAGGATGAAGAGGAGGAGGAGGAGGAGGAGGAAGATGAGGAGGATGAGGATGAGGATGAGGAGGAGGATGAGGAGGATGAGGATGAGGAGGGGGAGGATGAGGATGAGGAGGATGAGGAGGAGGAGGAAGAGGATGAGGAGGGGGAGGATGAGGAGGGGGAGGATGAGGAGGATGAGATGAGGAGGGGAGGATGAGGAGGAGGAGGTGGAGGAGGATGAGGATGAGGAGGGGAGGATGAGGAGGTGGAGGAGGGGGAAGATGAGGAGGAGCAGGAGCAATGTTGGAGGAAGCAGCCACTCAATCGCGGCCTGCAAGGGCAGTCCATGACTTCAGACTTCGGTTCCAGTGAATTCTATCCCATTTCTCAGTTCCTCTGGTCGTTGCCATCACAACAATTTTCCCTTCCATTACAAAGCCCCAAAACTGAAATGACAGAAACAGAAAAGCTGAAACATTTCAATAAAAATGTATATAATCACAATTCATTGTATCATAATGTGTTTAAGAATCACCCTTGTGCATTTCCTTATGTCCCCGCTTTGCTTTAATTATTTTAGTACTCCTCCGCAGTGCGTCCCCCGTGGGTGCAGCGGGGCTGCTGGAAGGCTGCTGAGTGTCAGCGCCAGAGACTGCAGATGGCCTTGCAGGACGCCCTTGACCAGCTCTGGCCCTGGAAGGCCCGGCTGTAGACTGCACCGCCTCAGGCTGGGCGGCAGCAGCCTGGGCTGGCTGGGTGACAGGCAGCGACACGGGCAATGGCGGACTGGCAGTGGTGGGCTCAGGAATGCAGTCATCCTGAGAGAGGACAGCAGGTTCCCGCTCCACTGACCCACTGCCACGCCCCCGGGGCAGCACTTCAGCCTCCCCGCCAATCTGCTGGAGCACGGTTTGGTGGCCTGCTGTGACACCGTGGGATCCCCGGTGGACTGTGGTGGACCCGGCGGCGATGGCAGCAGCCAAAACACACGTGGCATCCAGCTGAGGCTGCGTGAGAGCAGTCTGAGCTTCCATGCCACCAACCATTGTCTGCATTACAGCACTAAGATGTTGCATTGCTTCCGCCTGTGCCTCAATGGAAGCGGCCACGTCGCCCATGACACGCCTCATGAGGTCTGGATCCGCACGGTCTCTCTGGGAGTCCACCATCGCCTGCAGACTGGCAATGATGGGGCTCCATGGTGTGTGCAGAGCTGTGTACAATGCTGGAGGTGAACTCCTCCACGCTCCATACCACTTCCGACAGGCCCTCGGGCACCCTTGCCATTGCACCTATGATGTCAGAGGCATACAACTTTAGGGAGCAGCGCGAGCCTGGGTTGATCGCCTGAGTTGAAGTTCTGGCATGGGTGAGTTGGTCGGATCATTGCTACACTGTGGCCACCTTCCGTGCTGTAAATTTCTATGATTCTATGAAAGGGCGGTGGCAGCACATTCAATAGTAACTTTCAAAAGGGGATTGGATAAATACTTCAAAAGGGGCAGGGGATTGGGGCTAATTGGATCGCTCTTTCGCGGAGCCAGCACAGGCATTAGGGCCTGAATGGCCTCCTTCTGTGCTGTATTATTCTGTGAAGTAATTTTGGAGTGTAGTCACTGTTATAATGTAGGAAACGCGGCAGCCAATTTTTGCACAGCAAGCTCCCACAAATAGCAATGTGATAATGACCAGCTCACGTGTTTTAGAGATGTTGATTGAGGGATAAATATTGGCTATGACACCAGGAAGATCTCCCCTGCTCTCCTTCAAAATAGTGCCATGGGATCTTTTACGTCCAACTGAGAGAGCAGATGGGGCCTCAGTTTAACGTCTCATCCGAAAGATGGCATCTCCGACAGCGCAGCGCTCCCTCAGTACTTCCCCTCCGACAGTGCAGCGCTCCCTCAGTACTTCCCCTTCGACAGTGCAGCACTCCCTCAGTACTTCCCCTCCGACAGTGCAGCGCTCCTCAGTACTGCCCCTCCAACAGTGCAGCACTCCCTCAGTACTGCCCCTCCGACAGTGCAGCACTCCCTCAGTACTGCCCCTCCGACAGTGCAGCACTCCCTCAGTACTGCCCCTCCGATAGTGCAGCACTCCCTCAGTACTGCCCCTCTGACAATGCAGCACTCCCTCAGCACTTCCCCTCCGACAGTGCAGCACTCCCTCAGTACTTCCCCTCCGACAGTGCAGCGCTCCCTCAGTACTGCCCCTCCAACAGTGCAGCACTCCCTCAGTACTGCCCCTCCGACAGTGCAGCGCTCCTCAGTACTGCCCCTCCAACAGTGCAGCACTCCCTCAGTACTGCCCCTCCAACAGTGCAGTTCTCCCTCAGTACTGCCCCTCCGACAGTGCAGAACTCCCTCAGTACCGCCCCTCCAGCAGCGCTGAGCTCCTTCAGTACTGCCTCTCCGACAGTTCAGTGCTCCCTCAGTACCACCCCTCCGACAGTTCAGTGCTCCCTCAGTACTGCCCCTTCGACAGTGCGACGCTCCTTCATTATTGCCCCTCTGACAGTGCGGAGCTCCCTCAGTACTGCTCACCGACAGTGCGGCGCTCCCTCAGCACTGCCCATCCAACAGTGCAATGCTCCCTCAGTATTGCTCCTCAGACACTGCAACGCTCCATCAGTACTGCCCCTTCGACAGTGCGGCGCTCCCTGGGTACTGCCCCTCCAACAGTGCGGCGCTCCCTCAGTACTGCCCCTCAGCAGTGCAGCACTCCCTCATTACTGCCCCTCTAATAGTGCGGCGCTCCCTCAGTACTGCACCTCAGCAGTGCAGCACTCCCTCATTACTGCCCCTCCAACAGTGCGGCGCTCCCTCAGTATTGCCCCTCCAAAAGTGTAGCACTTCCTCATTACTGCCCCTCCGTTAGTGCTGCGCTCCCTCAGTACTGCCCCTCTGACAGTGCAGCGCTCCCTCAGTATTGCTCCTCAGACACTGCAACGCTCCCTCAGTACTGCCTCTCCAACAGTGCGGCACTCCCTCAGTACTGCCCCTCCGACAGTGCAGCACTCCCTCAGTACTTCCCCTCCGACAGTGCAGCACTCCCTCAGTACTGCCCCTCCGACAGTGCAGCGCTCCTCAGTACTGCCTCTCCAACAGTGCAGCACTCCCTCAGTATTGCCCCTCCAACAGTGCAGTTCTCCCTCAATACTGCCCCTCCGACAGTGCAGAACTCCCTCAGTACCGCCCCTCCAGCAGCGCTGAGCTCCTTCAGTACTGCCTCTCCGACAGTTCAGTGCTCCCTCAGTACTGCCCCTTCGACAGTGCGGAGCTCCCTCATTATTGCCCCTCTGACAGTGCGGCGCTCCCTCAGCACTGCCCATCCAACAGTGCAACGCTCCCTCAGTATTGCTCCTCAGACACTGCAATGCTCCCTCAGTACTGCCCCTTCAACAGTGCGGCGCTCCCTGGGTACTGCCCCTCCAACAGTGCGGCGCTCACTCAGTACTGCCGCTCAGCAGTGCAGCACTCCCTCAGTACTGCCCCTCCAACAGTGTGGCGCTCCCTCAGTACTGCCCCTCAGACACTGCAACGCTCCCTCAGTACTGCCCCTCCAACAGTGCAACGCTCCCTCAGTATTGCTCCTCAGACACTGCAACGCTCCCTCAGTACTTCCCATCCGACAGTGCAGCGCTCCCTCAGTACTGCCCCTCCAACAGTGCAGCACTCCCTCAGTACTGCCTCTCCAACAGTGCAGCACTCCCTCAGTACTGCCCCTCCAACAGTGCAGTTCTCCCTCAGTACTGCCCCTCCGACAGTGCAGAACTCCCTCAGTACCGCCCCTCCAGCAGCGCTGAGCTCCTTCAGTACTGCCTCTCCGACAGTTCAGTGCTCCCTCAGTACCACCCCTCCGACAGTTCTGTGCTCCCTCAGTACTGCCCCTTCGACAGTGTGGCGCTCCCTCATTTTTGCCCCTCTGACAGTGCGGAGCTCCCTCAGTACTGCTCACCGACAGTACGGAGCTCCCTTAGTACTGCCCCTCTGGCAGTGCGGCGCTCCCTCAGTACTGCTCCTTCTACAATGCGGCGCTCCCTGGGTACTGCCCCTCCAACAGTGCGGCGCTCCCTCAGTACTGCCCCTCAGCAGTGCAGCACTCCCTCAGTACTGCCCCTCCAACAGTGCGGCGCTCCCTCAGTACTGCCCCTCCAAAAGTGCAGCACTTCCTCATTACTGCCCCTCCGTTAGTGCTGCGCTCCCTCAGTACTGCCCCTCTGACAGTGCAACGCTCCCTCAGTATTGCTCCTCAGACACTGCAACGCTCCCTCAGTACTGCCCCTCCGACAATGCGGCACTCCCTCAGTACTGCCTCTCCAACAGTGCGGCGCTCCCTCAGTACTGCCCCTCCGACAGTGCAGCACTCCCTCAGTACTGCCCCTCTGACAATGCAGCACTCCCTCAGCACTTCCCCTCCAACAGTGCAGTTCTCCCTCAGTACTGCCCCTCCGACAGTGCAGAACTCCCTCAGTACCGCCCCTCCAGCAGCGCTGAGCTCCTTCAGTACTGCCTCTCCGACAGTTCAGTGCTCCCTCAGTACCACCCCTCCGACAGTTCAGTGCTCCCTCAGTACTGCCCCTTCGACAGTGCGACGCTCCTTCATTATTGCCCCTCTGACAGTGCGGAGCTCCCTCAGTACTGCTCACCGACAGTACGGAGCTCCCTCAGTACTGCCCCTCTGACAGTGCGGCGCTCCCTCAGCACTGCCCATCCAACAGTGCAATGCTCCCTCAGTATTGCTCCTCAGACACTGCAACGCTCCATCAGTACTGCCCCTTCGACAGTGCGGCGCTCCCTGGGTACTGCCCCTCCAACAGTGCGGCGCTCCCTCAGTACTGCCCCTCAGCAGTGCAGCACTCCCTCATTACTGCCCCTCTAATAGTGCGGCGCTTCCTCAGTACTGCACCTCAGCAGTGCAGCACTCCCTCATTACTGCCCCTCCAACAGTGCGGCGCTCCCTCAGTATTGCCCCTCCAAAAGTGTAGCACTTCCTCATTACTGCCCCTCCGTTAGTGCTGCGCTCCCTCAGTACTGCCCCTCTGACAGTGCAGCGCTCCCTCAGTATTGCTCCTCAGACACTGCAACGCTCCCTCAGTACTGCCTCTCCAACAGTGCGGCACTCCCTCAGTACTGCCCCTCCGACAGTGCAGCACTCCCTCAGTACTTCCCCTCCGACAGTGCAGCACTCCCTCAGTACTGCCCCTCCGACAGTGCAGCGCTCCTCAGTACTGCCTCTCCAACAGTGCAGCACTCCCTCAGTATTGCCCCTCCAACAGTGCAGTTCTCCCTCAATACTGCCCCTCCGACAGTGCAGAACTCCCTCAGTACCGCCCCTCCAGCAGCGCTGAGCTCCTTCAGTACTGCCTCTCCGACAGTTCAGTGCTCCCTCAGTACTGCCCCTTCGACAGTGCGGAGCTCCCTCATTATTGCCCCTCTGACAGTGCGGCGCTCCCTCAGCACTGCCCATCCAACAGTGCAACGCTCCCTCAGTATTGCTCCTCAGACACTGCAATGCTCCCTCAGTACTGCCCCTTCAACAGTGCGGCGCTCCCTGGGTACTACCCCTCCAACAGTGCGGCGCTCACTCAGTACTGCCGCTCAGCAGTGCAGCACTCCCTCAGTACTGCCCCTCCAACAGTGTGGCGCTCCCTCAGTACTGCCCCTCAGACACTGCAACGCTCCCTCAGTACTGCCCCTCCAACAGTGCAACGCTCCCTCAGTATTGCTCCTCAGACACTGCAACGCTCCCTCAGTACTTCCCATCCGACAGTGCAGCGCTCCCTCAGTACTGCCCATCTGACAGTGCAGCACTCCCTCAGTACTGCCTCTCCAACAGTGCAGCACTCCCTCAGTACTGCCCCTCCAACAGTGCAGTTCTCCCTCAGTACTGCCCCTCCGACAGTGCAGAACTCCCTCAGTACCGCCCCTCCAGCAGCGCTGAGCTCCTTCAGTACTGCCTCTCCGACAGTTCAGTGCTCCCTCAGTACCACCCCTCCGACAGTTCTGTGCTCCCTCAGTACTGCCCCTTCGACAGTGTGGCGCTCCCTCATTTTTGCCCCTCTGACAGTGCGGAGCTCCCTCAGTACTGCTCACCGACAGTACGGAGCTCCCTCAGTACTGCCCCTCTGGCAGTGCGGCGCTCCCTCAGTACTGCTCCTTCTACAATGCGGCGCTCCCTGGGTACTGCCCCTCCAACAGTGCGGCGCTCCCTCAGTACTGCCCCTCAGCAGTGCAGCACTCCCTCAGTACTGCCCCTCCAACAGTGCGGCGCTCCCTCAGTACTGCCCCTCCAAAAGTGCAGCACTTCCTCATTACTGCCCCTCCGTTAGTGCTGCGCTCCCTCAGTACTGCCCCTCTGACAGTGCAACGCTCCCTCAGTATTGCTCCTCAGACACTGCAACGCTCCCTCAGTACTGCCCCTCCGACAATGCGGCACTCCCTCAGTACTGCCTCTCCAACAGTGCGGCGCTCCCTCAGTACTGCCCCTCCGACAGTGCAGCACTCCCTCAGTACTGCCCCTCTGACAATGCAGCACTCCCTCAGCACTTCCCCTCCGACAGTGCAGCACTCCCTCAGTACTTCCCCTCTGACAGTACAGCGCTCCCTCAGTACTGCCCCTCCAACAGTGCAGCACTCCCTCAGTACTGCCCCTCCGACAGTGCAGCACTCCCTCAGTACTGCCCCTCCGACAATGCAGCACTCCCTCAGCACTTCCCCTCCGACAATGCGGCACTCCCTCAGTACTGCCTCTCCAAAAGTGCGGCGCTCCCTCAGTACTGCCCCTCCGACAGTGCAGCACTCCCTCAGTACTGCCCCTCTGACAATGCAGCACTCCCTCAGCACTTCCCCTGCAACAGTGCAGCACTCCCTCAGTACTGCCCCTCCGACAGTGCAGCGCTCCTCAGTACTGCCCCCAAAACAGTGCAGCACTCCCTCAGTACCGCCCCTCCAGCAGCGCTGCGCTCCCTCAGTACTGCCCCTCTGACAGTGCAGCGCTCCCTCAGTATTGCTCCTCAGACACTGCAACGCTCCCTCAGTACTGCCTCTCCAACAGTGCGGCACTCCCTCAGTACTGCCCCTCCGACAGTGCAGCACTCCCTCAGTACTTCCCCTCCGACAGTGCAGCACTCCCTCAGTACTTCCCCTCCGACAGTGCAGCGCTCCTCAGTACTGCCTCTCCAACAGTGCAGCACTCCCTCAGTATTGCCCCTCCAACAGTGCAGTTCTCCCTCAATACTGCCCCTCCGACAGTGCAGAACTCCCTCAGTACCGCCCCTCCAGCAGCGCTGAGCTCCTTCAGTACTGCCTCTCCGACAGTTCAGTGCTCCCTCAGTACTGCCCCTTCGACAGTGCGGAGCTCCCTCATTATTGCCCCTCTGACAGTGTGGCGCTCCCTCAGCACTGCCCATCCAACAGTGCAACGCTCCCTCAGTATTGCTCCTCAGACACTGCAATGCTCCCTCAGTACTGCCCCTTCAACAGTGCGGCGCTCCCTGGGTACTGCCCCTCCAACAGTGCGGCGCTCCCTCAGTACTGCCGTTCAGCAGTGCAGCACTCCCTCAGTACTGCCCCTCCAACAGTGTGGCGCTCCCTCAGTACTGCCCCTCAGACACTGCAACGCTCCCTCAGTACTGCCCCTCCAACAGTGCAACGCTCCCTCAGTATTGCTCCTCAGACACTGCAATGCTCCCTCAGTACTTCCCATCTGACAGTGCAGCGCTCCCTCAGTACTGCCCCTCCAACAGTGCAGCACTCCCTCAGTACTGCCTCTCCAACAGTGCAGCACTCCCTCAGTACTGCCCCTCCAACAGTGCAGTTCTCCCTCAGTATTGCCCCTCCGACAGTGCAGAACTCCCTCAGTACCGCCCCTCCAGCAGCGCTGAGCTCCTTCAGTACTGCCTCTCTGACAGTTCTGTGCTCCCTCAGTACTGCCCCTTCGACAGTGTGGCGCTCCCTCATTTTTGCCCCTCTGACAGTGCGGAGCTCCCTCAGTACAGCTCAGCGACAGTACGGAGCTCCCTCAGTACTGCCCCTCTGGCAGTGCGGCGCTCCCTCAGTACTGCCCCTTCTACAATGCGGCGCTCCCTGGGTACTGCCCCTCCAACAGTGCGGCGCTCCCTCAGTACTGCCCCTCAGCAGTGCAGCACTCCCTCAGTACTGCCCCTCCAACAGTGCGGCGCTCCCTCAGTACTGCCCCTCCAAAAGTGCAGCACTTCCTCATTACTGCCCCTCCGTTAGTGCTGCGCTCCCTCAGTACTGCCCCTCTGACAGTGCAACGCTCCCTCAGTATTGCTCCTCAGACACTGCAACGCTCCCTCAGTACTGCCCCTCCGACAATGCGGCACTCCCTCAGTACTGCCTCTCCAACAGTGCGGCGCTCCCTCAGTACTGCCCCTCCGACAGTGCAGCACTCCCTCAGTACTGCCCCTCTTACAATGCAGCACTCCCTCAGCACTTCCCCTCCGACAGTGCAGCACTCCCTCAGTACTTCCCCTCTGACAGTACAGCGCTCCCTCAGTACTGCCCCTCCAACAGTGCAGCACTCCCTCAGTACTGCCCCTCCGACAGTGCAGCACTCCCTCAGTACTGCCCCTCCGACAATGCAGCACTCCCTCAGCACTTCCCCTCCGACAATGCGGCACTCCCTCAGTACTGCCTCTCCAAAAGTGCGGCGCTCCCTCAGTACTGCCCCTCCGACAGTGCAGCACTCCCTCAGTACTGCCCCTCTGACAATGCAGCACTCCCTCAGCACTTCCCCTCCAACAGTGCAGCACTCCCTCAGTACTGCCCCTCCGACAGTGCAGCGCTCCTCAGTACTGCCCCCAAAACAGTGCAGCACTCCCTCAGTACCGCCCCTCCAGCAGCGCTGAGCTCCCTCAGTACTGCCCCTTCGACAGTTCAGTGCTCCCTCAGTACTGCCCCTCTGACAGTTCAGTGCTCCCTCAGTACTGCCCCTCCGACAGTGCAGAACTCCCTCAGTACTGCCCCTCCAGCAGCGCTGAGCTCCCTCAGTACCACCCCTCCGACAGTTCAGTGCTACCTCAGTACTGCCCCTCCGACAGTTCAGTGCTCCCTCAGTACCACCCCTCCGACAGTTCAGTGCTCCCTCAGTACCACCCATCCGACAGTTCAGTGCTCCCTCAGTACTGCCCCTTCGACAGTGCGGCGCTCCCTCATTATTGCCCCTCTGACAGTGCGGAGCTCCCTCAGTACTGCTCACCGACAGTACGGAGCTCCCTCAGCACTGCCCCTCTGACAGTGCGGCGCTCCCTCAGCACTGCCCATCCAACAGTGCAACGCTCCCTCAGTATTGCTCCTCAGACACTGCAACGCTCCCTCAGTACTGCCCAATCGACAATGCGGCGCTCCCTGAGTACTGCCCCTCCAACAGTGCGGCGCTCCCTCAGTACTGCCCCTCAGCAGTACAGCACTCCCTCATTACTGCCCCTCCAACAGTGCGGCGCTCCCTCAGTATTGCCCCTCCAAAAGTGCAGCACTTCCTCATTACTGCCCCTCCGTTAGTGCTGCGCTCCCTCAGTACTGCCCCTCTGACAGTGCGGCGCTCCTTCAGTACTGCCCCTCTGACAGTGCAACGCTCCCTCAGTATTGCTCCTTAGACACTGCAACGCTCCCTCAGTACTGCCCCTCCGACAATGCGGCGCTCCCTCAGTACTGCCTCTCCAACAGTGCACCGCTCCCTCAGTATTGCCCCTCCAACAGTGCAGCACTCCCCCATTACTGCCCCTCCGACAGTGCAGCGCTCCCTCAGTACTGCCCGTCCAACAGTGCGGTGCTCCCTCAGTATTGCCCCTCCAACAGTGCAGCACTCCCTCATTACTGCCCCTCCGACAGTACGACAATCCCTCAGTACTGCTCCTCTGACAGTGCAGCGCTCCCTCAGTATTGCTCCTCAGACACTGCAACGCTCCCTCAGTACTGCCCCTCCGACAATGCGGCGCTCCCTCAGTACTGCCCCTCCAACAGTGCAGCACTCCCTCATTACTGCCCCTCCGACAGTGCAACACTTCCTCAGTACTGTCCCTCCGACAGTGCAGCACTCCCTCAATATGCCCGACCGACAGTGCGGCACTCCGTCAGTACTGCCCCTCTGACAGTGCAACGCTCCCTCAGTACAGACCATCCGACAGTGCAGCACTCCCTCAGTATTGCCGCTCCAACAGTGCAGCGCTCCCTCAGTACTGTCCCTCTGACAGTGCAATGCTCCCTCAGTGCTGCCCCTCCGACAGTGCGGCGCTCCCTCAGTGCTGCCCCTCCGACTGTGCGGCGCTCCCTCAGTACTGCCCCTCTGACAGTGCAGCGCTCCCTCAGTGCTGCCCCTCCGACAGTGCAGTGCTCCCTCAGTATTGCCGCTCCAACAGTGCAGCGCTCCCTCAGTACTGTCCCTATGACAGTGCAGCGCTCCCTCAGTGCTGCCCCACCGACAGTGCGGAGCTCCCTCAGTCTAAATTTTGTGCTCAAGTCTCTGGTTTGGAACTTCGAGGTGTGAGTGCGAGCACTGAGCCTTGTCCGATACAACTGGTACAGTGCAAGGAGCGGGGAGGGGCCAGGTGTATGGTAAGGTGAGGGGACGAGCCATTGCTCATGACAAATACACTGGACCAGTTCCATTTTTCCTTTCCTTTTTTATTCTCAATGCTAATGGCCTGGACTGCTCCCTCTGTGAGTTTTTTTTTCCTCATCTCCTCTCGAAACTTCCTACCAATTACGTTAAATCTATGCCATCTAGTTGTTGACCCCTCTGCTAAGCGAAACAGATCCTTCCTATCCACTCTATCTAGGCCCCTCATAACTTTATACACCTCAATAAGGTCTCCCCTCAGCCTTCTCTGTTCCAAAGAAAACAATCCCAGGCTTGTATTCACTGAAATTTAGAAGAATGAGAGGGGATCTCATCAAAACATATAAAATTCTGATGGGATTGGACAGGTTAGATGCAGCAAGAATGTTCCTGATGTTTGGGAAGTCCAGAACCAGGGGTCACAGTCTAAGGGTAAGGGGTAAGTCATTTAGGACCGAAGAAGGAGAAACTTCTTCACTCAGAGAGTTGTGAGCATGTGGAATTCACAGAAAGTTGTTGAGGCCAATCAAAAGGGAGTTAGATATGTCCCTCATGGCTAAAGGGATCAAGGGGTATGGATAGAAAGCAGGAATGGGGTACTGAAATGCATGATCAGCCATGATCATATTGAATGGTGGTGCAGGCTCGAAGAGCCGAATGGCCTACTCCTGCACCTATTTTCTATGTTTCTATGTTTCTATCCGATCTTCTTCATAACTAAAATTCTCCAGTCCTGGCAACATCCTTGTAAATCTCTTCTGTACCCTCTCGAGTGCAATCACATCTTTCCTGTAATGTGGCGACCAGAACTGCATGCAGTACTCCAGCTGTGGCCTAACCAGTGTTTTATACAGTTTAGCTTGGGGTTGAACAGGGCACTGAAGTTGCAAATAGTCCGGTTCAGCATGAGACAATGGGAGGTTGCAGCTATCGCTCAGCTTTTACCAGTTGTGTAAGTTAGTACGTACGCCACAATTGGCTCTGGGTTAGGAAGTGGACAATGGCTAGCGATCTTGTTCTAGATTATGGCGTGGAAATTCCGATGTCCCGGGCCCGTATGATGTTTCTTCGGAGCCGAGAAGGCATAGGAAAAGCCGGTTTTCAGCGTGCAATGCGCATGCGCTGATAATCGGCTTTTCTGATCTGTCAAGCTGGAGCTTGACAGATGATCCGCAGATCGGGAGCGAGGATATTTGCACGGGCAAGATTGCGGGATTTACGCATATCTTGCCTGGCAAATGTCCCCAAAACTCTTGCGTCTGATCGAAGCAGGCGCATAGCCTACTTTTACAGGCGTAAGAGTTTAAAAACATATCAAAAACATGATTGAAATAAAATTTTAAAAAACATATCTATGTTAAAACCCTGTCCACTCAGGTTATTTTAAACACTAACCCTAACTTTTTTTTAAAATTGGCAATTTTTTTCTTTAAAAAACATTTATAACAACTTTAATTTCTATTCGTGTATTGCGTGAGGTGTTTTTTAAATGTTTTATGTAGTGTTTGTGCGTTTTGGGGTTTTTCTCATTTACAGAATTTCACATTTACGAATCTCCAATTACAATGAATGAGAAAATACTTACCTGTGATTGGGTGTCCCGGCCCATGTGACTCCTGCGGACGTCTCAACATGAACGCGCTATGACGCGCAGTCACGAGATGCCTCCGGACCGGGATCCTGAGCAAACGCAGCAGCTTCAGGTAAGTGCGCATTTTATGTCCATTATTTAGTGCATTGCCCGCGGGAAGACCTTGAAAGGAATTTCTGGGCCATCAGTCAACATAGCTGGAAAATGCAGGTATGGACATGATGTGAGGAGTCACTTGGGTTTAGCCATGATATTATGGTCAGAAAGCCTGCAAACACTCGCTGTCAAGGCTTCTACATGACTGAGTTACCAAACAGCATCCTATGCCTCGGAAGCTATACCCGGAAAGCAGTCCACACATTCAAGGAGGAGGGGCGGAAATTGGCAAGGTGATAAAAGAACTTACACAATGTTATTTTCGAAGCACAAACAGATCTCATGCATCAGACAATTAAACACGGTCTACAATGTCACAAATTAATACAGCAGCACGATGCTTAAGTCCAAGTATCAAAGCTTTGCCCTTGGTCAGCCAGAATACTGAGGTAATTGGGCTTGTCTGTAATGCCGCCCATGATTGATGGAATATAAGACATTAATAAACTTGCAGAACAGGTGTGTAAATGGAGAATTAATTTCAATATAGATCAGTATGAGATGGTGCATTTTGGTGGAAGAATTAAGGAGGCCACATATTTATTGGACAATGTCTAAATAGGGTTGAAGAGCAAAGGGATTGACAAACAGGTACAGATTCAGAAATTGTTAAAAGTAGCAACGCATGTGACGAAGCCATATAAATGCAAACAAAGCACTCGGGATCATTTCACATTTGCTCTTATCAAAGTCACAAATGTGAGTGTGGCAAAGACAAACTATCCCTCCTCGTCCTTCTGGGCCTGTCTGCAGCCTTTGACACAGTTGACCACTCCATCCTCCTCCAACGTCACTCCACCTCCGTCCAGCTGGGTGGGACTGCACTCACCTGGTTCCATTCGTATCTGCTGAGTCTCATCGCCGAGAGCATCATCATCATCATAGACAGTCCCTCAGAATTGAGGAAGACTTGCTTCCACTCTAAAAATGAGTCCTTAGGAAGCTAAACAGTCCAATACGAGAACCGCAGTCCCTGTCACAGGTGGGACAGATAGTCGTTGAGGGAAAGGGTGGGTGGGACTGGTTTGCCGCACGCTCTTTCTGCTGCCGGCACTTGATTTCTGCATGCTCTCGGCGATGAGACTCGAGGTGCTCAGCGCCCTCCCTGATGCACTTCCTCCAATTAGGGCAGTCTTTGGCCAGGGACTCACAGGTGTCAGTGAGGATGTTGCACTTTATCAGGGAGGCTTTGAGGGTGTCATTGTAAGGTTTCCTCTGCCCACCTTTGGCTCGTTTGCAGAGTAATTTACGCCGAGAGCATGCAGAAATCAAGCGCAGGCAGCGGAAAGAGCTTGCGGCAAACCTGACGCGGCAAACCTGTCTCACCCACCCTTCTTGTAATGTAATCGCTTTGGGTCCTAATAATGTAGAGCCAGGTTTGTACCTGCTCTGAGTTTACAGTATTCAGTCTATTGAGTTATTGCATACACAACATTTGGTGATGAGGTAACAAGAACCTTCGAATGCAAAAATGAGCACAATTGGAATTCTGGAGCGATTCGTGGAGGGGGAAGATTGAGCAGACTTTGTAGCCTGCTTGAACCAGTACTTTGTGGCCAACAAAATGGAGAAAGAGTCAGACGCAGTTTGGCGTCGGGCGTTCCTCCTCACGGTCTGCGGTCCGAAAATCTATGGACTCATAAAGAATCTCCTTTCGCCTTTAAATCCAACGGACAAGGACTATGAAACATTGTGTGCTCTGGTGTGTGACCATCTCAAACCAGATGAAGGCATCATCATCTCAAGATATCGATTCTATACGCACGTTCGTTCTGAGGGCCAGGATGTATCGGAATTGTTGCCGGCCTAAGACGTCTAGCTGGACCGTGTAAGTTTGAAACTGCGCTGGCAGACATGCTGCGGGACTTCTTTGTAATCAGCAACAACCACGAGGTGATGCTGCGTAAGCTACTGGCGGCGGAGATTTGAGCAAGGCCATCACGGTTGCCCAATCATGTACGACGGCGGACAAAAGCTTTATGCAGATATCATTGAAAAATCGGAACATGGCAAGTACTGTAAACAAGATAGTATCGTCGTTTGGCAGAGCTGCATATGGCCGTGCCTACCTGACTGCGTACGCGAAACCTGTGGCTGCTCAAAGTCCACCAACGGGAATTAATCCAATATCACCGTGTTGGTATTGTGGGGCAAATCATCGGCATTATCAATGTCGGTTTAAACAGTATATTTGTAAAGGCTGTTTGCAAGTGGGGCATCTCCAGCGCATGTGTCCGCAACTGAGCAAGCGTGCTGAGACACAACACATGGAGGATGATGATCAATCTAGCGTGGATCCGGATATGCAATCCGAGATACCAGAGGAGGAAGTGTACGGACTGTATTCATTCCTAACAAAGAGCCAACTGATAATAATTAATGTAAAACTTAATGGTATGCCGGTATCGATGGAATTGGACACGGGTGCGAGTCAATCAATAATGAGTCAGAGGACATTTGACAGATTGTGGGATACTAAGGCTGTGAGGCCTAAGCTGAGTCCAGTCAATGCCAAGTTACGTACATACACTAAAGTACTCATAACGGTGATTGGCAGTGCAGTAATCAAGGTGTCGTATGATGGTGCGGTTCACGATTTACCATTATGGATTGTTCCAGGCAATGGTCCAATGCTGTTCGGCAGGAACTGGTTAGAAAAAATCAAATGATACTGGAATGAGATCAAAGCTTTGTCGTCGGAGGAGGATACTCCATGTGCTCAAATGCTGAGGAAGTTCCCCTCGCTGTTTGAACCAGGCATCGGCAATTTTACGGGAGCCAAGGTGCAGATCCACGTGGACTCAGATGCAAGACCCGTCCATCATAAAGCTCAGGCAGTTCCGTACAAGATGAGGGAGAAGGTCGAAATCGAACTGGATAGACTCCAGCGTGAAGGGATCATATCACCGGTCGAATTTAACGAATGGTCCAGCCCCATTGTTCCCGTGTTGAAAAGTGATGGTACTGTCAGATTTGTGGAGATTACAAAGTTACGATCAACCGAGTTTCAAAACAGGATCAATACCCATTATCGAACGCTGATGACCTGTTTGCAATGCTAGCTGGGGGGAAAGTCGTTGACAAAACTGGATCTGATGTCGGCCTACATTACACAGGAGCTGGTTGACACGTCGAAGAAACTTACGTGCATCAACACTCATAAAGAACTGTTTATCTACAACAGGTGTCCTTTCGGAAGTCGCTTGGCTGCAGCCATATTTCAGAGGAACATGGAGAGCCTACTGAAGTCCGTCCCAAGAACCATCGTGCTCCAAGGTGACATACTGGTCACAGGTCGTGACTCTGCCGAACATCTGAACAACCTGGAAGAGGTTCTACATCGTCTGGACAAAGTACGACTCAGACTGAAATGTTCGAAGTGTGTCTTCAAGGCACCGGAAGTTGAATTCCTGGGGAGGAGAATTGCTGCTGACGGCATCAGGCCTACAGACTCGAAAACCAAGGCAATCAAAAATGTACCCAAGCCTCAAATGTGATGGAGCTGCGTTCGTTCCTTGGTCTACTCAACTACTTCGGTAATTTCTTACCTAGATTGAGCACCTTATTAGAGCCACTGCACATGCTGCTAAGAAAAGGCGACAACTGGGTTTGGGTGCATCTCAAGATAGAGTTTTTGAGAAAGCTACTAATCTGCTTTGCGCTAATAAGCTGCTGGAATATTGTGATCCGTATAAGCGTCTAGTATTGGCCTGTGACTGCTTCGTCATATGGAGTTGGTTGCGTGCTCCAACAAGCTAATGAGTCGGGCAAATTACAACCTGTTGCATATGCTTCAAAAAGTTTGTCAAAGGTGGAAAGAACCTACAGCATGGTAGAGAAAGAAGCTCTAGCCTGTGTGTATAGGGTTAAAAAGATGCATCAGTATCTGTTTGGTATTCGGTTTGAACTGGAAACAGATCACAAACCACTCATTTCATTGTTTTCGGAAAACAAAGGTATCAATACCAATGCATCGTCCCGCATCCAGAAGTGGGCGCTGACATTGTCTGCCTATGATTACTTCATTCGCCATCGACCTGGCACTGAGAATTGTGCTGATGCATTGAGCTGTCTGCCGTTGCCCACACCGGAGGTGGAAACGCCACAACTGGCAGACCTACTGTTAGTCATGGATGCTTTTGAAAGTGAAGGAACCCGTGTCAAGGCCCAACAAATTAAGACCTGGATCAGCCAGGACCCAATATTATCAGTTGTGATAGTTGTATCCTTAGCGGTGATTGGTCTGCCATATCCAAACACATGTGTGAGGAGGTTAAGGAGGAAAGGAACGCAATAGTAAGGAAGGACATTAGCTTGGATGATGTGGAATCAGTATGGGTGGAGGTACGGAATACCAAAGAGCAGAAAACACTAGTGGGAGTTGTGTACAGACCACCAAACAGTCGTAGTGAGTTTGGGGATAGCAAGAAATTAGGGATATGGGCAATAAAGGTACAGCAGTTATCATGGGCGACGTTAATCTACATATTGATTGGGCTAAACAAACTGGTAGCAATGCGGTGGAGGAGGATTTCCTGGAGTGTATTAGGGATGGTTTTCAAGACCAATATGTCAAGGAACCAACTAGAGGGCTGGCCATCCTAGACTGGGTGATGTGTAATGAGAAGGGACTAATTAGAAATCTTGTTGTGCGAGGCCCCATGGGAAAGAGTGACCATAATATGGTAGAATTCTTTATTAGGATGGAGAATGACACAGTTAATTCAGAGACTAGGCTCCTGAACTTAAGGAAAGATAACTTCGATGGTATGAGACATGAATTGGCTAGAATAGACTGGCAAATGATACTTAAAAGGTGGATAGGCAATGGCAAACATTTAAAGATCACATGGATGAACTTCAACAATTATACATCCCTGTCTGGAGTAAAAATAAAACGGGGAAGGTGGCTCAACCGTGGCTGACAAGGGAAATTAAGGATAATCCAACGAAAAAGCATATAAATTGGCCAGAAAAAGCAGCAAACATGAGGACTGGGAGAAATTTATAATTCAGCAGAGGAGGACAAAGGGATTAATTAGGAGCGGGAAAATAGAGTATGAGAGGAAGCTTGCTGGGAACATAAAAACTGACTGCAAAAGCTTCTATAGATATGTGAAGAGAAAAAGATTAGTTAAGACAAACGTAGGTCCCTTGCAGTCAGAATCTGATGAATTTATAATGGGGAACAAAGAAATGGCAGACCAATTGAACAATACTTTGGTTCTGTCTTCACGAAGGAAGACAAAAATAACCTTCCGGAAATACTAGGAGACCGAGAAGGAGGAACTGAAGGAAATCCTTATTAGGCGGGAAATTGTGTTAGGGAAATTGATGGGATTGAAGGCCGATAAATCCCGGGGCCTGATAGTCAACATTCCACAGTACTTAACGAAGTGGACCTAGAAATAGTGGATGCATTGGTGGTCATTTTCCAACAGTCTATCGACTCTGGATCAGTTCCTATGGACTGGAGGGTAGCTAATGTAACATCACTTTGTAAGAAAGGAGGGAGAGAGAAAATGGCTAATTATAGACCAGTTAGCCTGACATCAGTAGTGGGGAAAATGTTGGAATCAATTATTAAAGATGAAATAGCAGCGCACTTGGAAAGCAGTGACAGGATCGGTCCAAGTCAGCATGGATTTATAAAAAGGGAAATCCTGCTTGACAAATCTTCTAGAATTTTTTGAGGATGCAACTAATAGAGTGGACAAGGGAGAACCAGTGGATGTGGTGTATTTGGACTTTCAAAAGGCTTTTGACAAGGTCCCACACAACAGATTGGTGTGCAAAATTAAAGCACATGGTATTGGGGGTAATGTACTGACGTGAATAGACAACTGGTTGGCAGACAAGAAACAGAGAGTCGGGATAAATTGGTCGTTTTCAGAATGGTAGGCAGTGACTAGTGGGGTGCCACAGGGCACAGTGCTGGGACCCCAGCTATTTACAATATACATTAACGATTTAGATTAAGGAATTGAATGTAATATCTCCAAGTTTGCAGATGAAACTAAGCTGGGTGGCAGTGTGAGCTGTGAGGAGGACGCTAAGAGGCTGCAGGGTGACTTGGACAGGTTAGGCGAGTGGGCAAATGCATGGCAGATGCAGTATAATATGGATAAATGTGAGTTTATCCACTTTGGTAGCAAAACACGAAGGCAGAATATTATCTGAATGGTGGCAGATTAGGAAAAGGGGAGGTGCAACGAGACCTGGGTGTCATGGTACATCAGTCATTGAAAGTGGGCATGCAGGTACAGCAGGCGGTGAAGAAGGCAAATGGTATGTTGGCCTTCATAGCAAGGGGATTTGAGTATAGGAGCAGGGAGGTCATACTGCAGTTGTACAGGGCCTTGGTGAGGCCTCACCTGGAATATTGTGTTCAGTTTTGGTCTCCTAATCTGAGGAAGGACGTTCTTGCTATTGATGCAGCGAAGGTTCACCAGACTGATTCCCGGGATGGCAGGACTGACATATGAGGAGAGACTGGATCGTCTGGGCCTGTATTCACTGGAGTTTAGAAGGATGAGAGGGGATCTCATAGAAACATATAAAATTCTGACGGGACTGGACTGGTTAGATGCAGGAATAATGTTCCCGATGTTGGGGAAGTCCAGAACCAGGGGACATAGTCTATGGATAAGGGTAAGCCAATTAGGACTGAGATGAGGAGAAACTTCTTCACTCAGAGAGTTGTTAACCTGTGGAATACTCTACCGCAGAGAGTTGTTGATGCCAGTTCGTTGGATATATTCAAGAGGGAGTTAGATATGGCCCTTATGGCTAAAGAGGTCAAGGGGTATGGAGAGAAAGCAGGAAAGGGTTACTGAGGTGGATGATCAGCCATGATCTTATTGAATGGTGGTGCAGGCTCGAAGGGCCAAATGGCCTACTCCTGCACCTATTTTCTTTGTTTCTATGAGACCAAACCTTACATTTGTCGCAAAGACGAACTATCCATTCAATCAGATTGTATACTGTGGGATAATCGAGTTGTTATGCCCAAGAAAGGCTGAGAGAAATTTGCGCATGATCTACATAGCACGCATCCCGGTATTGTCATGATGAATGCCATTGCCAGGTCTCATGTATGTTGGCCTGGAATTGACTCTGATCTGGAATCATGTGTGCATCAGTGCAACACTTGCATGCAGCTTAGTAAAGCACCAGCAGAATCATTGCTGAGTCTGTGGTCGTGGCCATCTAACAACAGTCCAGGATCCACATCTCCTTTGCAGATCCCTTCCTGGGAAAGATATTCTTAGTTGTGGTGGATGCTTATTCCAAGTGGATAGAGTGTACAATCATGTCATCCAGCACATCCACAACCACCATTGAGAGCCTTCATGTCATGTTTGCTACGCATGGTCTGCCTGACGTCGTTGTAAACGACAATGGATCTTGCTTCACCAGTATGGAGTTTCAAGAGTTCATGAAACTCAATGGTATCAAACATGTGATGTCAGCACTATTCAAACCCACATCCAATGGACAAGCAGAGCGTGCGGTCCAAACCATCAAGCAGAGTATGAAACATGTAACTCAAGGTTCACTGCAAACTCGCTTGTCACGCATATTGCTTAGTTACATGACAAGACCTCATACGCTTACCGGTGTCTCCTCTGCTGAACTATTGATGAAGAGAGGTCTCAAGACCAGGCTCTCTCTTGTCCACCCTGACTTGAATAATCGTGTTGAATACAGACATCAAAGTTAGCAAGGGTATCATGATCGCACTACTGTGTCACGCGACATTTCTAACAATGATCCTGTGTATGTACTGAATTATGGTCAAGGTCCCAAATGGATCGCAGGTACTGTTATGGCCAAGGAGGGTAACAGAGTGTTTATCGTTCAGCTCAAGAATGGGCCGACATGCAGAAAACATGTCGATCAGATAAAGCTATGGCACACGGAGCCGGAACAGTTTGAGGAAGACACAATCAGTGACCAACCAACCTACCCTCAGTCATCAGAGGACTCTGCTGTCATCACTGAATCTGGACTTTCAATCCCTGACATGGTCAATGAATCTGGACTTTCAATCACTGACATGGTCAATGAATCTGGACTTTCAATCCCTGACGTGGTCATTGCCACTCCCATCAGATCGGCTACCCAGCCCAAGGCTGGAGTTGTACTGAGGTGTTCAATTCGGGAGCAGAAACCCCAGGACCATCTCAATTTGCAAAAAAGTCCGTTACTAATATCTTAAAGGGGGATATTGTCATGTATGTATGCTTGGGTTTACTAGCCATCAGGTTGCTCCACTGTCGAAGGACATTGGGTTGTGCACACGTGTGTGCGGCCAAGGTATAAAAGGTCAGCCATCTTGTAATGTAATCACTTTGGGCCCTAATAAAGTTGAGCCAGGTTTGTACCTGTTCGAAGTTTACGGTATTCAGTCTATCGTGTTACTGCATACACAACACAGGGGCTGGTAAATAGACAACAAGGAAGTTTAGCACCACTAAATGGTATATACTTCAATGTAAGGAGCACAGGGAATAAGGCAGATGAGCTGAGAGCACAGATAGACACTTGGGATTATGTTATAGCTATTACTGAGACATGGCTGAAAGAAGGGTAGATATGGCAGCTCAACATTCCTGGTTCCAGGGTTTTCAGACGGGATAGAGAGGGGGTAAAAAAGGAGGGAGGTCGCAGTATTAATTAAGGAAACAATTACAGCTGTAAGAATGGTTGATTTGTTAGAGGGTTAATCAAACGAGGCCATATGAGTTGAATTGAAGAATAAAAAAGGGGTGATCACACTACTTGGAGTGTACTATAGACCTCCAAACAGTCAGAGGGAGATAAAAGAGCAAATATGTGGGCAAATTGTTGCAAAGTGCAAAAACTATAGAGCTGTAATTTCAACTACCCTAATATTAACTGGGAAAAAAGTTGTGTAAATGGTACAAAGGGTGTGGAATTCCTAAAATGCATTCAGGAGAACTACTTTAGCCAGTATGTAACAAGCCCAACAAGAGAGGGGGCAGTTTTGGACTTGGTTTTGGGGAGTAAAGAGGGGAAGGTGAACGAGGTATCAGTGGGAGAGCATTTTGGTGCTAGTGATCATAATTCAGTAAGATTTAGGGTATTTGTGGAAAAGGACAAAGGTGGACCAGGAAAAAAAGTTCTCAATTGAGGTAAAGCCAATTTTGCTGAGCTGAGATGGGATTTGGCCAAAGTGGACTGGAAACGGCTACTTGATGGTAAATCAGCGTCAGAGCAGTGGGAGGCATTCAAGGAGGAGATCCAGAGGGTACAGAGCAAGTATGTTCCCTTAAAATAAAAAGGGTGGGGCTAACAAATCTTGAGTCCCCTGGATGTCTAGGGACATACTCAGAAGAATGAGAGGTGATCTTATCGAAATGTATAAGATTATGAGGGGCACTTCATAGGTGTCGCATACCCTCTGGCATCTGGTTCAAGTGTCGGCTTTTCAAAGCTGGGCTCATCAGAGCTGAACCTGGTCCTTCCATTAGCTCATGTTGAGAGGTGGACTCCCTAGCAGGTTACTGCATAGCGATCATGAGCGGGAATTTTCTTCTCCCTAGTCCAAGAGTCCTTTGGAACATAATGGCGTGGCAATCCCACCGTCCCAGGGTCAGTACGAAGTTTCTGTGGACCCGGGAAGGCATCAGAATAGCCGGCTTACAGCGTGCAATGCACATGCGCTGATAACCGGCTTTTCCGATCTGTCAAGCTGGAGCTCGACAGATAATCCACAGATCGGGAGCGAGGACATTTGTATGGGCAAGATTGCGGGATTTACACATATCTTGCGGGGCAAATGTCCTCAAAACTCTTGCGCCTGATCGAAGCAGGCACAGGGCCTACTTTTACAGGCTTAAGAGTTTAAAAACCTATCAAAAACATGATTAAAATAGAATTAAATAAAACATATCTATGTTAAAACCCTGCCCATTCAGATTATGTTATTTTAAACTCTAACCCTAACTTTTTTTTAAACTCGGCAAATTTAAAAAAAAAACATTTATAACAACTTTAATTTCTATTTGTGTATTTATGTGAGTTTTTAAAATGTTTTATGTAGTGTTTGTGCGTTTTGGTGTTTTTTCGCATTTATAGTAATAGGAGTTTCACATTTACCAATCTCTAATTACAATGAATGAAAAAATGCTTACCTGTGATTGGTCCAGGCCCTTGTGACTCCTGCGGACGTCCCAACGTGATCGCGCTGTGACGCGCAGTCACGAGAGGCCTCCGGACCGGGATCTCGAGCGGGTGCAGCAGCTTCAGGTAAGTGCGCATTTTATGTCCTTTCTACAGTGGTTTGCCCGCGGGAGGAACGCGAGAGGAATTTCTGGGCCCACATTGTCCTTAGGCAGAGAGCAGCTAGCCGATTGTAGATTGGAAATTGAACTTAGAAACTTCTGCAGGGAGCCCAGCTCAGTCTGAGGCACTCAACTCTCATCTTGGAGGCTGCATTTCCACAGGAGATCTCCCATTTGTCATAACTTCATCAGAAGAGCCATAGAAATTCTGGGAAAATCGAAGCTGTTTACACCATTCTTTCAGATTTATGCAATTCTTCTACTAACGTAACGACAGATGATCGAGAGAACCCCTGCAGAAATTCTTCCTCTTGGTCTTTGGACTAGTTTGGCAAAAAAAAATCCTGTTCTCCTTAGTGCAGGAAAAGTTAAAGGGAGATGTGATGGAGGTGTTCAAAATCATGAACGGTTTTGATAGAGTAAATAGAGCAGAGAAGGTTAAAGGGAGATTTGATGGAGGTGTTCAAAAATCATGAACGGTTTTGATAGACACAAGACTCCCAAAGCAAGCGCTCTACTCGGAACTCCTTCATGGCAAATGAGCCAAAGGTGGGCAGAGGAAACGTTACAAGGACACCCTCAAAGCCTCCCTGATAAAGTGCAACATCCCCACCAACACCTGGGTGTCCCTGGCCAAAGACCGCCCTAAGTGGAGGAAGCGCATCCGGGAGGGTGTTGAGCACCTTGACTCTCATCGCCGAGAGCATGCAGAAACCTAGCGCAAGCAGCGGAAAGAGAATGCGGCAAACCAGTCCTACCCACCCTTTCCCTCAACGACTATCTGTCCCACCTGTGACAGGGACTGTGGTTCTCGTATCGGACTGTTCAGCCACCTAAGGACTCATTTTAAGAGTGGAAGCAAGTCTTCCTCGATTCCGAGGGACTACCTATGATGATGAGAGCAGAGAAGGTTAAAGGGAGATTTGCTAGAGGTGTTCAAAATCATGAGCGGTTTTGAAAGAGTAAATAAGGAGAAACTGTGTCCACTGGCGGAAGGGCCGGTAACCAGCGGATGCAGATTTAAGATGATTGACAAACGAACCAGAGGTGACATGAGGAAACAGTTTTTACGCAGCGAGTTGTTGTGATCCGGAACGTGCTGCCTGAAAGGGCATTGGGAGCAGATTCAATAGTAACTTTCAAATGCATCTTGGGTAAATACTTGAAGGGTAAATTTGCTGAGTTACGGGGAAAGAGCAAGGGGTAGTGGGATCAATTGGATAGCTCCACCAAAGAACCAGCACAGGTATGATGGACCGAATGGCCTCCTTCTGTGATATATCATTCTGTGATTTTATGGAGCTTTATAGCGGTGGTTCAGTGCGTAGCACTCTTGCCTCTGAATCAGAAAGTTGCGGGTTCAAGTCTCACTCCAGAAACTTGAGCACAACAATCTAGGTTGACACTTCCAGTGCAGTGTTGAGGGAGTGCCGCATTGTCTGAGGTGCTATCGCTTGGATAAAACATTAAACCGAGGCCCCGTCTGCTCTCTCAAGTGGATGTAAAATGTCCCATGGCACTATTTCAAAGAAGAGCAGAGGAGTTATCCCCGGTGTCCTGGCCAATATTTATCCCTCAATCAACATCACAAAAACAGATTATCTGGTCATTATCACATTGCTGTTTGTGGGAGCTTGCTGTGGGCAAATTGGCTGCCGCGTTTCCCACATTACAACAGTGACTGCACTTCAAAAGTACTTCATTGGCAGTAATGTGTTTTGAGATCTTCAGTGGTTGTGAAAGGCGTTATATAAATCCAAGTCTTTACGTGAATATGGATCATCCGTGTATAATTACACTTAAAGGTCGACTGCAATGTTCAAAAAATAACTTTGTGGTGAAGTTATTATAGTGTTAGAATTACTGAGATTGTTCTTTAGTGGGAATGCAATTCATTTTCAAAATATTCTCATTTTCTTGGATCCTCAGTTTAGCCTTTTATAACCTCCAGTCATCATCATAGGCAGTCCCTCAAAATCGAGCAAGACTTGCTTCCACACTAAAAGTGAGTTCTCAGGTGACTGTGCAGTCCAATACGGGAATTACAGTCTCTGTCACAGGTGGGATAGACAGTCGTTGAAGGAAAGGGTGGGTGGGGAGTCTGGTTTGCCCCGTGCTCCTTCCGCTGCCTGCGCTTGATTTCTGCAAGCTTTCGGCAACGAGACTCGAGGTGCTCAGCGCCCTCCCGGATGCTCTTCCTCCACTTAGGACGGTCTTTAGCCAGGGACTCCCAGGTGTCAGTGGGGATGTTGCACTTTATCAGGGAAGCTTTGAGGGTGTCTTTAAAACATTTCCTCTGCCCACCTAAGGCTCGTTTGCCGAGTAGGAATTCCGAGTAGAGCGCTTGCTTTGGAAGTCTTGTGTCGGGCATGCAGACAATGCGGCCTGCCCAACGGAGCTGGTCGAGTGTGGTCAGTGTTTCGATGCTGGCCTTCAAAACTGGCACCAAGCTTATGGTCTACAGAGCTGTAGTGATATCCGCCTTCCTGTATGGCTCAGAGATATGGACTATATACAACAGACACCTCAAGTTGCTGGAGAAATACCACCAGCGATGCCTCTGCAAGATCCTGCAAATCCCCTAGTGTCCTCGATCAGGCCAACATCGCCAGCATCGAAGCACTGACCACAGTCGACCAGTGCAGTGGTAACGGTGGGGTGAAAGGAATGAAGCTGGGCAGGTGGAAGGGGTAGCAGTGGGAGGGCATTTTGGTGCGAGTGATCATAATTCAGTTAGATTTAGGGTAGTTATGGAAAAGGATAAAGATAAACCAGGAATAAAAGTTCTCAATTGGGGAAAAGCCAATTTTGATAAGCTGAGAGATAATTTAGCCATAGTGGACTGGAAACAGCTACTTGAAGGTAAATCAGTGTCAGAGCAGTGGGAGGCATTCAAGGAGGAGATCTGGAGGGTTCAGAGCAAGTATGTTCGCTTAAAGAAAAAGGGTGGGACTAACAAATCTAGAACCCCCTGGATGTCAAGGGACATACAGAGTATGATAAAGAAAAAAAGGGAGGCTTATGACAGATACAGAGAGCTCAATACTGCAGAATGTCTCGAAGAGTATAGAAAGTGCAGGGGTGAAATTAAAAAGGAAATTAGGAAAGCAAAGAAGAGCATAAAAACATTTTTGCAAGTAAAATCAAGGAATACCCAAAGATGTTTTATAAATACATTAAGAGCAAGAGGATAACTAAAGAAGAGACCACAAGGGTAATCTTTGTGTGTAGGCGGAAGATGTGGGTATGGTTCTTTATGAATTCTTTGTATCTGTTTTCACAAAAGAGAGAGGCGATGCAGACTTTGCAATCATGGACGAGGAGTGTGAAATATTAGATGTAACAAACATAGTGAGGGAGGAAGTATTAAGGGGTTTAGCAGCTTTTAAAGTGGATGAATCCCCAGGCCCAGATGAAATGCATCCCAGGCTGGTAAGAGAAGCAAAAGAGGAAATAGCAGAGGCTTTGACCATCAGTTTCCAATCCTCTCTGGCTACAGGTGTGGTGCCAGAGGACTGGAGGACTGCTAATGTTGTACCTTTGTTTAAAAAGTGAGAAAGGGGTAGACCGAGTAATTACAGGCCAGTTAGCCGAACCTCAGTGGTGGGAAAATTATTGGAAAATATTCTGAGGGTCAGGATAAATCTTCATTTAGAAAGACACAAATTAATCAAGGACAGGCAGACAAAAAGCAGGAAACTATAGACCAGTTAGCCTAACATCTGTGGTTGGGAAGATGTTCGAGTCCATTATTAAAGAAGCAGTAGCAGGACATTTGGAAAAGCAAAATTCGGTCAGGCAGAGTCAGCATGGATTTATGAAGGGGAAGTCATGTTTGACAAATTTGCTAGAATTCTTTGAGGATGTAACGAACAGGGTAGATAAATGGGAACCAGCGGATGTAGTGTCTTTGGAATTCCAGAAGGCATTTAACAAGGTGTCACATAAAAGGTTACTGCACAAGATAAAAGATCACGGGGTTGGGGGTAATATATTAGCATGGATAGAGGATAGGCTAACGAACAGAAAACAGAGAGCAGGGATAAAAGGTTCATTCTCGGATTGGCAATCAGTAACCAGTGGGGTGCCGCAGGGATCAGTGCTGGGACCCCAACTATTTACAATCTATAGGAGGAAGGGACTAAGTGTAATGTAGCCAAGTTTGTCGACAATACAAAGATGGGAGGAAAAGCAATGTGTGAGGAGGACACACAAAATCTGCAAAAGGACATAGACAGGTTAAGTGAGTGGGCAAAAATTTGGCAGATGGAGTATAATGTTGGAAAGTGTGAGGTCATGCACTTTGGCAGAAAAAAATCAAGGAGCAAGTTATTATTTAAATGGATAAAGATTGCAAAGTGCTGCAGTACAGCTGGACCTGGGGGCACTTGTGCATGAAACACAAAAGGTTAGTATGCAGGTACAGCAAGTGATCAGGAAGGCCAATGGAATCTTGGCCTTTATTGCAAAGGGGATGGAATATAAAAGCAGGGAAGTCTTGCTACAGCTGTACAGGGTATTGGTGAGGCCACATCTTGAATACTGCATGCAATTTTGGTTTCCATATTTATGAAAGGAGTCAGTTCAGAGAAGGTTCACAAGGTTGATTCCAGAGATGAGGGGGTTGACTTATGAGGAAAGATTGACGAGGTTGGGCCTCTACTCATTGGAATTCTGAAGAATGAGAGGTGATCTTATCGAATCATAGAAGCTTATGAAGGGGCTTGACAAGGTGGATGCAGAGAGAATATTTCCACTGATAGGGGAGACTAGAACTAGGGAGCATAATCTTAGAATAAGGGGCCGCCCATTTAAAACTGAGATGAGGAGAAATTTCTTCTCTCAGAGGGTTGTGGATCTGTGGAATTCGCTGCCTTAGAGAGCTGTGGAAGCTGGGACATTGAATAAATTTAAGACAGAAATAGACAGTTTCTTAAACGATAAGGGAATAAGGGGTTATGGAGAGCGGGCAGGGAAGTGGACCTGAGTCTATGTGTCTGACTGACTTCATTGAATTTTTTGAGGAGGTAAGCAGGAGGGTCAATGAGGGCAGTGCATTTGATGTAGTGTATATGGATTTAAGCAAAGCTTTTGATAAGGTCCCACATGGCAGACTGGTCATGAAAGTAAAACCCATGGGATCCAGGACAAAGTGGCAACTTGGATCCAAAATTGGCTCAGAGGCAGGAAGCAAAGGGTAATGGTTGATGGGTGTTTTTGTGACTGGAAGGCTGTATCCAGTGGGGTTCCGCAGGGCTCAGTGCTGGGTCCCTTGCTTTTTGTGGTATATATCAATGACTTGGACTTGAATGTTGGGGGTATGATTAAGAAGTTTGCAGATAGGCTGTGTGGTTGATAATGAAGAAAAAAGCTGTAGATATCAGCCGAGGCATAGAATACAAGAGCAGGGAGGTCATGCTTGAACTGTATAAAACACTAGTTAGGTCACAGCTGGAGTATTGCATGCAGTTCTGGTCATCACATTACAGGAAAGATGTGATTGCACTAGAGAGGGTACAGAGGAATTGATGAGAATGTTGCCTGGACTGGAGAATGTTAGCTACGATGAAAGATTGGATAGGTTGGGTTTGTTTTCTTTGAAACAGAGGAGGCTGAGGGGGACCTTATTGAGGTGTATAAAATTACAAGGGGTCTAGATAGAGTGAATAGGAAGGACCTATTTCCCTTAGCAGAGAGGTCAAAAACAGGGGGCATAGATCTAAAGTAATCGGTAGAAGGTTTGGAGAGGATTTGAGGGGAAATTTCTTCACCCAGAGGGTGGTGTGGGTCTGGAACTCACTGCCTGAAAGGGTGGTAGAGGCAGAAACCCTCACCACATTTAAAAACTACTTGGATGTGCACTTGAAGTGCCATAACCTACAGGGCTATGGACCTAGAGCTGGAAAATGGGATTAGGCTGGATAGCTCTTGTTCGGCCGGCGCGGACACGATGGGCCGAAATGGCCTCTTTCCATGCTTTAAATTTCTATGATTCTATGATTCTATGTCTCATGTTATTTATATGCTTTATCTTAGTACCCGTTTAACTCCTATTTGTACCTAAAAGATTCAGTGCGAGCTGAGATTTCTTTGCAGTTTCAATCTTTTCTCAATGAATCCAGGATGGAGTTCTCAAAGGCTGCTGCTACATTTATCAATAAATGTCAGATGGATGGACGGACACACACATACAGCCGGTTTCATCGTGGTAACTGACAAGTGGGCGGGAGGTGCTTACCCACAGGGACGGAGTGTAGGTCTCGGATAACAAATAGTTCTTTTGTAAGATCGGCATGTATGGCAGTTCCAGTAACAAAGCAACGCATAGTGTGGCTGCCTCATCTGCCAGTGGCCTGGTGTTTAAAGAGGAGGCTCAGAGAGGTTAAACCAAGAACATTATGTGCAAGGTAAGGTGAGAGGACTCCTTTCCATTGGCTAATCGTGCTTGTATAAGATGTCCTGATACACTAACATCTGAATAAACATATCATCGCCCACACTTTATTAAACTTCACCAACTGGCACTCTTAATGACTTAACTTAATGACATCCTAGATGCCCTGGTCAGTGAACCGCTTTACAAAACTAAGGTTAGCTTTCTGCCAACAGTTCGGTCTAAAGGTTTTCAGGTAGGTACTGATTAACGAACAGAGTATGATTGACGCGGGTGCTGAGAACTTTAAAGCAATCTGCCGCTCATTTCTGATTGTTGCCAAGTGTAACAGAAAACACATTTGTTCGAAAAGAGAAGATCGAGTCCCATTCTGTGGAGGCAATATGAGAGATTTTCACTTCGGACAGTGCATTGTGGCTATGGGGAGTCTCAGTTAAATAACTATGGAGCACTTCCAGCATACATTGGGCCTAGTTCTGGGATCATGCAGGCCCAGCGTGGGGTATCCGAGACAATTGTATATGAAAGAGCATCTGTGTCTGAAAGGGTGAATAGAATCATAGAAATTTACAGCACGGAAGGAGGCCATTTCGGCCCATCGTGTCCACGCCGGCCGACCAAGAGCTATCCAGCCTAATCCCACTTTCCAGCTCTAGGTGCGTAGCCCTGCAGTTCAAGCGCACATCCAAGTACTTTTTAAATGTGGTGAGGGTTTCTATCTCTACCATCCTTTAAGACAGAGGCAGAAACATTGACCAGGCATTCACTCGCAATTGTATCTGGCTGTATTTTTCAGGATGTCCGCAGGGACTGCAAGGAGAGAGAGAAATTGCCTTTTCTGACAAACGCCTGCCAGCGATTTTGAGAGAGGTGAACCATAGGGGGGTTGCCATCTTTGACTCCAAGGGGACCCTCATGGATATAGTGGATAGCAAGGGCTTATTTCCCTTGGTGGAGGGGTCTATTACGAGGGGGCATTGTTTTAAGGTAGTTGGTGGAAGGTTCAGAGGTGATTTGAGGGGGGACATCTTTACACAGAGGATTATGGGGGTCTGTAACTCACTGCCTGGAAGAGTGGTGGGTGCAGAAACCCTCACCACATTTAAAAGGTGCTTGGATGGACACAAAGTGCCGTAACCTGCAGGGTTACGGACCCAGAGCTGGTAATTGGGATTAGACTGGACAACCTCTTGTTGGCCGGCGCAGATATGATGGTAAGTACTGCAGGGAATAGAATACAGCCAGGGTGATCTCCTGGACTAGTTTCGACCACCTGGATGGGTCGGAGAGGAATTTTCCCTGATTTTTTCCTCCAAATTGGCTTGGGTTTTTATCTGTTTCTTGCCTCTCCCAGGAGAACGCATGGCTCCGGTTGGGGTGGAGTGTAGAATGTTTCAGTGTAAGGGGTGTCGCAGTTGTGTGGGGTGGACTGGTTGGGCCAGGCGCTGTTTACCTTTCCGCCATTGTTCATTGTTCATAAGTTTAAATGTGATCTTCAGGGCTGCTGACCGAGGGCCGTGCGGTTCTTTGTCGGCCGGCGTGGACACGATGGGCCGAAATGGCCTCCTTCTGCGCTGTAAATTTCTATGTTTCTATGTTTCTAAAAGTCAGCCTGGGCCGAGGTGGCAGAGCAGATAATGAGGTGCCTGAGGCCATCAGTCCAGATCTGAAAACGTTCAACTTCTTGAAGACGTTTCCCACAGTAAGTTGTTGAAGATAATTCCTTTCACTGTTCTGGTATGGCAGCTGCACACAGATATACTTTTCTTGTCTTTTGGGAAACTTTGGCCTAACTTCACACACAATGCGTATATGAGACATATATGGTCACCATTACTGATAACTGTTATGCTTTTTATTCCAGATTTATTTAATTAACACAATTTAAATTCCCCAGCTGCCATGGTGGGATTTGAACTCACGTCCCTGGATAATTAACCCAGGTCTCTGGATTACTGGCCCAGTAACATAACCATCATCATCATATTAAGCAGTCCCTCGCAATCGAGGAAGACTTTCTTCCACTCTAAAAGTGAGTCCTTAGGTGACTGAACATTCCAATACGGGAATTACAGTCTCTGTCACAGGTGGGACAGATAGACGTTGAAGGAAAGGGTGGGCGGGGCTGGTTTGCCGCACGTTCCTTCCGCTGCCTGTGCTTGTTTTCTGCATGCTCTTGGCGACGAGACTTGAGGTGCTCAGCACCCTCCTGGATGCATTTCCTCCACTTAGGGCGGTCTTTGGCCAGGGACTCCCAGGTGTCGGTAGGGATGTTGCATTTTATCAGGGAGGCTTTGAGGGTGTCCTTGAAACGCTTCCTCTGCCCACCTGTAACTCGCTTGCTGTGTCGGAGTTCCGAGTAGAGCGCTTGCTTTGGGAGTCTCGTGTCTGGCATGCGAACAATGTGGACCGCCCAACAGAGCTGGTCGAGTGAGGTCAGTGCTTCGATGCTGGGGATGTTGGCCTGGTCGAGGACGCTAACGTTGGTGCGTCTGTCCTCCCACGGAATTTGCAGGATCTTGCGGAGACATCGTTGGTGGTATTGTTCCAGCGATTTGAAGTGTCTACTGTATATGGTCCACGTCTCTGAGCCATACAGGAGAGTGGGTATCACTACAGCCCTACAGACCATGAGCTTGGTGGCAGATTTGAGGGCCTGATCTTCGAACGCTCCCTTCCTCAGGTGACTGAAGGCTGCGCTGGCTCACTGGAAGCGGTGTTGAACCTTGCCGTCGATGTCTGCCTTTGTTGATAATAGGCTGTCGAGGTATGGAAAGTGGTCCATGTTGTACAGGGCCGTGCCATAGAAATTGATGACTGGCGGGCAGTGCTGTGTGGTGGGGTCAGGTTGGTGGTGGACCTTTGTCTTACAGATATTTAGTGTAAGGCCCATGCTTTCGTGCGCCTCAGTGAAGATGTTGACTATGATTTTTAGTTCAGTCTCTGAATATGCACAGATGCAAGCATCGTCCGCGTACTGCAGTTCGACGACAGAGGTTGGGGCGGTGTTGGATCTGGCCTGGAGACGACACCACTATGCTACCAGACTTGCTGGTACTTCCATGCAGGTGTTAATGACCGACTCGAACCTCCTCGCACCCCTCTTCATCTAACCCTAACAGCATAACCTTCCATTCAGTTCTCCATCAAGTGATATCAAGCATCTCCTTAAATGGTTATGACATAACCAGGTCTCATGTGGGCTGGTGAAGCAGGAACTCCGAGTGGAGGGAGCCCCCACCCCTTGCCTTGTCCCATCAATGTCAGTGGCCTAGATCTATCCACAACATTGGATATTAAGGGAATCAAGCGATATGGGGACAGTGCAGAACATAAGAACATAAGAAATAGGAGCAGGAGTCGGCCATACTGCCCCTTGAGCCTGCTCCGCCATTCAATAACGTCATGGCTGACCTGATCATGGGCTCAGCTCCACTTCCCTGCCCGTTCCCCATAACCCTTTACTCCCTTGTCGCTCAAAAATCTGTCGATCTCCGCCTTAAATATATTCAATGCAGGGAAGTGGAGTTGAGGTAGCAGATCAGCCATGATCTTATTGAATGGTGGAGCAGGCTCGAGGGGCCGAATGGCCTCCTCCTGCTCCTAATTCTTATGTTCCTAAGTTCTTGAATCTGGTCTGTTGGGGCAAAGTCTATTTGTAATCCATTCCACAGGATTTCCACCAGACCGTGGTGTCCACTGCAATGAGCGAGAAAATTTGGTCCCTTGGATATTCTGTCATTTAGGAACTTAGCAAGGCAGCTTTTCCTCAGTGAAATGTGTTACAAGGAATATCTGGCTGAAAGCAATAAATGCTGCTTCTCATTGTGTCTCTCGTGATTGGAACCTGGGTAGGTACAGCAGGAGCGGCGAGAGATTGTAGAGGGATGTGATTGGGGCCCGGGAGAGGCATGAGTTTGGGGCCAGAAGAGGCGAGGGCCCAGGAGCATCACCAGCCAGCCCACACTGCGATATGTATGCACACTAGGTCCATGCAGCAGAGCTGGTCTTCAGTCGTCTTGGTTAACCCTTGCCACTGGACCAAGACCTAGCTCTGTCAAGCCCGTGTGGTGGCTGGTGTGCAACGGCCACCACATGTTAAAAAAAAATCCACACACAGACATCTTCCACTCTTCAACATGTAATTCGGGATCTGGAATATTAGGTCCTTCATTGAAACACCTGTGAACCCATCTTTTTTAGAGTGGAAGCAAGTCATCCTCTCTTTGAGGGACTGCCTATGACACCTCAAGTAGACAACACCAGTAGACACCTCAAGTCACTGGAGAAATACCACCAACGATGTCTCCACAAGATCCTACAAATCCTCTGGGAGGACAGACGCATCAACGATAGCGTCCTCAACCAGGCCAACATCCCCAGCATTGAAGCACTGTCCACTTGATCAGCTCCGCTGGGCAGGCCACATCGTTTGCATGACAGACACGAGGCTCCCAAAGCAAGCGCTCTACTCGGAACTTCTTCACAGCAAGCAAACCACAGGTGGGCCACACCCTCAAAGCCTCCCTGATAAAGTGCAACATCCCCACCGACACCTCGGAGTCCCTGGCCAAAGACCGCCCTAAGTGAAGGAAGTGCATCCAGAGGGCGCTGAGTACCTCGAGTCTCATCGCCGAGAGCATGCAGAAATCAAGCGCAGGCAGTGGAAGCTGCGTGCGGCAAACCAGTCTCACCCATCCTTTCCCTCAACGACTATCTGTCCCACCTGTGACAGGGACTGTGGTTCTCGTATTGGACTGTTCAGCCATCTAAGGACTCACTTTTAGAGTGGAAGCAAATCTTCCTCGATTCCGAGAGACTGCCTATGATGATGATGGGCACTCCAGTCCTTTGTGGCTGGCTCGGCAGTGAATGTGTGGATTTGCCGTCTCCAGTTTCTGGGCCAGATTTTCACCGGTCACGGCTGTGAGTTGCCGGACGGGCCCAGAAGGAACCTGCATGCCCCTCAGACCAGTTGGTGACTTAGGCTTGGACGGACTCTGCGATGGGGTCGGTTCGTTCTCCCCCGGTACTCCTCCTGGCCAGCGGCCTTCTCTGCGGCAGCTTACTCCTCCTTCTCCTTCTCCTCAGGATCCCTGTATAAGCACAGGGATCAGTGCTGGGGCCCCAGCTATTCACAATATATATTAATGATTTGGACGAGGGAACCAAATGTAATATTTCCAAGTTTGTTTACGACACAAAACTAGGTGGGATTGTGAGTTGTGAGGAGGATACAAAGACCCTGCAAGGCGATTTAGATAGATTGAGTGAGTGGGCAAACACATGGCAGATACAGTATAACATGGATAAATGTGAAGTTATTCACTTTGCAGGAAAAACATAAGGACAAAGTATTATTTAAATGGCGATGGCTTGGGAAGTGTCGATGTACAGAGGGACCTGGGTGTCCTTGTACACCAGTCATTGAAAGCGAACATGCAGGTGCAGCAAGCAGTTAGGAAGACATACGTTGACCTTCATTGCAAGAAGATTTGAGTACAGGAGCAAGGACGTTTTACTACAGTTATACAGGGCCTTGGTGAGACCGCACCTGGAGTATTGTGTGCAGTTTTGGTCTCCTTACCTAAGAAAGGTTATACTTGCCATAGAGGGAGTGCAGCGAAGGTTCACCAGACTGATTCCTGGGATGGCAGGACTCGTATGAGGAGAGATTCGGTCAACTGGGCCAGTCTTCCAGAGTTTAGAAGAATGAGAGGGGATCTCATTGAAATGTATAAAATTCTGACAGGGTTGGGCAGACTGGATGCGGGGAGGATGTTTCCCCTGGGCTGGGAAGTCGAGAACAAGGGGTCACAGTCTCAGAATACGGGGTAGGAAATTAAGGACTGAGATGAGGAGAAATGTTTTCACTCAGAGGGTGGTGAACCTGTGGAATTCTCTACCACAGAAGGCTGTGGAGGCCAAGTCACTGAATATATTTAAGAGGGAGATAGATAGATTTCTAGAAACAAAAGGCATCAAGGGGTATTGGAAAAAAGCGGGAATATGGTGTTGAGATAGAGGATCAGCCATGATCATATTGAATGGCGGTGCAGGCTCGAAGGCCCGAATGGCCTACTGCTGCTCCTATTTTCTATGATTCTATGAAAGTACAGATTGGGCATCGTTTCCCATGGATGCTCACGGCTAATGTTGCCACCCATACGCAGCACCTCACGGGCAAGCACGCCCCACATCAGACCAATGGAGTGCGCGCACTTGTTCTTGCACGGGACGGCGATATCCGTGTAGCGCCGGGGCGAGTCGGTGTTGCCTATGGCGATGGTGGGGATGTTGACCTACGATGTTTCGGTCAAGGGCTGACGGTCCTGGGTGAGGGTGGGTCACCACCAACATGCGGGGCTCCCTGTCGGCAGCCTGGATTTGATTGGTCAATGTCCCAGGGGGTTTTATATGTCTTGTTAGTCTTCTCTCATAGTCTATTTTTTCCCTTTTTATCAATTTTTTGGTCATCCTTTACTAGTTTCTGAAGCTCTCCCAATCCTCAGGCTTCTCCGTAACATTATAAGCTTCTTCTTTCAATCTAATGCTATCCTTAATTTCTTTAGTTAGCCATGGATGGATCACTTTTCCCATGGAGTTTTTGTTTCTCAATGGAATATATTATTGTTGAGAATTATGAAATATTTATTTTAATGTTAGTCACTGCTTATCTACTGCCATACCTTTAATCTATTTTTCCAATCTACCTTAGCCAACTTGCCCTTAATACCTATGCAATTGGCTTTATTTAAATTTAAGACTCTAGTTTCGGACTTGGGCAAATCACTCTCAAATTTGAAATTCTATCATATTATGATCACTCTGCCCCAGAGAATCTTTTACTATGAGATTGTTAATTAACCCTGTCTCATTACACAATACAAGATCTAAAATAGCCTGTTCCCTGGTTGGATCCATGACGTATTGTTCAAGGAAACTGTCCCGAATGCATTTCATGAACTCGTCCTCCAGACTACCTTTGCCAATTTGATTTGTCCAGTCTATATGAAGATTAAAGTCCCCCATGATTACTGCATTACCTTTGTTACAAGCTCCTACTTGCATTGGAAGCAGTTCAGAGAAGGTTCATTAGGTTGATTCCGGAGATGAGAAGGTTGACTTATGAGGATAGGTTGAGTAGGTTGGGCCTATACTCATTGGAGTTCAGAAGAATGAGAGGTGACCTTACTGAAACATATAAGATAATGAGGGGGCTGGACAAGGTAGATGCAGAGAGGATATTTCCTCATAGGGGACATAGTCTCAGAATAAGAGGCCGCCCATTTAAAACTGAGATGAGGAGGAATTTCTTCTCTCAGAGGGTTGTAAATCTGTGGAATTCTCTGCCCCAGAGAGCTGTGGAGGCTGGGTCGTTGAATATATTTAAGGCAGAGATGGACAGATTTTTGAGCGATAAGGGAGTAAAGGGTTATGGGGAGCGGGCGAGGAAGTGGCGCTGAGTCCATGATCAGATCAGCCATAATCGTATTGAATGGCGGAGCAGGCTCGAGGGGCCAAGTGGCCTACTCCTGCTCCTATTTCTCATGTTCTTATGTTCCTTTTCCCTTATGTGGGACGGGATTCCCTCCTGTACCTTGCCCATTCTGCTTATGCCTATTATTTTGCCCTCCCTAACACATGAATCCTGAGGCCAATTGTAGAAACTCAACTGTTGCTCCGGCAGAGGTCCAATAACTGAGGACATTGGATGGAAATGGAACCTTTCTCTCTGTGTGGCCCAATGCTTCCTCACTCCGAGCAGTCGAATTAAAATTGAAACAAAAACACACATGCACAAGTGTTTATGTTAATGTGAAATCTGGAATTTACTGAGACAAGGTCTGTAATGATATGCAGTGCCTCAAGTTAGACATTTAGCTTCTGACGTGCAAAGCACGCCCCCATCGCCTTGCTGAGTCACATGGATATAAGGTTCACATAAAGGCTGGCAGCACAAGAGGCAGAAGAGTTGAACGAGGGAGGAGTAGGATGAAATCTTACAAAATCATCCCTCACTTAACCAGGTTTAGACCTTCTACCGGAATGCTTGTGATTATTTTACTGATCCTGTCTCTCTCTATCCTCGCACAACAACCGGATGCAGCAGGTAATCAAAGTGTGTTTAGTAATAGATATTTTTCAAAGCTCTCATCGTGTCGTTGACAAAAATAAATCTATATTATGTGCTTAAGAATTGTGTTTAAGTGAGTTATGTGTTGGAGAATTGAGCCTGGATTCTTTGCTTACTGGGATGTTTTCAGTAATGTCATTGTCTGTAGGACTTTCTTTTAAATTGCTTGCCTTTTCTGTCTCTCTCTGACTGAAATGCTGATGCTTACTTGTGCACAAGTGCCAGCAGCCTGCTGGTACCTCACCCAATAGCGATTCTTCGTGCTCGAACAGTAAGTGCCAACAGAATCGTTAGCAATGTGAAGAAATCACAGCTGCTTCTTGCTTAAATGTGTAGTCATCATCATAGGCAGTCCCTCGGAATCGAGGAAGACTTGCTTCCACTCTTAAAATGAGTCCTTAGGTGGCTGAACAGTCCAATACGAGAACCACAGTCCCTGTCACAGGTGGGACAGATAGTCATTGAGGGAAAGTGGGGGGTGGGACTGGTTTGCCGCACGCTCTTTCCTCTGCCTGCGCTTGTTTTCTGCATGCTCTCGGCGATGAGACTCGAGGTGCTCAGTGCCCTCCCAAATGCACTTCCTCCACTTAGGGCGGTGTTTGGCCAGGGACTCCCAGGTGTCAGTGGGGATGTTGCACTTTTTCAGGGAGGCTTTGAGGGTGTCCCTGTAATGTTTCCTCTGCCCACCTTTAGCTCATTTGCCGTGAAGGAGTTCCGAGTAGAGCGCTTGCTTGCGTCTGGCATGCAAACGATGTGGCCTGCCCAGCGGAGCTGATCAAGTGTGGTCAGTGCTTCATTGCTGGTCGAGGACGCTAATGTTGGTGCGTCTGTCCTCCCGGGGGATTCGTAGGGTCTTATGTAGTAATGTAATTTCTGCGGTCAAGAGGAGTCCATGTTCCATCTGTATGTTGAATTTGTTAGGTTTCAGCCCCTCTTCCATTATTTGAAATGGCTACTCCTCAAATTCTGGTTGCACTTCAGTTCCACGCTCCTGATCTTTGGGCATCCTTTGTGGAGGGGAGCAGGCAGGTCAGAAGGCCTCCTCGTGGGACTGCTCCTGGCCATAACCAAGGTGGCCATCAATCAGTCCAGGCAGCGGGTGGTCGAGGGGGGTCATTCAACCTGACTGCCTGCCTCTCTTCCATGGGTACATCCGAGCCGGGTGTCCCTGGAGATGGAGCACGCGGTGTCCACCGGTACGCTCGCGGCCTTCCGCGAGAGGTGGGAGCTGGAGGGACTGGAGTGCATCATCACCCCTGGCAACAAAATTTTAATTTGATCCTTTAACGTCCAAAGTTTAATTGATTTATTTTGGTGTAGTAGTGGTCACCTGGCTTGACTTTCCAATCTATTACCCAGGGGCACTGGGCAAATTGTAGCACACCTACTCGCTCCCTGACTGAAGTTAGCCCACACAGCCCATTTAAGGCACGGAACCTGGGGCCTTCTTGGTGTGTGTAGATATCTATCTAATGAATGTGTGTCGAAGTGAATTCATCTAATCGGCCAACAGTGCTTTGTATTGTTTATTGACTGGATGTGGGCAACGGTGGCAAGGCCAGCATTTATTGCCCATCCCTAATCACCCTCGGGAAGGTGCGATGAGCCTGTTGAGTTGATGGTCATTTGCAGAAGTGGAATAAAAATCAACAGGATTGCAGCATGATATCGAAGTGACCGGGGCCCAGGAGAGGCGTGAGTTCGGGGCCCAGAAGAGGTGAGGGCCCAGAGGCAGCAAAGGCCAGCCCACACTGCGATATGTGTGCGCTTTAGGTCCGTGCAGCAGAGCTGGTCTCCAGTCGTCTTGGGTAATCCTTACTCTAGGGGGTGGTGTGTGGGGTCAGTTTGCCTTCCCTGACCCAGAGCGATTGCGAGTCGCTCCCTCTTCTGGTTCTCGAGCCTGGATTTATTAATCAGGGTGTGATAAAGTGCAGCAGACAACTGTTTTGTACAGAGAAGGTTTGGATTTTATTCAAGAAAGCAAATTACACAAATACACTCCGGTAAAACTGTAAAATCTTACAATGGGGAATACTTTATTATAGGTAATAAGCACAACAGAAATACCTCCCACTTCTCACTTACTCTCTAACTAGGTCAAACTCTAGGGCAACAGGGATAATGCTCACCAATCCTTCCTTTGATAGTTAGGGCTGTTTCGCGGTTTCGGGGTTCTTTGGTTATAGCCGGTTTGCCTTGCCGTACCCCGGACGTGGCAGAAAACCTCCGCTGCGTATTGAAAGCCAGTTGGGGCGAGTTCTTTTCTCCGATGTTGCGATGTTTCTTCCTGCGTTTTCTCGCCGTGTGCTCTCGATCTTGTTGTTCCGAAGTGCTTGGTCTGAAAAGTTCTTTCTGTGATGGTCAGAATAGGGATAGCTCACTTGGTACGATAGGCCCTTAATTATACTCTGAGAGCCTGTTTAATCTTTGTGCCAAATCTAAAGTTTCTTTAGTTTAAGTTTTGCTGCCCAGCTAACTGAAACTTGATTAAGTTTTACTCTGGCATTGATAGGCTTTTCTGAGTTGATGAGCTCTTGTCCATTGTGACACTGTTTTTTGCTTCGGGAAGTCTGGACCTGAGGCAGATATTTCTATGCCTGTTGAAAAGGTGCTGGAATATGTATGTGACATTTGGGTCCTGTGGGTGGGGTGGATAATGTTTCTTCCGTGGTCGATTGTTTAAATGCTAATGTTTTCTGGGAGGCTGACTGAGGTTAAACAGTTCTCCCAGACAATTTGATTAACTCCAATATCCAAACTGGCTTTACAGAGGTCGATCCCATCCACTGGTTTGGCAGCCTTATTCCTCACAGAACCAACATGCCTTTTAAAATCCCAAACTTGGTTAAAACTCGTAGATTTCTTCCATATGCATTTTAGGATCCCAAACTTTCCGCTTAATAGTCCCAAATCAAACTTCCTTTTCAATGATTCCAAACACTGGGGCGTTTCCACGAATTTTGGAATCTTGCATTGCCACTGGACCAAGACCTAGCTCTGTCAAACCCGTGTGGCGGCTGGTGTGCAACGGCAACCACACGCTAAAAAAAATCCACACAACAAGTAGTTCGGGACCTGGAATATTAGGTCCTTCATTGAATCACCCGTGAACGCATCCCTTTTTGGCATGGAAGCAAGTTATCCTCGCTTCGAGAGACTGCCTATGATGATGATGGTATTCAAAAATGAATGCCAAAATAAATGCTTGTAGTCTCGTCAACAGGATATCAGATCAAGAACAGTGAACTTTGTCTTGATTTTGATGTGTGGAAAAGACCATTAAACTTGCTTGTGGTCGCCGTGGTTCAACACCTTGGTCAGCTGTCACCATGTTGCAAGAAGCGGTAAGACACAAGCAAACATAAATAGAAACATACATAGAAAATAGGTGCAGGAGTAGGCCATTCGGCCCTTCTAGCCTGCACCGCCATTCAATGAGTTCATGGCTGAACATGCAACTTCAGTACCCCCTTCTGCTTTCTCGCCATACCCCTTGATCCCCCTAGTAGTAAGGACTTCATCTAACTCCCTTTTGAATATATTTAGCAAAGAAAATAAAACATCAAGATCTAAGTCTGATATCCAGGTCAAAGCTTCTGGTTTAATAGCTTGGATTTCATGTCGGCTGCCTGCGAATCCCCTCTGAGGACAGTGCTTAATGATGTGCTCCAGGGTCTGATTAGGAGCTTCACAGTCGCATGACGGGGTTGCTTTAATCTTCCACCTCATCATCATCATAGGCAGTCCCTCAGAATCAAGGAAGACTTGCTTCCACTTTAAAAGTGAGTCCTTAAGGTGACTGAACAGTCTAATACGAGAACCACAGTCCCTGTCACAGGTGGGACAGACAGTCGTTGAGGGAAAGGGAGGGTGGGACTGGTTTGCCGCACGCTCCTTCCGCTGCCTGTGATTGACTTCTGCATGCTCTCAGCGATGAGAGTCGAGGTGCTCAGCGCCCTCCCGGATGCACTTCCTCCACTTAGGGCAGTCTTTGGCCAGCTGTCGGTGGGGATGTTGCACTTTATCAAGGAGGCTTTGAGGGTGTCCTTGAAACGTTTCCTCTGCCCATCTTTGGCTCGCTTGCCGTGAAGGAGTTCTGAGTAGAGCACTTGCTTTGGGAGTCTCGTGTCTGGCATGCAAACAATGTGGCCTATCCAGCAGAGCTGATCAAGTGTGGTCAGTGCTTCAATGCTGGGGATGTTGGCCTGGTCTATTATGTCTGTAGTGTACTTATGAATGACTCCACGAGGCAATGTCTTGTATTCAAACTGTAGTGATATTGGTCCTTTACTCATGACTCCAGATTGAGGCAGCCACTTGGTGGCTCACCTTTTATACAGCCCCTGCTACCAGGGCAGGAAACCCCAACTGGTCTCCACCAGTTGCACCCTCTAGTGGTGCCAGCATGTATATACATAGTGTAAACCTTATTGATAGTACATCAGGTAAACAAGTCTCCATCTTATTCAACTATACAGTGACTACACAGCGAGTATATCTATCGTCTGCATATATAACATCTCCCCCAAGTCCTTTGTACTGATTACCTTTGCACTATGTGATGTGGCTTAGCTCTCCCCAGACTTAAGTGCCAATAGCCCTTGCACTCTGGCCGTGCTTTGGCTTGGCTCTCTCCCTGTTAACCCCCAAGTCCTTTTGCCACAACATTGGGTAGTGGTTACCAGTTTGGATTGTTCGATGATGCACTGGAGGTTCCAGTGGGTTCTGGGTGATCCATGTGTGTGTCCATGGTTACATACATCCATTTCCGCCCCCCCGCCACAAAGCGAGATCATGCAGCTGGCCCATTACATTAACATACATGATCAGACACAGTGCAAGTATAAAGAAAGGAAGAATTTTTTTTTTTTTTTTTACAGTTTGCATCGTGACACCTTGGTTCAGTGACTTACATTCGTTACGTTTTACAGTCATGCGCCAGGATTGGGTAGATCGGGACCATGGTTCAGTCATGGTCAGTACTGAGGTAGCAGTACAGGTATGCAAGGACGCTAGTTCCAGAGCAACTGGACGGGGTCCCAGTCGTCTGATGGCGGCACTGCGCCCCCTGCTAGCGGGGTGGGCTTGGTTCGCTCACCTTGCCAGGATTCAGGTTCTTTGCCGTTGCCTAGTGGTGGGCAGAGCCACAGATGTGTGTGGCCTCCCTGTCCTCCTTTGAGGGCTGCAGAATCTTCTGCCTGCTCTCTCACGGTGTTGGGAACCTGGCTGATCCAGGTCCCGTTTGAGGAACTCGGTTCTGACCTTTCGCTCCCGGACATGGCTGAGGTAGCGACTGGGTCTGGGGGCTGCACTGTCTCCACCCTGGTGGTGGGCAATGGCGGCTGATTGCGTGTATTGGCGGTGTTTTTGTTTCCAGTTTCATGGCGAATAATGCCATCGGGTGCCTGCAGTGTGGGATAGACCTGGGGCAGGGTATCCGGATCAGTGCCTTCACTCTCCGAGGTTGCTCGCTTGCTACTTTTGGGGACACTCTATTCCCGACATCTTGCAACAACATTTTGTTCTTTACAATCTTAATCAGTTCGTTACATTGATTGCCATGCATACAATGTCTCTTTAAGTTCAGTTGGTTGCAGGTCTCCTTTAAGAGAACCCGGCTGACTTTACCCCAATCAAATCCTTTGTTAGACACCACGTGTTGGTCCCTCAGCGTTGCACCTCGTGGTCTGGCCGCAGCCATCCTTTTTTTCCTGCACCTCGCTGCAGCAGGGACGCCATCTTGCCTCTGTCCTCGAGGTCGACTGCCTTGATCCTTCTCTCCCGCGATTCTGCCACAAAAGCTGGAAGAGTGCCTGTGAATTCGATCTTCTGCCCCAGGAGTCCTGCCACTGGAGCCGGGAAGGTACTTTTAGGTCATTACGGATCATTGCCACGCAGTCACGATGGATGGTCTGTGCCTCAGGTGCTGCGCTGGTCTGTTCTCTGGTGCCTGGTCCAAGCGAAGGCGAGGTTTTGGTCTGCCTCTGAGCACAAGGGACATTGATTGCTGGAGTGAAGATGTCTTCCCATTTCCACTGAATCTTCCCCATCCACCTTCTTCCGAGTAGGACCATCACCTGCGACAATCCACAGAGGTAACTTGTGCACCACGCCATTATGGCTTATTACACTTACATCCGTACTACCAAGGACTGGGGTCAGCTCCTTGGTGTAGGTGCGCAACTTTTCCTGTACTTGAATCAGCTCGGGTCGTTTTTCATTCCATAGCCTCTCAAAGGCATCCTGACTCATCACTGACTGGCTCGCTCCCGTGTCCACTTCCATGTTGACTGGAACGCCGTTTATCTCGACTTCCATCTTCACTGGAGGACAGTCGGTGGTGCAGGTATACACTCCATACACTTCTTCTTGGGGCTGAGCTGCCTCTCTGGCCAAATCATCATACTCCCTGCTGGATTCAAAGTCATCTACCGTCTCCTCTGCTAGACGGTGAGTCGTATTTCTTTTACACATACGCTGGAGGTGGCCCTTCATGTTACAGGCTTTGCATACGTACTCAGCAAACTGACACTGCTGAGCCCTATGGTTTCCACCGCAATGCCAGCATGGTGCTACTCGATTAGCACCCCTCGGCGGACTCTGAGTTCTGGAACCCTATAGTTTGTGCTCTCTGCCCTGGGCACAGACACGTTCTACAGTCTTGCCTGTGAAAGGCACCATTCTGTGTGCAGTACTTGCCAGGTTTGAGTCCACAGGATGAATAATTTGCTTGGTGCTGCAGGTCGAAGTCATGAACGCCTGACTGATGCTGATGGCCTTCTGCAGTTTAACTGTGGTGTAAGCAGATAATAGCTTGTGAAGGAGGCACTCGTTGCCAATTCCGAAAGCAAAGATGTCACTCAATGCTTTGTTGAGGTGCATGCCAAAATCACACAGTGCCGCAAGTCTCCTGAGGTCGGCAGCATATTTTGCAATCTCCTGGCCCTCAGGCCTGCGGTGAGTGTAGAATCTGTGCCTGGTCGTGGGGATGCTCTGTTTTGGTTTTAGTTGGTCGTGAATTAGTTCAGTCAGCTCGTCGTATGTCTTATCCTTGGCCTTCGTGGGTGCCAGCAAGTCCCTGACAAGGTGGTAGACCTCGGGCCCACAACTGGTCAGCAGTATAGCCTTGCGCTTCTCCGCCGATGCATCCATCTCCCCTGCCAGATCGTTTGCCATAAAATAAAGCTTAAGCCTTTCCATGAAGGCATCCCAATCATCAACCTCTGCAAAGTCTTTTAGTGTGCCAAAGGTAGCCATAATCGCGTGAAAGTCTGTATTCTCGTTGCCAGTTATTACGTCTGAAATGTACTTATGAATGACTCTATGAGGCAATGTGTTGTACTCAAACTGTAGTGACCTTGGTCCTTTACTCGTAACGCCAGAGTGAGGCAGCCGCATGGTGCCTCCCCTTTTATACAGCCCCTGCCACCAGGGCAGGACACGCTGATCTCCACCTCTAGTGGTGCCAGCATGTATATACACAGTGTAAGCCTTATTGACAGTACATCAGGTAAACAAGTCTCCATCTTATGCAACTATACAGTGACTACACAGGGAGTATATCTATAGTCTGCATATCATGGTCGAGGACACGAAAGTTGGTGCGTCTGCCCTCCCAGGGGATTTGTCGGATCTTGGCAGAGACATCGTTGGTGGTATTTCTCCAGCGACTTGAGGTGTCTACTGTACATGGTCCATTACAGTGGGTAGTGAGTTCTGAATGTAAATGTCTGCTGGTTTGTTCAGTTCTCACTCTGTCTCTGAGTCCCTGGAATGTGAATTATTTCTGTCTGCCTGTTTTCCTGGAATCTAAATCTTCCGAGGTTTGCGAGGTTGTCGACAGAGAGGGAGCAATTGTTGGAGGTGGAAGGAAATTTTTCCAAATTAACATCAGATTGATTTCAAAGAACGTACAGAGCTGGCGTGGACTGAAACTGACAAGGGCGTAATCAGAAATCTGACAGTTTCACTGACACTGACAGATTGATCAGATGAGAGCTCCAGTGTTGTATCATCGTTGGTGTCGGTTCTGTTAGTGTGAGCCTGCTTACTGTGTGAGAATCAGGAGGCCCCCTGACTCGCTGCAGACCTTCTGGCTCATCTCTTGTACTTCAGGGAGTGCGGTTTGTCCCATTTACAACTTTTATGTTGAAATTCGGTGATTGATGGCTGGTGGTATCACCAGTTAGACTGTAATCATCAGCCGTGGCTCAGTGGGCAGCATTCTCATCGCTGAATCGGAAGGTTATGGGTTCAAGTCCCGCTCCAGAGACTCGAGCACAAATACCTAGGCTGACACTCCCAGTGCAGTACTGAGGGAGTGCCGCACTATCAGAGAGGCGGTACTGAGGGAGCGCTACACTGTCGGAGGTGCAGTACTGAGGGAGCGCTGCACTGTCGGAGCACGATTTTGAAGAAGAGCAGGGAGTTATCCCCGGAGTCCTGGCCAATATTTATCCCTCAATCAATATCACTAAGAAACAGATTATCTGGTCATTATCACATTGCCTTGTTGGACTTGCTACGTACTGGCGAATAAGGTTCTCTTGAATGCATTTTAGGAATTCTACACGCTCTGTACCTTCCACATTAATTTTATCCCACTTAATATTAGGGAAGTTGAAATCCCCTCCTCTTACTGCCCTATAGTTTGTGCAATTCTCAGAAATGTGCCTGCATATTTGCACTTCTATCTCCCTCTCACCGTTTGGGGGTCTATAATCATCAGCATCTTCATCATCATAGGCAGTCCCTCGGCATTGAGGAAGACTTGCTTCCACTCCCAAAGTGAGTTCTTTGATGGCTGAACAGTCCAATACGAGAGCCACAGACCCTGTTACAGGTGGGACAGACATTCGTTGAGGGAAGGGATCAGTGGGGCTGGTTTGCCGCGCGCTCCTTCCGCTGCCTGCGCTTGGCCTCTTCACGTTCTTTGCGTTCAGACTCGAAGAGCTCAACGCCCTCCCGGATGTACTTTCTCCACCTCCGGCAGTCTTCGGCCCGGCCAGGGTCTTCCAGTTGTCAGTGGTAATGTCGCACTTTACCAGGGAGGCTTTGAGGGTGTCTTTATAACGTTTCCGCTGTCCTCCTTTGGCTCGGTTACAACGAAGGAGCTCAGCATAAAGCATTTGCTTAGGGAGTCTCGTATCTGGCATGCGAACTATGTGGCCTGTCCAGGGAAGCTGATCGAGTGTGGTCAGTGCTTCAATACTGGGGATGTTAGCCTGGTCGAGGACACTAATGTTGGTGCCCCTGTCCTCCCAGGGGATTTGCAGGATCTTGCGGAGACATCATTGGTGATATATCTCCAGCGACTTGAGCTGCCTTCTATACATCGTCCATGCCTCAGATCCATACAGGAGGGCGGGTATTACTACAGTCCTGTAGACCATGAGCTTGATGGTAGATTTGAGGGCCTGGTCTTCAAACACTCTTTTCCCCAGACGGCCGAAGGCTGCATTGGCACACTGCAGGCGATGTTGAATCTCCGCATCAATGTCTGCTTTTGTTGATAAAAGGCTCCCGAGATATAGGAAATGATCCACGTTGTCCAGGGCTGCGCCGAGGATCTTGATGATTGGAGGGCAGTGCTGTGCAGCGGTGACAGGCTGGTGGAGGATCTTTGTCTTACGGAGTGTAAGGCCAATGCTTTCATATGCCTCAGTGAATATATTGACTATATCCTGGAGTTCATAGAAACATAGAAACATAGAAAATAGGTGCAGAAGTAGGCCATTCGGCCCTTTGAGCCTGCACCACCATTCAATAAGATCATGGCTGATCATTCCCTCCGTAACCCTTCCCTGCTTTCTCTCCATATCCCTTGATCCCTTTAGCCGTAAGGGCCATATCTAACTCTCTCTTGAATATATCCAATGAACTGGCATCAACAACTCTCTGCGGCAAGGAATTCCACAGGTTAACAACTCTCTGAGTGAAGAAGTTTCTCCTCATCTCAGTCCTAAATGGCCTACCCCTTATCCTAAGACTATGTCCCCTGGTTCTGGACTTCCCCAACATCGGGAACATTCTTCCCGCATCTAACCTGTCTAGTCCCGTCAGAATCTTATACGTTTCTATGACATCCCCTCTCATCCTTCTAAACTCCAGTGAATAAAGGCCCAGTTGATCCAGTCTCTCCTCATATGACAGGCCAGCCATCCCTGGAATCAGTCTGATGAACCTTCGCTGCACTCCCTCAATAGCAAGAACGTCCTTCCTTAGACTCGGAGACCAAAACTGAACACAATATTCCAGGTGAGGCCTCACTAAGGCCCTGTACAGCTGCAGTAAGACCTCCTTGCTCCAAAACACAATGCCCTAGCTATTAAGGCCAACATACCATTTGCCTTCTTCACCGCCTGCTGTACCTGCATGCCCACTTTCAATGACTGATGTACCATGACACCCAGGTGTCGTTGCACCTCCCCTTTTCCTAATCTTCCGCCATTCAGATAATATTCTGCCTTTGTGTTTTTGCCCCCAAAATGGATAACCTCACATTTGTCCACATTATACTGCATCTGCCATACATTTTCCCACTCACCTAACCTGTCCAAGTCACCCTGCAGCCTCTTAGTGTCCTCTTCACAGCTCACACCGCCACCCAGTTTAGTGTCATCCGCAAACTTGGAGATATTACACTCAATTCCTTTATCTAAATCGTTAATGTATATTGTAAAGAGCTGGAGTCCCAGCACTGAGCCCTGCGGCACCCCACTAGTCACTGCCTGCCATTCTGAAAAGGACCCGCTTATCCCGACTCTTTGCTTCCTGTCTGCCAACCAGTTCTCTATCCACGTCAGTACAATACCCCAAATACCATGCACTTTGATTTTGCACACCAATCTGTTGTGCTGGACCTTGTCAAAAGCCTTTTGAAAGTCCAAATACACCACATCCACTGGTTCCCCCTTGTCCACTCTGCTAGTTACATCCTCAAAAAATTCCAGAAGATTCGTCAAGCTTGATTTCCCTTTCATAAATCCATGCTGACTTGGTCCGATCCTGTCACTGCTTTCCAAATGCGCTACTATTTCATCCTTAATGATTGATTCCAACATTTTCCCCACTACTGATGTCAGGCTAACTGGTCTATAATTGCCCATTTTGTCTCTCCCTCCTTTTTTAAAAAGTGGTGTTACATTAGCTACCCTCCAGTCCATAGGAACTGATCCAGAGTTGATAGACTGTTGGAAAATGATCACCAATGCATCCACTATTTCTAGGGCCACTTCCTTAAGTAGTCTGGGATGCAGACTATCAGGCCCCGGGGATTTATCGGCCTTCAATCCCATCAATTTTCCTGACACAATTTCCGGCCAAATATCCTTCAGTTTCTCTTCTCACTAGACCCACTGTCCCCTAGTACAATTGGAAGGTTATTTGTGTCTTCCTTCGTGAAGACAGAACCGAAGTATTTGCTCAATTGGTCTGCCATTTCTTTGCACCCCATTATAAATTCACCTGAATCCGAATGTAAGGGACCTACATTTGTCTTCACTAATCTTTTTCTCTTCACATATTTATAGAAGCCTTTGCAGACAGTTTTTATGTTCCCTGCAAGCTTCCTCTCGTACTCTATTTTCCCCCTCTTAATTAAACCCTTAGTCCTCTGTTGAATTCTAAATTTCTCCCAGTCCTCAGGTTTGTAGCTTTTTCTAGCCCATTTATATGCCTCTTTCTTGGCTTTAACACTATCCTTAATTTCCCTTGTTAGCCATGGTTGAGCCACCTTCCCCGTTTTATTTTTACTCCAGACAGGGATGTACAATTGCTGAAGTTCATCCATGTGATCTTTAAATGTTTCCATTGCTTATTCACCATCAATATTTTAAGTATCCTTTGCCAGTCTATTCTAGCCAATTCACGCCTCATACCGTCGAAGTTACCTTTCCTTAATTTCAAGACCCTAGTTTACAAATTAACTGTGTCACTCTCCATCTTAATAAAGAATTCTATCATATTATGGTCACTCTTCCCCAAGGGGCCTCGCACAACAAGATTGCTAATGAGTCCCTTCTCATTACACATCACCCAGTCTAGGATGTCCAGCTCTCTAGTTGGTTCCTCGACATATTGGTCTAGAAAACCATCCCTAATACACTCCAAGAAATCCTCCTCCACCGCATTGCTACCAGTTTGGTTAGCCCAATCAATATGTAGATTAAAGTCCCCCATGATAACTGCTGTACCTTTATTGCAGACATCTCTTATTTCTTCTTTGATGCTATCCCCAACCTCACTACTACTGTTTGGTGGTCTGTACACAACTCCCACTAGCGTTTTCTGCCCTTTGGAATTCCGCAGCTCCACCCATACCGATTCCACATCATCCAGAATAATGTCCCTCCTTATAATTGCATTAATTTCCTCTTTAACCAGCAACGCCACCCCGCCTCCTTTTCCTCCCTGCCTATCCTTCCTAAATGTTGAATCCCCCTGGATGTTGGATGTTGAGTTCCCAGCCTTGGTCACCCTGGAATACTCCTCGCATTGAGGCACAGAGCCTTCAGGCTTGTCTTTTTAACACACTTTGCCCCTTTAGAATTTTTCTGCAATGTGGCCCTTTTTGTTTTTTGCCTTGGGTTTCTCTGCCCTCCACTTTTACGATTCTCCTTTCTATCTTTTGCTTCTGCCTCCATTTTATTTCTCTCTGTCTCCCTGCATAGGTTCCCATCCCCCTGCCATGTTAGTTTAACTCCTCCCCAACAGCACTAGCAAACACTCCCCCTAGGACATTGGTTCCGGTCCTGCCCAGGTGCAGACCGTCCGGTTTGTACTGGTCCCACCTTCCCCTGAACCGGTTCCAGTGTCCCAAGAATTTGAACTCCTCCTTATTGCACCACTCCTCAAGCCACGTATTCATCTGAGCTATCTTGCGATTCCTACTCTGACTATCATGTGACACTGGTAGCAATCCTGAGATTACTACCTTTGAGGTCCTACTTTTTAATTTAGCTCCTAGCTCCCTAAATTCGTCTCGTAGGACCTCATCCCGTTTTTTTACCTATATCGTTGGTACCTACATGCACCACGACAACTGGCTGTTCACCCTCCCTTTTCAATGTCCTGCACCCACTCCGAGACATCCTTGACCCTTGTACCAGGGAGCAAACATACCATTCTGGAGTCTCGGTTGCGGCCGCAGAAATGCCTATCTGTTCCCCTTACAATCAAATCCCCTATCACTTTAGCTCTCCCACTCTTTTTCCTGCCCACCTGTGCAGCAGAGCCACCCATGGTGCCATGAACTTGGCTGCTGCTGCTCTCCCCTGATGAGTCATCCCCCTCAACAGTACCCAAAACGGTGTATCTGTTTTGCAGGGGAATGACCGCAGGGGACCCCTGCACTACCTTCCCTGCACTGCTCTTTCTGCTGGTCACCCATTTACTATCTGACTGTATACCCTTTACCTGCGGTAAGACCAACTCACTAAACGTGCTATTCACGTTATTCTCAGCATCGTGGATGCTCCAGAGTTCATCCACCCGCTGCTCCAATGCCGCGATGCGGTCCGTCAGGTGTTGCAGGCGGATACACTTCTCGCACACGTAGTCGTCAGGGACACCGGAAGCGTCCCTGACTTCCCACAATAGTACAGGAGGTGCATAACACGTGTCCGAGCTGTCCTGCCGTGACTTAACCCTTTGATAAACTTAATGTGGCAACAACAATGCTAAATGTTACTTACTGATAGAGAAAAGAAAAAAGAAAAGCTACTTACCAATCACCAGCCTTTTTATAGACCACCCCATGCTGCCTCTCACAGACTCATCAAAGCTGGGCCTTTTTATAGACCACCCCACGCTGCCTCTCGCCGACTCACCAACGCTGTAGTTCAGCCTCTGAATGTGCGCAGACGCAGGCGTCATCCGCATACTGCCGCTCAATTACAGAGGTTGGGGTGATCTTGGACCTAGCCTGGAGGCGGCGCAGGTTAAACAGCTTCCCATTGGTTCTGCAGTTTAATTCCACTCCAGCGGGGAGCTTGTTGATTGTGAGGTGGAGCACGGCGGTGAGGAAGATTGAGAAGAGGGTTGGAGTGATGGCGCTGCCCTGTTTGACCCAGATCCGGACGTGAATTGGGTCTGTAATGGATCTGTTGGTAAGGATCACGGCCTGCATGTCATCGTGAAGCTGGCAAAGGATGTTGACAAACTTTTGGGGGCATCTGAAACGGAGGAGGACGCTCCATAGACCCTCACGGTTGACAGTGTCAAAGGCCTTTGTAAGATCGAAAAAGGCCATGTATAAGGGCTGGTGCTGCTCCCTGCATTTTTCCTGCAGCTGTCGCGCTGCAAAGATCATGTCCGTTGTGCCCCGTAGGGGACAAAATCCGGATTGTGATTGCGGGAGGAGCTCCTCGGCCACAGGGAGAAATCGATTGAGGAGAACTCTAGCAACAACTTTCCCAGTGGCTGATGGCAGGGAGATTCCCCTGTAGTTGCCGCAGTCGGACTTTTTAAAAAATGGTCACAATCACTGCATCTCTGAGATCCCCCGGCATGCTCTCCTCCCTCCAGATGAGAGAGATGAGGTCATGTAACCGTGCCAACAGCGCCTCTCCGCCATACTTTAGCGCCTCAGCAGGGATTCCATCCGCACCCGTAGCCTTGTTATTCTTGAGCTGTTTTATGGCTTTACCTACCTCGTGCAACGTTGGAGTTTTACTGAGTTGGTGGCGGGTCGCATGCTGCGGGATGGAGTCGAGAACACTCGAGTCAAAGGCAGAGTCTCAATTGAGGAGATCTTCAAAGTGCTCCTTCCATCAGGCCCTAACAGCCTTGGTGTCTTTGATGAGTGTTTCCCCGTTCTTGGCCAGGAGTGGGGTGGGGCCTTGGGAGTTTGGACCGTAAGTGGCCTTGACTGCAGTGAAGAATCCTCGCATATCGTGGCTGTCGGCCAGTTGTTGTATCTCCTGTGCTTTCTCCATCCACCACCTGTTCTCTCGATCCCGGGATTTTTGCTGGACCTGAGCCTTGAGCCATCTGTAATGTTGTTTTGCAGCTCTCGAATTGGGTTGTTACTTGAGGCTCAGAAATGCTTTACGCTTGCGAACTATTAGTTCTTCGATCTCCTGATCATTTTCATCAAACCAGTCCTGATGTTTTCTGGTTGAGTGACCAAGTGTCTCTTCACAGGCACTGGTTATAGAGGCCTGGAGGGCAGACCAGCATCTCAGGGTTATTAAGGCACTCCAGATTGGCTGTGAGGCACTGGCTGTATAGGGCTCTCTTCGCTGGGTCTCTAAGTGCCCCGGCATTAACTTTTCTGCGGAACTGCTTCTGCTGCCCCCTCTGCTTTGGGGCCATGTTAATGTCGATGATGGATCAGATTAGGCAGTGGTCTGTCCAGCAGTCGTCAGCTCCTGTCATGGCGCAGGTGATGCGCACATCCTTGCGATCCCTGGCTCGGACGATGACATAGTCAAGCAGGTGCCAATGTTTGGAGCGAGGTTGTTGCCACGATGCCTTGTATTTGTCCCTCTGGCGGAACAGGGTGTTGGTGATGAGGAGTTCATGTTCTAGACATTTTATCAGGAGTAGGGTACCGCTGGAGTTGGCTTTCCCTACCCCCACTCTGCCAATCATGCCTTCCAGAGGGTTGTGTCTTTGCCGACCCTGGCATTAAAACCACCCAGGAAGATCAATTTGCCACCCATGGGGACGTGGGACAAGGATGTCTCGAGGTTGGAATAAAAACCCTCTTTCGTCTCATCCGTTGCATCGAGTTAAGGGCGTACGCACTGATGACTGTGGCGCATTGGTTCCGGGATAGGGTAATATGAAGAGTCATGAGGCGTTTGTTAGCCCCACAGGGGGAGTCTTTGAGGCGATCGACCAGCTCATTCTTGACGGCATTGCCGACTCCGTGAAGGCGGCATTCTGCCTCCAGTTTCCCTTTCCAGAAGAAGGTATAACCTCCCCCATGTTCCTTCAACTGGCCTTCCCCTGCCCGCCGGGTCTCGCTTAGGGCGGCGATGTCAATGTCAAAATGTTTGAGTTCCCGGGCAACTATCACGGTGTGACGTTCCGGCCTGTTGCTGTTGGGATTGTCCATGAGGGTCCTGAAGTTCCAGGTCCCGAACTTCATATTGACGAAGTGGAAGATGCCTGTGCGTGAGTTCTTTTAACGTGGGGTGGCCGCTGCACACCGGCAACCACACGGGCTTAGCTGAACAAGGTCTTGTTCCGGTGGCAAGGGGGTCCAAGACAACTGGAGACCAGGCACAGCTCTATAAGCCTAATTGCCCACGGCGAAGTGTTGAACACAAGTTCGGCGCCGAGTAGTGCCATTGATGGTCGATGGCCCGAGACTTGGCTGGAGGGCAGGCATTAGGTGGGTGACTTCCAAAGTTATTTTAAAAGTTAAAAGTTGATAAAATCCCAACTTGTTTAAAAAGTTTCTAAGAGTTGTTATAAAGTCTAAGATGTAAATCAATACTAGGTTATAAAAGTTTCCCCAATTTAAAAAGTTTCTAAAAGTTGTTAAAAAGTCAAAAATGTAAATTAATAATAGATATTTAAAAGTATTTCGATTAAGAGTCTAAAATGTGAGTTTAAGACGTTGGGGTCCCTTCTGCTGGTTCAGCGCCGGCCTGGAGTCCCTTCGCCAGTTGAACGCCGACTTCGGAGTCCCTTCGGCCATTCGACGTCCCCGGAGTCCCTTTGGCCGGTTCGACGTCCCCGTGCCGGCCGCTTTTGTCCCGGGCCAAAAGAACTCCACACCTGCCCACGCCTGTCCCTGCCGAACCCGCCGAAGGGTCTACAGTACATTCCCGGCAGTGTAATCGTCCCTTTTTTGTTCTTCAGTTGAACCCATATGGCCTCATTTGACAATCCTTCTAACATATCATCCCTCCTCACAGCTGTAATAGTTTCTTTAATCAATACCGCGAACCCCCCCTCCTGTTTTACCCCATCTCTATCCCGTTTGAAAACCCTGTAACCAGGAATGTTGAGCTGCTATATGTGCCCTTCTTTCGGCCATGTCTCAGTAATAGCTATAATATCATACTTCCATGTGTCTGCCTGTGACCTCAGCTCATCTGCCTTATTCCCCAGACTCCTTGCATTGAAGAATATACCATTTAGCACTGCCAAACTCCCTTGCCTATTTTAGAGCCCTGATTCTTCTGCCTTTCAAACTCGCTTACTAATTTTCTGCCTTTTAATTCCAGCTTTGCTTCTCTCCCTTCTGACTCTACTCTCGGGTTCCCATCTGCCTGCCAAGCTACTTTAAGTCCTCCCCAACAGCACTAGCAACTTCCCCACGAGGATATTTGTCCCGGCTCTGTTGAGGTGCAACCTGTCATGCATTGTAACCCATGTATAATCTGACCTAAGTTGTACACTGTGAGACCACTAGGTGGTGAACTTGTGGGAGATACTCCTAACCTAGACTTTCAGATATAAAAAGGGAAGCTCCACCCACTTCCATCACTTGAGTGCTAAGGAATAAAGGACAGGTCACAGACTGACCTTCTCTCAAGCATGGGCCTCGTGTGCCTTTATACTGTATAGTAAGGACGTATCAATGGCGACAAGAAACTGGGATTTAAACCACGTGAGCATGGCCACTAGCAGAACAGACGAGAGGTACTGTGTTAAGGAATGGTTGGGACAGAGATTCAACATTGTTAAAGCAGCACACAGTTCTCCAGGCAGACAAGGGCAATCGGGCATGCCCCAACATGTAGTCGAACCTAGAGGGGGAGTTCGACAGAGACAATGGCAAGCTGAACAGCGATTCACGCCACTGCAAGGGACAATGCGTCCAGTAATGGGGCCATCAACACCTGTTAATGGCGCACTCAAGAACAATAACAGGGGCAGTCAGGGACAATCGACTGGCAAGGGACCTTTTGTTTCATGCTGGAGGCATGGAGGCACACACTCAGCCAGAGTTTGCAGAGGTGAGCAAAATACCTGCAGAAATTGCAGAAATGAACACTGGGGGAAATCGCTGGAAGCTTAAGTTCAGCGAGTTCATGTGGAGCACGTATACAGTTCATACACCAGGATGCCACCGATAATGATGATAGTGCTCCTCAATGGCATCCCAGTATCAATGGATCTAGACACGGGGGCCAGCCAGTCCCTGATGGGTATCAAACAGTTCGAAAAGTTGTGGGCGTCCAAGGCCAGGAGGCCAAAATTATTGCCGATTGACGCACAGCTACGGACTTACACAAAGCAGATCTTTCCAGTGCTAGGCAGCGCCACGGTAGTCGTGACCCACAAAGATTCGGAAAACAGACTGCCATTCTGGATTGTCCCAGGGCATGGTCCCGTACTACTGGGGAGAAGTTGGCTTGTTGTCATGAACTGGAAATGGGGCGATGTCAATGCAATTTCCTCTGTGGAACCAGTATCATGCTCACAGATCCTGGGCAAATTTGACTCATTATTTCAACCCGGCATTGGCACTTTCATGGGGGCCAAGGTAGTGATTCACATAAACCCAGACGCCAGGCCAGTACACCACAAGGCCAGAGCGGTGCCGTACGTGATGCGGGAAAAGATAGAAAGCGAATTGGATTGCCTGCTGAGGGAAGGCATCATCTCGCCAGTCGAATTCAGTGACTGGGCGAGCCCGATTGTGCCGGTGCTCAAGGCGGATGGGTCGGTCAGGATATGCGGCGATTACAAGGCCACCATCAATCGGGTGTCACTCCAAGACCAGTACCCGCTACCGAGAGCGGAGGACCTCTTTGCGACGCTATCCGGTGGCAAACTTTTTTCAAAATTGGACCTGACCTCAGCTTACATGACCCAGGAGCTGGCGAGTGAGTCGAAGAAGCTGACCACCATCACGACACACAAGTGGTTGTTTGAGTACAACAGATGTCCGTTCGGGATTCGCTCGGCCGCCGCGATCTTCCAACGAATTATGGAAAGCCTCCTCAAGTCGATTCCAGGGACGGTGGTTTTTCAGGACGACATCTTCATTATAGGTTACGATACTGAAGAACACCTCCACAACCTGGAGGAGGTGCTACGCAGACTGGACCGGGTAGGGCTGCGACTGAAAAAGGCGAAGTGCGTCTTCCTAGCTCCAGAGGTAGAATTCCTGGGGATGAGGGTAGCAGCAGACGGGATCAGCCCTACTGTGTCCAAGACGGAAGCGATCCAGAGAGCACCCAGACTCCGTAACACGACGGAGCTGCGTTCATTCCTGGGGCTCCTGAACTATTTTGATAACTTTCTTCCCAAATTGAGCACACTGCTAGAGCTGCTACACGTGCTTCTACGCAAAGGTTGCGAATGGGTCTGGGGGGACAGCCAGGAAAGGGCTTTTAATAGAGCACGCAATTTGTTATGTTCTAACAATCTGTTAACGCTATATGACCCATGTAAGAAACTTGTGTTAACGTGCGATGCGTTGTCCTATGGTGTCGGGTGTGTGTTGCAGCATGTCAATGCCAAGGGTCAATTACAGCCGGTAGCTTATGCCTCCAGAAGTCTGTCCCAGGCAGAAAGGGGCCACGGGATGGTAGAAAAGGAGGCGCTCGCATGTGTATATGCGGTAAAAAAAATGCACCAGTATGTGTTTGGCAGGAAATTTGAGCTGGAGACAGATCACAAACCCCTAACGTCCCTTTTGGCCGACAACAAGGCCATAAATGCGAACGCATCGGCCCGCATACAAAGGTGGGCACTCACGTTAGCCACCTATGACTACACAATTCGGCACAGACCGGGCACCGAAAACTGCGCCGATGCACTCAGCAGGCTCCCACTAGCCACCACTGAGGGGGCTACCGAGCATGCTGCTGAGCTGGTCATGGCTGTTGAAGCTTTCAGAAGCGAAGGCTCACCCGTGACAGCCCGTCAGATTAAAGTCTGGACAAATAGAGACCCGCTATTGTCTCTAGTCAAGAAATGTGTCCTGAATGGGGACTGGGCAGCCACGTACAGGGCATGCCCTGAGAAATTTAAACCATTTCACAGGCGCAAGGATGAACTCTCGATTCAGGCCGATTGCCTACTGTGGGGAAACCGCGTAGTCATGCCCCAGATGGGCAGAGAGGTGTTCATCAGAGAACTCCACAATGAGCACCTGGGCATTGTCACGATGAAGGCAATTGCCAACTCACACGTTTGGTGGCCAGGGATAGACGCAGATCTGGAACTTTGTGTTCGCAGGTGCAACACATGTGCCCAACTGGGCAATGCGCCCAGGGAAGCCCCCCTTAGCCCTTGGCCATGGCCCGCCAAGCCTTGGTCACGCATCCATGTGGACTACGCAGGTCCTTTCATGGGGAAAATGTTTTTGGTTGTAGTAGACGCCTACTCCAAATGGACCGAGTGTGACATTTTAAATTCAAGCACATCCTCTGCCACGGTAGAAAGTCTACGGGCAATGTTCGCCGCCCACGGTCTACCGGACATCTTGGTCAGCAACAATGGCCCGTGCTTCACAAGCACTGAATTCCAGGACTTCATGGCAGGCAATGGAATTAACCATGTTAGAACGGCACCGTTCAAGCCGGCCTCAAACGGCCAGGCAGAACGAGCAGTGCAGATAATCAAACAGGGGATGCTCAAAATCCAAGGGGGTTCCCTACAAACCCGCTTATCACGCCTCCTGTTGGCCTACAGATCACGACCACACTCGCTCACAGGGGTTCCACCCGCAGAGCTGCTAATGAAAAGGACGCTCAAAACCCAGTTATCCCTTATACACCCCACCATGAAAGAAATTGTCGAGAGCAGGCGCCAGTCACAATATGACTACCATGACAAGAATGCGAGGGCGCGATGTATTGATGTAAATGACCCTGTTTTTGTCCTCAACTACGCTGCAGGGCCCAAATGGCTCGCAGGCACTGTGATTGCCAAAGAGGGAAATAGGATTCTGGTAGTTAAACTTACCAATGGACAAATCTGCTGCAAACATGTGGATCAAACTAAAAGGAGGTTCAGCAACCCCATAGAAGAAGCAGAGGAAGAACATGATGTAGATTTCACTCCACCACAGGTGACCGAACACAGGAAGCAAAGGGAGGAGAGCCCAGTCACTGTGGGCAGTCCGGACAGGCCTGAGGCACCGCAAACAGCAGACACTCAGGCCAGCGCCCAACAACCAGAGCCCCAACTCAGGCGCTCTACAAGGGAGCGTAAACCACCAGAGAGACTCAACCTGTGATCCCAATAAGACTTTGGGGGGGAGGTGATGTCATGTATTCAACCAGCATTGTAACCCATGTATAATCTGACCTAAGTTGTACACTGTGAGAACACTGACCACTAGGTGGTGAACTTGTGGGAGACACTCATAACCTAGACCTTCAGATATAAAAGGGGAAGCTCCACCCACTTCCATCACTTGAGTGCTAAGGAATAAAGGACAGGTCACAGACTGACCTCTCAAGCATGGGCCTCGTGTGCATTTATACGGTACAGTAAGGACGTATCACAACCCATCCGGCTTGTACAGGTCCCACCTCCCACAGAAGCGGTCCCAATGCCTCAGGAATCTAAAGCCCTCCCGCCTGCAGCATCTCTCCAGCCATGCATTCATCTGCTCTATCCTCCTACTTCTATACTCACTAGCTCGTGGCACCGGGAGTAATCCAGAGAGTACTACCTTTGAGGTCCTGCTTTTTAATCTCTCTCCTAGCTCCCTAAAATCTGCCTGCATGACCTCATATCTCTTTCTACTTATGTCATTGGTCCCGATATGGACCACGATCTCTGCTGTTCACCCTCTCCCCAGAGAATATCCTGCAGCCGCTTGGTGACATCCTTGATCCTGGCACCAGGGAGGCAACATACCATCCTGGAGTCACGTCTGCGGCTGCAGAAATGCCTGTCTACTCCGCTGACTATCGAATCCCCTACCACTAATGCTCTTCCATTCTTCTTCCTCCCCGCCCTGTGCAGCTGAACCATCCATGGTGCCGTGGACTTGGCTCTGGCTGTACTTCCCAGAGGAACCATCGCCCTCACCAGTGCAGAGAATTCTGTTTGGAGAGCGAGATCGACTCAGGGGACTCCTACACGACCTGCCTGGTCCTCCTCTTCTGTCTGGCGGTCACCCACTCCCTCTCTGCCTGCACACTCTTAAGCTGCGGGGTGACTACCTCCGGAAACGTGCTACCCACCAAGTTCTCAGCCTCACGGATGCACCACAGTGAATCCAGCCGCCGCTCAATCTCCGAAACCTGGAGCTCAAACTCCTCCAGCTGGCGACACTTCCCGCACAGGTCGTCGTCCAGGCCACGAGAGGCGTCCTCCTCGTAGCCTCCTCCTGAGATCCCCACCTTCAAGAAGCATCCGAGTCCACTTGACAAGGAAAAGCTTATGGGGATTATTTCAGTGAAAAGGTGAAAACAGGTGTTAAATGGGCCCTGTGCTCATAAGAAATGCATGTTTCAAAGTGTGGATCCAGGAGGCAGTTTTCGGGCTAATCAATGATGATCATGAGTTAAGTGTGCCCACAGGCGTTGAAACCAACCGCTGCAGGTTCAGCATCATCATCATCATCGGCAGTCCCTCGGAATCGAGGAAGTCTTGCTTCCACTCTAAAAATGAGTCCTTAGGTGACTGAACAGTCTCTGTCACAGGTGGGACAGATAGTCGTTGAGGCAAAGGGTGGGTGGGGAGTCTGGTTTGCCGCACGCTCTTTCCGCTGCCTGTACTTGATTTCTGCATGCTCTCGGCGATGAGACTCGAGCTGCTCAGTGCCCTTCCGGATGCACTTCTTCCACTTATTGCGGTCTTTGGCCAGGGACTCCCAGGTGACGGTGGGGAGGTTGCACTTTATCAGGGAGGCATTGAGGGTGTCCTTGTAACGTTTCCTCTGCCCACCTTTTTCTCATTTTCCGTGAAGGAGTTCCGAGTAGAGCGTTTGCTTTGGGAGTCTCGAGTCTGGCATGCGAACAATGTGGCTTGCCCAGCGGAGCTGATCAAGTGTGGTCAGTGCTTCAGTGCTGGGGATGTTGGCCTGGTTGAAGATGCTAATGTTGGTGCATCTGTCCTCCTTGGGGATTTGTACGCTCTTGGTAGGGACATCGTTGGTGGTATTTCTCCAGCGACTTGAGGTGTCTACTGTACATGGTCCATATCTCTGAGCCATACATGAGGGCGGGTATTACTACAGCCCTATAGACCATGAACTTGGTGGCGGATTTCGTTTGGTGGTAATGCTACAACTGTATCGGGTATTGGTGAGGCCACACCTGGAGTACTGCATTCAGTTTTGGTCTCTGTATTTAAGAAAGGATATACTTGCATTGCAGAGAAGGTTCAGAGAAGGTTCACTAGGTTGATTCGGAAAGGAGGGGGTTGACTTATGAGGATCGGTTGAGTAGGTTGGGCCTCTACACAATGGAGTTCAGAAGAATGAGAGGTGATCTTATCGAAACATATAAGATAATGAGGGGGCTCGACAAGGTGAATGTTGAGAGGATATTTCCACTCATAGGGGAAGCTAAAACTAGGGACATAGTCTTAGAATAATGGGCCACCCATTTAAAACTGAGATGAGGAGGAATTTCTTCTCTCAAAAGGTTTAAATCAATGGAATTCTCTGCCCCAGAGAGCTGTGCAGGCTGGATCATTGAATATATTTAATGCGGAGATGGACAGATTTTTAAGCGATAAGGGGATAAAGGGTTATGGGGAGCGGACAGGGAAGTGGAGCTGAGTCCATGATCAGATCACCCATGATCTTATTAAATGGTGGAACAGGCTCGGGGGGCCAAACGGCCTACTCCTGGTCCTGACAAATCTCCTAGAATTTTTGAGGATGTGACTAGTAGAATGGACAAGGGAGAACCAGTGAATGTGGTGTATTTGGACTTTCAAAAGGCTTTTGACAAAGTCCCACACAAGAGATTAGTGTGCAAAATTAAAGCACATGGTATTGGGGGTAATGTATTGAGGTGGATAGAGAACTGGTTGGCAGACAGGAAGCAAAGAGTAGGAATAAACGGGTCCTTTTCAGAATGGCAGGCAGTGACTAATGGAGTGCCGCAGGATTCAGTGCTGGGCCTCCAGCTATTTACAATATACATTATTGATTTGGACGAAGGAATTGAGTGTAATATCTCCAAGTTTGCAGAGCTGGGTGGCAGTGTGAGCTGTGAGGAGGATGCTAAGAGGCTGCAGGGTGACTTGGACAGGTTAGGTGAGTGGGCAAATGTATGGCAGATGCAGTATAATGAAGATAAATGTGAGTTTACCCACTTTGGTGGCAAAAACAGGGTGGCAGAATATTATCTAAATGGTGACAGATTAGGAAAAGGGGAGGTGCAACGAGACCTGGGTGTCATGGTACATCAGTCATTGAAAGTTGGCATGCAAGTACAGCAGGCGGTGAAGAAGGCAAATGACATGTTGGCCTTCATAGCTAGGGGATTTGAGTATAGGAGCAGGGAGGTCTTACTGCAGTTGTACAGGGCCTTGGTGAGGCCACACCTTGAACATTGTGTACAGTTTTGGTCTCCTAATCTGAGGAAGGACATTCTTGCTATTGAGGGAGTGCAGCGAAGGTTCACCAGACTGATTCACGGGATGGCAGGACTGACATGAAGAAAGACTGGATCGACAAGGCTTATATTCACTGGAATTTAGAAGAATGAGAGGGGATCTCATAGAAACGTTTAAAATTCTGACGGGTTTAGACAGGTTAGATGTAGGAAGAATGTTCCCAATGTTGGGGAAGTCCAGAACCAGGGGTCACAGTCTAAGGATAAGGGGTAAGCCATTTAGGACCGAGATGAGGAGGAACTTCTTCACCCAGAGAGTGGTGAACCTGTGGAATTCTCTACCACAGAAAGTTGTTGAGGCCAATTCACTAAATATATTCAAAAAGGAGTTAGATGTAGTCCTTACTACTAGGGGATCAAGGGGTATGGCGAGAAAGCAGGAATGGGGTACTGAAGTTGCATGATCAGCCATTATCATATTGAATGGTGGTGCAGGCTCGAAGAGCCGAATGGCCTACTCCTGCACCTATTTTCTATGTTTATATTTCTTATGTTCTTATGTTCTTAAATAAAATATGGCCACATGTGCAACTTTTTATGTCGCACTCTATTCAATGAATTGTATGAAAGGCAGAAATATCTGTCTCTAAACAAGACCTGTGTTTATTATATGGAAACAGAACGAACAATTGTTCATTCTGTTCAACACTATGGTATTATGCACAAGGGATGCATTGGCATTTAGTTATACAGGAGCAAAATACGGCAGATGCTGGGAATCTGAAATAAAAACAGAAAATACTGGAAACACTCAGCTGGTCAGGCAACATCTGTGGAGCGAGAAACAGAGTTAACGTTTCGGGTCGATGACATTTTCATCAGAACTGGAAAAAGTTCGGGATGTTTTAGGGTTTTAAGCGAGTGCAGGTGCTGGGAAAGAGTGGAGGGAAGGAAAGAACAAAAGAGAAGGTCTATGATAGGTTGGAGGGTAGGAGATATTAGAGAGACAAAAGGGATGAGGCAGACGCAGTTGGTAATGGGACAAGTAAAGTAACATAAGATGGGTCGAGAAGATGCTGCCTGACCTGCTGAGTATTTCCAGCATGGAGTTATAATAAGCTGCAGCAAGTCACTGATATGTTGTGACATGCGTGGACTTCTTGTAAATTGCTAAGAAATAATTTTTTAATCAAATTGTTTATCTTTTCCAGGGTTAGCAAAAGAGAATCCTGATGTTCTGACAACGGACGTGAACGTTAGGTAAGGGAATTTTGTTCATCTGTATAATAACATACTCCACTCAATATTATTAGCAGCATAAACAATAGCAGTTGTGCTATTCAATAACAAAAAAGAAAAGGAAGATTTGCATTTCTATAGCACCTTTCACAACCACCGGATGTCCCAAAGTATGTTACAGCCAATGAAGTACTTTTTGAATTGTTGTCACTATTGTAATGTGGGAAACGTGGCAGCCAAGTTGCGCACAGCAAGCTCCCACATACAGCAATGTGATAATGACCAGATAGTCTGTATGAGTGATGTTGATTGAGGGTTAAATATTGACCCCAGGACACTGGGGATAACTCCCCTGCTCTTCTTCAAAATAGTGCCATGGGATTATTTACATCCACTTGAGACAGCAGACAGGGCCTCGGTTTAACGTCTCATCCGAAAGATGGCACCTCCGACAGTGCAGCACTCCCTCAGTACTGCCCCTGGGACAGTGAAGCGCTGTCTCAGTACTGCCCCTCCGACAGTGCGGCGCTCCCTCAGTACAGTCCCTCCGACAGTGCAGCCACTCCCTCAGTACTGCCCCTCCAACAGTGCGGCACTCCCTCAGCACTGCCCCTCCAACAGTGCGGTGCTCCCTCAGTACTGCCTCTCCGACAGTGCAGCACTCCCTCAGTACTGCCCCTCTGACAGTGCGGCCCTCCCTCAGTACTACGCCTCCGACAGTGCGGCGCTCCCTCAGTACTGCCTCTCCGACAGTGCAACACTCCCTCATTACTGCCCCTCCGACAGTGCAGCGCTCCGTCAGTACTGCCCCTCTGACAGTGCGGCCCTCTCTCAGTACTACGCCTCCGACATTGCGGCGCTCCCTCAGTACTGCCCCTCCGACAGTGCGGCACTCCCTCAGTATTGCCCCTCTGACAGTGCGGCACTCCCTCAGCACTGCACTGGAGTGTCAGCCTAAATTTTTGTGTTCAAGTCTCTTGAGTGGGACGCGGCAGCCAATTTGTGTTGGCAAGCTCCCACAAACAGAATTGTGATAAACCAGATAATTAGTTTTAGTGATGGTGATTGAGGGATAAACATTGATCAGGACACAAGGAAGAACTCCCCTGCTCTTCTTCATAATCGTTTCCATAGAGGTGAAGGTGCTACGTAATAAAAATATAAGAAATAGGAACAGGAGTCAGCCATTCGGCCCCTCGAGCCTGGACTCAGGTCAGCATTCAATGAGATCATGGCTGATCTGCTATCTCAACGCCACCTTCCTGCACTGTCCCCATGTCCCTTGAATCCCTCAACATCCAAAAATCTTTCGATCTCAGTCATGAATATACTCAACGACTGAGCCTCCACAGCCCTCTGGGGTACAGAATTCCAAAGATACACCACCCTCCGAGTGAATTCACTACCAACTGAGCCACAGCTGACACACCACAGAATGCAAGCCATGAGCCAAAGTAGATCACTGAGGTCACATTGTACACATTCTTTCCCAATTGTACCCTCACCCTCGATATGTGCCAACTCATTTTTAAGATTTGTGCTCACTTCAGATTATTTTTTCTGATGTCCAACGCAAAAGCCCATTTCCATTGGGAAGCTATAAACTGAAAGATGATTTAATGCCTCAAGTAATCTAGCAGCAGAGCTGGTCTCCAGTCATGTTGGTTAACCCTTGCCACTGGACCAAGACCTAGCTCTGTCAAGCCCATGTGGTGGCTGGTGTGCAATGGCTACCACACGTTAAAAAAATCCACACACAGGCATCTTTCACCCTTCAAGATGCAGTACGGGAGCTGGAATATTCGGTCCTTTAATGAAGCAGCTGTGAACGCATACCTTTTTGGTGTGGAGACAAGTCATCCTCGCTTCGAGGGATCGCCTATGATGATGAATCTGGCAGAGCGGGTTACAAGGAGAACAATGAACTCTTTTATCAATAAGGTACGCACTGGATCCTCTTGATCTGTCTTACAGGTTGACAAATAACACTATTACAGGAACCTAGCAATTTCTGTGTGAAAAAGGTCTATCTAGTTCGCCTTTTACCAGTGCAACAGATGCTTGCTGACCTGAGTCCATGATCAGATCAGCCATGATCATATTAAATGGCGGTGCAGGCTCGAGAGGCCGTATCGCCTACTCCTGCTCCTATGTCTTATGTTCTTATGTTATTGATACAACGATATGGAGCTGTTGATTAATCTCTTTCAATTAATCTGTGATAGACCGAGACTTGAGGCAAGGAAAGCCCCATGCAGGGAAAGCTCTGGGAGGCATCAGGCAGGATTTATTGCCCCTCCTTAGTTGCCCTGAGTTGGTGATGGGCCTTCTTATTGAACCGCTGTCAGTTTGATACAATTGAGCGGCTTGCTGGTTAAGAATCAACCATGTTGGTATGGGAACTGAGACACATATAGGCCAGACTGGTTAAGGACAGCAGGTTTACTTCCCTAAAGTACATTAGTGAACCAGTTGGGTTTTTATGGTCACTTTTAGAGTCATAAAGTCATTACGGCACAGAAGGAGACCATTCGGCCCATCGAGGCCATGCCGGCTCTCTGTCGAGCAATCCAGTCAGTCCCACTTCCCCGCTCTATCCCCGTAGCCCTGCAAGTTTATTTCCCTCAAGTGCCTCTCCAATTTCCTTTTGAAATCATTGATCGTCTCTGCTTCCACCAGCCGCGTCGGCAGCGAGTTCCAGGTCATTAGCACCCACTGCATGAAAAAGTCTTCCTCACGTACCCCTGTATCTCCTTCCCAAAACCTTAAATCTGTGTCCCCTAGTCCTTGTACCATCAGCTAATGAGAACAACCTTTCTCAGTCTACCTTATCTAAACCTGTCATAATCTTGTACACCTCTATCAAATCTCCCTTCAACATCCTTTGCTCCAAGGAGAAATATCCCAGCTTCTCCAACGTAACCTTGCAAGCCTGCTCCACCATTCAATAAGATCATGGCTGATCTGATCATGGACTTAGCTCCACTTCCCCGCTCACTCCCCATAACCCCTTATCCCCTTATTGTTTAAGCTGCTGTCTATTTCTGTCTTAAATTTATTCAATGTCCCAGCTTCCACAGCTCTCTGAGGAAGCGAATTCCACAGATTTACAACCCTCTGAGAGAAGAAATTTCTCCTCATCTCTGTTTTAAATAGCGGCCCCTTATTCTAAGACCATGCCCCCTAGTTCTAGTCTCTCCCATCAGTGGAAACATCCTCTCTGCATCCACCTTGTCAAGCCCCCTCATAATCTTATAGGTTTCGATAAGGTCGCCTCTCATTCTTCTGAATTCCAATGAGAAGAGGCCCAACCTACTCAAACTTTCCTCATAACTCAACCCCCTCATCTCCAGAATCAACCTACTGAACCTTCTCTGAACTGCCTCCAAAGCAAGTATATCCTTTCGTAAATATCGAAACCAAAACTGCACACAGTATTCCAGGTGTGGCCTCACCAATACCCTGTATAAGTGTAGCAAGACTTCCCTGCTTTTATACTCCATCCCCTTTGCAATAAAGGCCAAGATTCCATTGGCCTTCCTGATTACTTGCTGTACCTGCATACTATCCTTTTGTGTATAATGCACAAGTACCCCCAGGTCCCGCTGTACTGCAGCACTTTGCAATCTTTCTCCATTTAAATAATAACTTGCTCTTTGATTTTTTTTCTGCCAAAGTGCATGACCTGACACTTTCCAACATTATACTCCATCTGCCAAATATTTGCCCACTCACTGAGCCTGTCTATGTCCTTTTGTAGATTTTTTTGTGTCCTCCTCACACATTGCTTTTCCTCCCATCTTTATATTGTCAGCAACCTTGGCTACGTTACACTCAATCCCTTCTTCCAAGTCGTTAATATAGATTATAACTAGTTGGGGTCCCAGCACTGATCCCTGCGGCACCCCACTAGTTGCTGGTTGCCAACCAGAGAATGAACCATTTATCCCGACTCTCTGTTTTCTGTTATTTAGCCAATTCTCTATCCATGCTAATATATTACCCGCAACCCCGTGAACTTTTATCTTGTGCAGTAACCTTTTATGTGGCACCTTGTCAAATGTCTTCTGGAAGTCCAAATACACCACATCCACTGGTTCCCCTATATCCACCCTATTCGTTACATCCTCAAAGAATGCCAGCAAATTTGTCAAACATGACTTCCCCTTCATAAATCCATGCTGACTCTGCCTGACCACATTTTGCTTTTCCAAATGTCCTGTTACTGCTTCTTTAATAATGGACTCTAACATTTTCCCAACCACAGATGTTAGGCTAACTGATCTATAGTTTCCTGCTTTTTGTCTGCCTCCTTTTTTAAATAAGAGCGTTACATTTGCAGTTTTCCAATCTGCTTGGATCTCCCCAGAATCCAGAGAATTTGCTAAATTTCAACCAATGCATCCACAATCCCTGCTGCTACTTTTCTTAAGACTCTAGGATGCAAGCTATTAGGTCCAGGGCGTTTATCTGCCTTTAGTCCCATTATCTTACTAAGTACCACCTACTTAGTGATTGTGATTGTGTTAAGTTCCTCACTCCCTATAGCCCCTTGACTATCCCCTGTTGACATATTCTTAGTATCCTTTACCTTAAGGAGTGATGCAAAATATTTGTTCAGAGTTTCTGCCATCTCCATGTACCCCATTACTAATTCCCCGGTCTCGTCGTCTAAGAGACCAACATTTACTTTAGCCACTCTTTTCTGTTTTACATACCTATAGAAACTCCTGCTATCTGTTTTTATATATCTCATCCCTGGAACCATTCTGGTAAATCTCCTCTGCACCTTCTCAAGGACCTTCACATCCTCCTTAAAGTGTGGTGACCAGAACTGGATGCACTACTCCAGTTGTGGCCTAATCAGAGCTTTATAAAGGTTCAGCATCACTTTCCTGCTGTTGTACTCAAGACCTCTATTTATGAAGCCCAAGGTCCCATATGCTTTGCTAACTACGCTCTTAATATGCCCTGCCACCTTCAAAGATCTATGTACATGAACCCCCAGGTCCCTCTGTCCCTGCATACTCTTTAGAACTGTGCCATTAAGTTTATATTGCCTCTCCCTATCCCTTCTGCCAAAACGCATCTGTATTAAACTCCATCTGCCACTTGTCTGCCCATTCTGCTAGCCTATTTTACTTAAATGGACTACTTCTTAACAAACTGCCATGATGTGATTTGAATTCACACTGTAATGCTAGTCCTGTAGTATAATCACTGCACTATCGTACCAGATAATTCCTTATTTGTGAAAGGGAAATCATGCTTGACAAACCTTCTGGAATTTTTTGAGGATATTTCCAGTAGAGTGGACAAGGGAGAACCAGTTGATGTGGTATATTTGGACTTTCAGAAGGCTTTCGACAAGGTCCCACACAAGAGATTAATGTGCAAAGTTAAAGCACATGGATTGGGGGTAGTGTGCTGACATGGATTGAGAACTGGTTGTCAGACAGGAAGCAAAGAGTAGGAGTAAATGGGTACTTTTCAGAATGGCAGGCAGTGACTAGTGGGGTACCGCAAGGTTCTGTGCTGGGACCCCAGCTGTTTACACTGTACATTAATGATTTAGACGAGGGGATTAAATTTGCGGATGACACTAAGTTGGGTGGCAGTGTGAGCTGCGAGGAGGATGCTATGAGGCTGCAGAGTGACTTGGATAGGTTAGGTGAGTGGGCAAATGCATGGCAGATGAAGTATAATGTGGATAAATGTGAGGTTATCCACTTTGGTGGTAAAAACAGAGAGACAGACTATTAACTGAATGGTGACAGATTAGGAAAAGGGGAGGTGCAACGAGACCTGGGTGTCATGGTACATCAGTCATTGAAGGTTGGCATGCAGGTACAGCAGGCGGTTAAGAAAGCAAATGGCATGTTGGCCTTCATAGCGAGGGGATTTGAGTACAGGGGCAGGGAGGTGTTGCTACAGTTGTACAGGGCCTTGGTGAGGCCACACCTGGAGTATTGTGTACAGTTTTGGTCTCCTAACTTGAGGAAGGACATTCTTGCTATTGAGGGAATGCAGCAAAGGTTCACCAGACTGATTCCCGGGATGGCGGGACTGACCTATCAAGAAAGACTGGATCAACTGGGCTTGTATTCATTGGAGTTCAGAAGAATGAGAGGAGATCTCATAGAAACGTTTAAAATTCTGACGGGTTTAGACAGGTTAGATGCAGGAAGAACGTTCCCGATGTTGGGGAAGTCCAGAACTAGGGGTCACAGTCTAAGGATAAGGGGTAAGCCATTTAGGACCGAGATGAGGAGAAACTTCTTCACCCAGAGAGTGGTGAACATGTGGAATTCTCTACCGCAGAAAGTTGTTGAGGCCAATTCACTAAATATATTCAAAAAGGAGTTAGATGTAGTTCTTACTACTAGGGGGATCAAGGGGTATGGCGAGAAAGCAGGAATGGGGTATTACGTTGCATGTTCAGCCATGAACTCATTGAATGGCGGTGCAGGCTAGAAGGGCCGAATGACCTACTCCTGCATCTATTTTCTATGTTTCTATGTTTCTTATGTTTTTCAGGGATGATCTCAACTTGAAAAGGCGAGCAGCAGAGGTAAATATATAGTTCAAAATTCTGCAGCTTGCTATGAAGTATTTTTTACAAATGTGATAAGGAGTTTCATGTAACCCTCCATCCATGGCCTGTTTGAACGCCTTCAATCTGATCTCCATCCTTTCCACGGTACTGATAACATCCTGGTCAAAGTCAGCGTCCTGTGTGACTGTGACCATGGCCTGTTGCCCCTCCTTCATTTCCCTGCTACTTTTCAAATGGTTGATTCCCCCGTGGGCTATCTTTGACACACACAGGCTGGTGGAATGGGCGGACACGTGGCAGAATGAAATTTAATGCAGAAAAGTGCGAAGTGATAGATTTTTGGTAGAAATAATGAGGAGAGGAAATATAAGCTAAAGGTACAACCCTAATCATCATCATCATAGGCAGATTTGCTTCCACTCTTAAAATGAGTCCTTAGGTGCCTGCACAGTCCGATACGAGAACCACAGTCCCTGTCACAGGTGGGACAGATAGTCGTTGATGGAAAGGGTGGGTGGGGAGTCTGGTTTGCCGCACTCTCCTTCCGCTACCTGCGCTTGATTTCTGCATGCGCTGGGCGAAGAGTCTCGAGATGCTCAGCGCCCTCCCGGATGCACTTCCTCCACTTAGGACGGTCTTTGGCCAGGGAGTCCCAGGTGTCAGTGGGGATGTTGCACTTTTTCAGGGAGGCTTTGTAACGTTTCTTCTGCCCACCTTTGGCTCGTTTGCCGTGAAGGAGTACCGAGTAGAGCGCTTGCTTTGGGATTCTCGTATCTGGCATGTGGACAATGTGACCTGCCCAGCGGAGCTGGTCGAGTGTGGTCAGTGCTTCAATGCTGAGGATGTTGGCCTGGTCGGGGACGCTAATGTTGGTGCATCTGTCCTCCCAAGGGATTTGTAGGATCTTGCAACCTGAAGCGGGTGCATGAACAGTGAGACCTGGGAGTATATGTGCACAAATCATTGAAGGTGGCAGGGCAGGTTGAGAACGCGGCTTACAGGATCCTGGGCTTCATGAATCGAGGGCCAGGGGGAAAAATTTGGGAGCCACCCGTTTGGGGAGCTAACTTTTAAAAGTTCTAAAAATTAGCGGTAGGCACTAATGTTTTTTCAACTTTAGAAAAATTCAGGGGTTGCGCTGCAGGAAGGAAGAGGAGTGCTAAATCAGTAACTGCACTTCCTTCCTAGAGCACAAGAGGCAGCAGGCGGTGCAGTGGGTGTGCAGTGTTGCCCAATGGGCCGTGCAGCGCTGTCCCGTTGGAAGGCAGCTTCCCTCCCTTAAAGGGAAAGGCCATCATAGCAGGCTCTGTAAAACATAGAAATATACAGCGCAGAAGGAGGCCATTTTGGCCCATCGTGTCCGTGCTGGCCGACAAAGAAGTGCATGGCCCTCGGTCAGCAGCCCTGAAGGTTATATATAAACCTACAAACAATGAACAATGGTGGAAAGGTAAAGAGCACCCGGCCCAACTAGTCCGTCCCATACAACTGCGACACCCCTTATACTGAAACTTTCTACACTCCACCCCAACCGGAGCCATGCGATCTCCTGGGAGAGGTAAAAAAACAGATAAAAGCCCAGGCCAAATTGGGGAAAAAAGTCTGGGAAAATTCCTCTCTGACCCATCCAGGCGATAGGTTGGGCCTATACACATTGGAGTTCAGAAGAATGAGAGGTGATCTTATTGAAACTCATAAGATAATGAGGGGGCTCGAAAAGGTGGATGCAGAGAGGATATTTCCACTCACCGGGGAAACTAAAACTAGGGGACATCATCTTAGTATAAAGAGTCGCCCATTTAAAACTGAGATGAGGAGAAATTTCTTTTCTCAGAGGGTTGTAAATCTATGCAATTCTGTGCCCCAGAGAGCTGTGGAGGTTGGGTCATTGAATATATTTAAGACAGAGATGGACAGATTTTTGAGCGATAAGGGAGTAAAGGGTTACGGGGAGTAGGCAGGGAAGTGGAGCTGAGTCCATGATCAGATCAGCCATGATCTTATTAAATGGCGGAGCAGGCTCGAGGGGCCAAATGGCCTACTCCTGCTCCTATTTCTTATGTTCTTATGTTCTTATGTAACCCTACAGGTTGCGGCAGTTCAAGTGCCCATCCAAGGACCTTTTAAATGTGGTGAGGGTTTCTGCATCCACCACCCTTCCAGGCAGCGAGTTTCAGACCCCCTCAACCCTCTGTATGAAGAGATTTCCCATCAAATCCCCTCTGAACCTTCCACCAACCACCTTAGACCTATGCCCCCCGCCCCCCATAATTGACCCCTCAGGCCGCTCAATATTTTGTACACCTCAATGAGGTCTCCTCTCAGCCTCTTCTGTTCCAATGAGAACAAACCCAGCCTATCCAATCCTGAACAGCAGCCATGATCCAGGCTGATCAGCCTTATGCACTGCAGCAGAGCGCCAGGCTGATCAATTGGAATAGAAGAGGCTTGAAAAGAATGGACATAGAACATTTCAGAATGTTTTTTTCTTACCTGGGCCGCCTGGCCTTTAAGCCTCATCCCCTGAAGCTCCCGGCCTCCCGATCTACTTCCTGCAGTTGTCGGTGTTTTCGTTCGGCGACGCGGCAGGGGGCGGTTTCAAAGTCTGGGTACGGGCCGTTACCCGGGGCGATACGCACGGCGATGCTGCAGGAGGTGGGTTTGAAGTCCGGGTCTGGGCTGTTACCGGGGCAATGCACCCAGCAATGCTGCAGGGGGCGGGTTCGAAATCCGGGTCCGGGCCGTTACTGGGGCGATACACACGGCAATGCTGCAGGGGGCGGATTCGAAATCCGGGTCCGCCCCGAAACCCCACTTCCACCCCACCCCGCCACTTCCGCCCTGCTCCTGCAGATGAGGCGTTAAAGACATCATCGGAGTGCGCCTGGCAGCCCCTCCACCAACGATGTCTCCGCAAGATCCTGCAAATCCCCTGGGAGGACAGACGCACCAATATTAGCGTCCTTGACCAGGCCAACATCCCCAGCATTGAAGCACTGACCACACTTGATCAGCTCTGCTGGGCAGGCCACATTGTTTGCATGCCAGACACGAGACTCCCAAAGCAAGTGCTCTACTCGAAACTCCTTCACAGCAAGCAAGCCAAAGGTGGGCAGAGGAAATGTTACAAGGACACCCTCAAAGCCTCCCTGATAAAGTGCAACATCCCCACTGACACCTCGTAGTCCCTGGCCAAAGACTGCCCTAAGTGCAGGAAGTGCATCCGGGAGGGCGCTGAGCACCTCGAGTCTCGTCACAGAGAGCGTGCAGAAATCAAGCGCAGGCAGCGGAAAGAGCGTGTGACAAACCAGACTCCCCACCCACCCTTTCCTTCAACGACTATATGACCCACCTGTGCCAGAGACTGTGGTTCTCGCATTGGACTGTTCCGTCACCTCAGGACTCATCTTAAGAGTGGAAGCATGTCTTCCTCGATTCCGAGGGACTGCCTATGATGAGGAAGCGCTTCCCTCGGAGGTCACAGTCAGTGCAACGTTTACACACAGCGCGGTACGTGAGCCTCTGAGTTTGCAGCGGCAGACAGACATAACAGTGTGGGGGGAAAACAAGTGATTTTGAAAACTTTAATGGGTGCATTACTATGCCGCGCCTTTAAGTCTCGGCTTTGTCGGGGATCTGATTCGGAGTTCCACAATGCGCAATGGGCCTCCAAACGTACCGACCAAACTTTCGTTATCACCCCTGTAGTGTATGTAGGCACCTTTAGTAATGACTCCACGAGGCAGGGTATGGTGCTTAAACTCTGCAGACCTGCAGTCCTTTATTAGCAGCTCCTGAGTGCTGACAACAAGCTGTGTGTTCCTTTTTATACTGGGTTACCTGCCATGTGCAGGCAACCCCTGGGTCTCCAGCAACAGCGCCCTCTAGTGTACTGGTAATGTGTGTACAGTACAAGGGTACATTCAATGTTGCAAGACAGTGTTGCAGACATCACACAGTGAACAGGCATGCCTACACAACAATACTCCTCCCTGAGCATTTTTGATATCCTAGTTGTCATGACCAGGGGAGGTGATCAGTGGTGGGCTATGGGAGGTTGTGGTGAGGGTTGTGTGGTTGCCAGGTGTGACGCCTGTGCTTGAGTCTGGCCCAGTACGTTTCCCCTCCCTCACACACAAACCAAGTGGGTGTCACTGTTGTGGGATCCCTCGGGGAGGTAGCCACGGCAGCAGTGGGTGGTGTGTATACACTGTGATGTGGGTAGTTGTGGGGTGGTGGGCAGGGCCACAAGACTGGGTGGGCTCCTTGTCCACCAATGGGGATGAGGGTCAGGTCATCCCAGGGTTTGCCAGGGAAGCTGGATGGTATTGGCCTCATTCATCTGGTGTTGGCCCTGGTGGCCAGGGACTGTAGGGCTGGTCTGGTGCCTGGTGGTGGCTGGGCTGCCCATTGACTCCCACTGGTCTGCTCCCACTGCACGTGTGTGTCCTGCAAGGGGCATCACATTTGTTCCAAAGGTCCAGGCTACATGGTCAGGTAGCCTGCTAGACCTGGGGGTCTCCCACAGGGGGTTCCATTGGCATTAGCATGGTCCCTGTAGGACCCAATGTCCTTTGGCAGTGTCCGACCATTATACATGACACCTTGGCTCTGATCACACATAGTCGAGCCTGCATTATACATTCTAGCACTTGCGTCACTTTTGGGTGTCCTGGATACAACAGACATGGTTACATTAGGCATTTCACAATCTCTATCGTTATTGTTAAGCATAATAAACTTGTTCTTAACCTTACTGACACCTGCATTCATCTCATTAGTCACATTAGTTAAACCAGTATCACAATTCATGGTTACTTTGCATACATTTTCATACTTGCACCCTTTAATTGCATCTTTAGCTTTAAAGTCTGTGTACTCAAATAGTTGGAACTTCCCCTTTAAATTTTTTTGGTTACCGGTCTCCTTTAAGGGAGCATTCAAATCCGATTGGCCGCTCAATGTCACATGATGCTCCTCCATGTTGACTCGTGGCATGAAGGAGGCCATTTTGAATGCAGGTCTGCTGCTTGTGGTGCTGCAGCCATTTTGTGGTGCTCTTTTCTTCCACATGCTTGTGGTGCTGTAGCCATTTTGTGGTCTTGTTGCAGGCAGGCTGTGGTGCTCTTTTCTTCCACATGCTTGTGGTGCTGCAGCCATTTTGTGGTCTTGTTGCAGGCAGGCTGTGGTGCTCTTTTCTTCCACATGCTTGTGGTGCTGCAGCCATTCTGTGGTCTTGCTGCAGGCAGGCTGTGGTGCTCTTTTCTTCCACAGCACCACTTCGCCTGATGTGGACCCGGTTCATCCAATTCCTGCCCAGCAGCATGGGACCGTCGCCGGCTACAATCCACAGGGAGCGTTTGTGCAACACGCCGCCCTGGGAGACCTGGATGTCTACACTGCCAACGATTTGGATTTTACCTTTGGTATAGTTGAACAGATTTGCCTGGACAGGAGACCGTTTTGATCGAGTGGCAGGATTCCTCCAAATTTTTTCAAAGGTCATTTGGCTCATCACAGACTGGCTCACCCCTGTGTCGATCTCCATGGAGACTGGGACCCCGTTAATGTCCATTTCCATCATCCACGGAGAACTTCCGGTGGAGCAGGTAAAGATTCCATTCTCTTCTCCCAGGGTTAGAGCAGTTTTATCTTCATCTGTGTCGGAGCTCCGATGATTAGCCAACCAGAGACACTGTAAGTACAGCCTTTTCTGCACATTCTCTGAAGGTGCCCTTTTTTTTGCAGTCTTTGCATGCATAGTCTTTGTAGCAGCACTGGTGGGCCCTGTGGTTTCCTCCACAGCGCCAGCACGGGGCCATCCAGTTTGCCCCATGTGGCGGACTCAGGGTTACGGGACTCGGGCAGCATTTCTGCCTTTAGAAGTGTCCATGCGGTGCACTGCGCTCGCCGGTTTAAGAGTCCTGGGTCAGTATTCGCCTGGACTCGCTGGCCGAAACCATGTAGGCCTGGCTCACTTGAATTGCTTTCTGCAGGGTGACCGTGATGTCAGCCGAGAGCAATTTGTGTAGGAGGCCTTCGTGACTGATTCCGATGACAAATATATCCCTTAGTGCTTCATTAAGGTGGTCGCCAAACTCACACGGTGCAGCTAGTCTTCTTAAGTGTGCAGCATACTTGGCAATTTCTTGGCCCTCAGGTCGCCGGTAAGTGTAGAATCGGTGCTTGGCTGTGATGCTGCTTTCTTTCGGTTTTAGTTGTTCCTGTATGATTGTTGCAAGTTCCTCATAGCTCTTGGTGGTTGTCTTCTCCGGGGCTAGTAAGTCCCTGACGAGACCGTAGATGGTGGGCCCACAACTGCTAAGCAGGATGGCCCTGCGTTTGTTCGGTAGTGTGGCCGGTGTGTCTCTGTCCAGGGTCGTTGGCTATAAAGAAGTATTCCAATCTTTCCACAAAAACGTCCCAATCCTCCCCCTCTGTAAATTGCTGAAAGTTACTGAGGTTAGACATGTTGAGCGTGTAGTTCGTGATTCCGTATTCCCGTTGCCAGTTGTAGTGTATGCAGGCACCTTTAGTGATGACTCCACGAAGCAGGGTATGGTGCTTAAACTCTGCAGACCTGCAGTCATTTATGAGCAGCTCCTGAGTGCTGACAACAAGCTGCGTGTTCCTTTTTATACTGGGTTACCTGCCGTGTGCAGGCAACCCTTGGGTCTCCAGCAACAGCACTCTCTAGTGTACCGGTAAGGTGTGTACAGTACAAGGGTACATTCAATGTTGCATACAGTGTTACAGACATCATACAGTGAACAGGCATGCCTACACAACAGCCCGCTCCCCCAGCTCTGGTGTGCAATGGCTGATTTATCGCCCCTGTCAGCTCTGCGACCAATTTAGCCGAATTTCTGGGCAGGAGGCGCAAACCTTTTCAAGGCGCTAAAATTACCACCCTGCCTGGGTTAACATCGCAACAGAGGCACGGCCGAATTTCTACCCCAAATTGTCTGCAAAGGTATATCGATAGACTGACTGAGTGGGCAGTAAGGTGGCAGATGGAGTTTAATGTCGGGAAATATTCACTTCGGTAGGAAGAATAAAAAAACAGAATATTTTTTAAATGGTGAGAAACTTTTAAATGTTGGTGTTTGGGTGTCCTTGAGCAAGAAACACAGATGGCTAGCATGCAGTTACAGCAAGCAACAAAGAAGGCAAATGGCATGTTGGCCTTTATTGGAGTACAAGAGTAAGGGAAGCCGAAATTCACACCGGTCGGAAACGGGTCACGCCGACCGTTTTTGCCGTGTTTTGGCCGCTGCAATGGATGCGGTGCCTCATCATGTCAAATTCAACTCTTTGTCATTATTTTTGGAAGTGGAGGCGGGAGTGGGGGGAGAGGGACGGGAGTGGTTGGGGTGGGAGTGGGGGGAGCGGGGTGAGAGTGGGGGTGGAGTGCAGGGAGCGGGGCGGGAGTGGGGGGAGTGGGGGCGGGAGTGGGGGGAGAGGGACGGAAGTGAGTGGGGCGGGAGTGGGGGGAGTGGGGTGGGAGTGGCGGGAGTGGGGTGGGAGTGGGGCGGATCTCCTCACCGCAGCAAAAATCCCTGAGCCGAATTTTGCGAATGACAGCCATTCCAATGCACGTGAGCGGCCATTCCGCACCGCCCTGTGGTTGCCACTTCCAGTGACCAGAGCCTTATCGTGAGGCCGAATTTTGGCCTTGGGAAGTCCTGCTACAATTGTACAGGGCCTTGGTGAGACCACACCTGGAGTACTGTGCACAGTTTTGGTCTCCTTATCTAAGGAAGGATATACTTGCCTTGGAGGTGGTGCAATGAAGGGTCACCAGATTGATTCCTAGGATGGGAGGGCTGTCTTATGATGAGAGATTGTGTAGAATGGGCCTATACTCTCTGGAGTTTAGAAGAATGAGAGGTGTTCTCATACAAGATTCAGAAGGGGATTAACAGGATCGAGGCTGAGAGGTTGTTTCCCCTGGCTGGAGAGCCTAGAGCTAGGGGATACAGTCTCAGGATAAGGGGTCGGCCATTTAAGACCGAGATGAGGAGGAATTTCTTCACTCAGAGGGTGGTGAATCTTTGGAATTCTGTACCCCAGAGGATTGTGGAGGCTCAGTCTTTGCGTATATTCAAGGCTGAGATCGCTAGATTTTTGAGGTCTTGGGGAATCAAGGGATATAGAGATCGGGCGGGAAAGTGGAGTTGAGGTTGATGATCAGCCGTGATCTTATTGAATGGCGGGGCAGGCTCGAGGGGCCAAATATCCTACACCTGCTCCTATTTCTTATGTTTTTCTGTTTATACAGGTTCACCATAATTTCCACACTTTTGTACTCTATGGGCAAGAACCTCCGCTTTTTTTGCATGCTTAACGCCCATTTTACCGCTGAAATTACATAATGTCCATACATCGCCCATTTTGGCTCAAAATGGAAACCGACGGGCATTTTTCGGAAACTTATCGCCGAGCGTTATTTTCCCCATGTGCTTAATGCCAGGAAAAAACATAACCGTCCGCCCACTTTTTTTGGGGCGGAATCAGCAGAATGGGCGAAATCAACACCCATAATATCGCCCAGCGTTACTTTCCGCATAGAATTAATGCCGAGATTCAATATTAACACCCGCCCACTGTTTTTTGTCGTAAAGAGCATATTTACCCAAACTAGCGGCCATGAGATCGCCCAGCGTCAATTTCATCACCTCGCATAGATATCGCCCACAATATCGCTCGCCCAAAAAACTGCCCACAAAAAGTGGAACTAACCGGAACGAACGCCAGCGGTGTGGCTGGCACTTGTTAAATCCCACTCTTACGTGAAGAGCTGATATCTGAAAGATTTGCCTGAAAGAGCGCTGATGTGAGTGACAATGCTGACACACTGCTGTGTGTGTGCAGCTCAGACATCAATGGTGCCCATCACCTTGGTGCCGGTTAAAGTTTACGTTGAGTGATGTTAAGTTGTATTTAACCCTTTCATGGTAATGGATCACCAGTGTGTGATGGTCCAGCTATCTGAGACAATGCGCAACCAGGTTATGTTCAATAACAAAAGTTTAATACCAACATTGGTCTGAAATCATAAGTATCACAGCCAATAACACCCAACCCCCGCCCAAACCCCACTTTTTCAACCATTGACATAAATTACATGTTCAACATGTCCAGCAACACAGAATACAAAGGCAAAGCAGGAGCGTGGTCCCCAGCCGATATACGTTGCCACAAATTGCAAATACCCAGATGGAGATATAACACAGCCATCACCTGCGCACATGCACCTCACTTTCCTTCCCCCCTCCCCTTCTTCTCCCCACCTCTATCCCTTTCCCTCCTCGTTACACAGCGCCTGGCCGAGGAGCTCCTCAGCTGGTGTCTCATTGCGGGGGGGGATGAAGGCAGAGGCGGTGGTTGCAGGGGTATGGGAACGGGGGGTGCAGAGATGGCAACATTCTCTGATGCAGAAGCAGGATCTTGGTCCTTGCTCTCATCTGTTGTTCGCAGCGGTGGTGCAGAACCTAGGGATGGAGTGCCACGCTCGGGGACCACTGGGAGGCCTGTGGAAGCAGTGTTCCTGGCTATCGCATCCAGGGCCTCCGCCATGCGCGGAATGTACTCGGACATGGTGGGCAGCTGTCGGGATATGCCCCCCAATGCTTCGTTGAGCTGATCACCAATATCTACAGCTCTCCTGGACAGCTGTACCATCTCTCCGCTCTCATGTCGCGCTCGTGGAACAGACCTGCCGCGTCCACGAGGCCTCCGCGGGGTCAGCGCTGTCCTGGGGTCAAATGGGGTGCCCTGTGGCGAGGTGCTTGGGGCCGGTACCTCCAGAGTTGAGGCGGCAATGACTGGAGGACCACTAGATGGCCTTGGGGTGGAATGGCTTGTGGAGCGTGGCGATGCAGGTTCTTCGAAGTCCGCGCTCTCATCCATGGAGAACAGACCCAGCGGATTGGCCGGTGAGAATCGGAGCTCCTCAGCACCAGATGTAGGATCGTCCGCCGACTCCTGCCCCGCGCCCCCACCTTCTGGCCTCTGTGGTCTTGCCTGGGGCCACGCTGCTGGCTGAGCTGCAAAACACAAATTAGGTTATTAGAGGAGAAGGGGGTGCTAGGGTCACAAGGTGAGTCCAGCGCTACACACAGTATATGCACGGCAAAAGCACCACCACTATCAAAATCATCACAGACATCACATTTCATGACTATCAACACATTGTGCATTGCAATGATTTTAATTAGGCCAGCATTATTTCTATGACAATTTTAGAAATCATCTATCATGTATGATTGTTCGGATATGATTAGGTGTGGCATCTATTGACTTTACATCACACAATGGTGTAAGCTTTACTCAAGTGGCATCACTTCAGGTTCAGCAGATACGTCCGTGGCTGTCCCGGGATGCTTCCCCATGAGTGCGAGTACAGCCTCCTCCATCTCTATGATGTCGCTGGGGACTGGTGGCCCCCCACCCGTTCGCCTCAGCATGGATCTCATCATCGATAGCTTCTTCTGTAAAAGGTGACAGGACGACATGGCATGAGATCATTGCGTGATATCATTGCTAGGTAGTGTCACAGACACTGATACAATACATAACCGACAGATGTAATCATGATTATTATGAAAATTATCATTCTTTATCTAAAGATGTATACTGTGATCACAGGCTTTGAGTAAAACATTCCCGGTAAAAGTGCAAGCTCTCACATCTGCTGATAGTCACTCATGAATGTTACAAATCATAATATATACATACATAGGTACATATAAATCAATGTCATACTTACTCTTGCGGATCCCACAAGGTCGTTCCATCGTTTGCGGCATTGGTTGCCCTCACGCACCTCGTTGGTCGCCGACGAGACCACCTCTGCTATCTCAATCTATACCTTCTGGTGGGCCTTTGGGATGGGCTTCCCACATCCTCCCTGTGTCAAATCACCCCAGCGTAACTCGACCTCCTGAAGGAGGGAGGCATTTGCTTCGTGCGAGAACCTCCTCGCTCTTTTGCGCCCTCCAATGTGCTCCTCTCCCACCTCACTGCTCTCTCCAGCGTCAGTCTCCACAGCGTGCTGTAATGCCTCCTCCTCTCTCTCCCTTATAGGACAAATTCAGTCAAATATGTGGCTGGTAACAGCTACTTTTTGTTTGCCTACTTGCTGTGAAGCTCTAAGGTCTCCCTCCTTCCTCCCAAAGCAGCCACACTACACCCAGCCACGCCTTCAGTCCCTCTGAGCTCCCTCTCTCTCTGTCTCCTTTTCTGCGCATGTCATAGTGTCCCTTGACCTCCAGAATCGTGGGAATCGAGCGTTGCCATGCCGTTGCTAAGGACGAGCACACTTTACAGCAGAAGTTTAGAAGAATTTAACGCTACCGCCCATTTTATATCGCTCGCAGTAATGCCCACTTTCAAAAGTGGAGACTAGGTGGTTTGAGAATGGGCGAAAAGCCAGCGATGTGAAAACCGATTTTTACCGCCCTGACCGGAACTATCGCCCATTTTGGGCGATAACCACAAAAATGGAGGTTCTAGTCCCATCGCCTCTATTAATGAAGCCCAGGATTCCGTAAGCCTTTTTAACCGCTTTCTCGACTTGCCCTGCCACCTTCAACGAATTATGCACACATACCCCCAGGTCTCTCTGTTCATGCACCACATTTAAGATTGTACCCTTTAATTTATATGTCCCCTCCTCATTCTTTCTACCAAAATGTATCACTTCACACTTTTCTGCGTTAAATTTCATCGGCCATGTGTCTGCCCATTCCACCAGCCTGTCTGTGTCCTCTTGAAGTCGATCACTATCCTCCTCATTGTTCACTAAACTGCCAAGTTGTGTGTCATCTGCAAATTTTGAAATTGTGCCCTGTACACCCACATCCAAGTCATTAATATATATCAAGAAAAGCAGTGGTCCCAATACCGACCCGGGAGAACACCACTGTGTAACTTCCTGCAGTCCGAAAAACAAACGTTCACCACTACGCTCTGTTTCCTGTCACTTAGACAATTCCGTATCCATGATGCCACTGTCCCTTTGATTCCATGGGCTTCAACTTTGCTGGCAAGCCTGTTTTGTGGCACTTTGTCGACCACCTTTTGGAAATCCATGTACACTGCGCCAACTGCATTGCCCTCAGCAACCCTCTCTGTTACCTCATCAAAAAACTCGATCAAGTTGGTTAAACACAATTTGCCTTTAACAAATCCGTGCTGGTTTTTCTTAATTAATCCACCCCTATCCAAGTGACTGTAAATTTTGTCCCTGCTCATAAGAACATAAGAAACAGGAGGACAAGTAGGCCCCTCGAGCCTGCTCCGCCATTCAATAAGATCATGGCTGATTTGATCTTGGCCTCAACTCCATTTTCCTTCCTGTTCCCCATGACCTTTGACTCCCCTATAGTTCAAGAATCTGTCGATCTCAGCCTTGAATATATTCAATGACCCAGCCACCACAGCTCACTGGGGTAGAGAATTCCAAAGATTCACGATCCTCTGAGAGAAGAAATTCCTCCTCGACTCTATCTTAATTGGGCGACCCCTTATTCTGAAACGATGTGCCCTAGTTCTAGATTCCCCCACTGTTTCTGAAAGCTTCCCCACGACCAAGGTTAAACTGACCAGCCTATAGTTGTTGGGTTTAGTTTAACACCCTTTGTTGAACAATGGTGTACCATTTGCAATTCTCCAGTCCTCTGGCACCACCCCCGTATCTATGGAGGATTGGAATGTTATGGCCAGTATCTCCGCGATTTCCACCCTCACTTCCCTCAGCATCCGAGGATGCATTCCATCTGCTCCTGGTGATTTATCTACTTTAAGTAAAGCCAGTCTTTCTAATACCTCTTCTTTATCAATGTTATTCAATCAAGTGTCTCCTCTGCCTCCTCCTTCACTATGTCGATGGCAGTACCCTCTTCCTTGGTGAAGACAGATGCAAAGTACTCATTTAGTACCTCAACCAAGCCCTCTGCCTCCATGTGTAGGTCCCCATTTTGGTCCTTAATCGGCCCCACTCCTCTTCTTACTACCCGTTTACTATTTACCTACCTATAGAAGACTTTTGGATTCCCTTTTATGCTAGCTGCCATTCTATTCCCATACCCTCTCTTTGCCCCTCTTATTTACTTTTCACTTCCCTTCTGACCTTTCTATATATAGCCTGATTCTCAGATGTATTCATCATCAGCACAGGCGGTCTCTTGAACGAGGATGACTTGCTTTCACATGAGTTCACAGATGTTTCAATGAAGGACCCGATGTTTCAGTCCTGAACTCCAGGGGTGGAAGATGCCTGTGCGTGGATTTTTTAACGTGTGGTGGCTGTTGGGCTTGACAGAGCCAGATCTTTATCCAGTGGCAAGGGTTAACCAGGACGACTGGAGACCTGCTCTGCTGCACGGACCTAGTGCGCGCACATATCGCAGTGTGGGCTGGCCCGTGCTGCCCCCTGGGCCCTCGGCTCTTCTGGGCCCCGAACTCTCATTCGCCGCATGTCCGCCATCATCCCTCACCGCTCCTCTGTCACAAACATTCACTGCACCTCCACCATGATCCCTCATCACTCCACCGCCACGATCATCGTTGCAAGTCCACAACGACCTTCCCAACTGCTCTGCTTTACCAGGGCCCTACCGATGTTCCTGCCTATGCTCCAAACAATGACCTGCGTCCTGACGACATCAGCCAGTCGCCCACCTGAGGGAGTGCTGCACTGTCGGACCGCACGGCCTATGCACAGCTGCAATGGGGCATCAATAAGAATCACTAGTGCCATGGAATCTTTTACAGCTACCTGAGAGAACAGACGGGGCCTCAGTTTAACGTCTCTCAGATATCTTAGCAACCTGACATCTGTCAAAGGCGCTTGTTTTCTGTCTCACCATATTGTCTGGGGGGAGCGAAATTCCCCAACGTCTCAATTGGGGACGTTAAGCGACTTGCGAGATTGCTGTTCCCAGCCCTCGGAGGAAGTGACGCGCAATCTCGCGACTCCACTTCCTCTTGGGGTGGGTTCCGTGGCATACTGGGGCGCATGGGTCAGCGCCACGTGGCTGCTCCCCACAACACCGACGCGTCTCAATGCCCCTCCTTCCTTCGGTTAAAGGGCCGGGGCCGGTGCGCACCCTGCCTGGGACCCCCGGGGCGGCGTGGGACTGAGGGGCCGCAGCTCGGCACACAAACGGAGCGCCAGGCGGCATTTTTGGTGGCGCCTCGGACCATGCAACGGAGCAGGAAGTCGGGCCCGACCGGCGAGTCGGCAAAACTGCCAAGATGGCGGGCACAGTGTGTTCCCGACCTCCCTTTTAGCCTCTGATCTTCCCCCCACCCCGCCCCCCCGCCGCCCACCGCGGGCGGAGGCCGGCTCGGCTCGCGACCCACGAGGCTGGAGCTGGCGCCGCGCTGGGCAATTTCCGCCGCGGGGTGCAAAAGGGTCGGCACATGTGGCAATGACATCACCCCGCGGGTTGTGTGCTGGTGGGTGCAGTGTTACCATGGTAACGTCTCCGCTAACTCCTGCGGAATTTCCCCCTTCCCCCCAACCTCTGGGTGAAGAAATTTCCCCTCAAGTCGCCTCGAAACCTCCCCCCAATGACTTTAAATCTATGCCCCCTGGTTGTTGACCCCTCTTATACACTTCAATCCGGTCTCCCCTCAGCCTCCTCTGTTCCAAAGAAAATAACCCCAGCCTATCCAATCTTTTGGCCTCTCTTTGTAGCTCAAATTAAAATATCTATATAAGTTCCTTTTGATTTACTTTCTACATTCCAGATATGTGTGTTCACTAGGTCCATGCAGCTGAGCAGGTCTCCAGTTGTCTTGGGTAATCCTTTCCACTGGACCAAGACCTAGGTCTCTCTCATCCTTCTAAACTCCAGTGAATACAGGTCCAGTCGATCCAGTCCCTCCTCATATGTCTGTCCTGCCATCCCGGGAATCAGTCTGGTGAACCTTCGCTGCACTCCCTCAATAGCAAGAACGTGCTTCCTCAGATTAGGAGACCAAAACTGTACACAATATTCCAGGTGTGGCCTCATCAAGGCCCTGTACAACTGCAGAAAGACCTCCTTGCTCATACTCAAATCCTGTAGCTATGAAGGCCAAAATACCATTTGCTTTCTTCACCGCCTGCTGTACCTGCATGCCAACTTTTAATGACTGATGTACCATGACACCCAGGTCTTGTTGCACCTCCCCTTTTCCTAATATGCCGCCATTCAAATAATATTCTGCCTTCATGCTTTTGCCACCAAAGTGGATAACCTCACATTTATCCACATGATACTGCATCTGCCATGCATTTGCCCACTCACCTAACCTGTCCAAGTCACCCTGCAACCTCTTAGCATCCTCCTTGCAGCTCACACTGCCACCCAGCTTAAAGTCATCTGCAAACTTGGAGATATTACACTCAATTCCTTCATCTAAATCATTAATGTATATTGTAAATAGCTGGGGTCCTAGCACTGAGCCCTGCGGCACCCCATTAGTCACTGCCTGCCATTCTGAAAAGGACCCGTTTATCCCGACTCTCTGCTTCCTGTCTGCCAACCACTTCTTTACCCACATCAGTATGTTACCCCCAATACCATGTGCTTTAATTTTGAACACCAATCTCTTGTGTGGGACCTTGTCAAAAGCCCTTTGAAAGTCCAAATACACCACATCCACTGGTTCTCCCATGTCCACTCAACTAGTTACATCCTCAAAAAATTCCAGAAGATTTGTCAAGCATGATTTCCCTTTCATAAATCCATGCTGACTTGGACCGATCCTGCCACTGCTTTCCAAATGTGCTGCTATTTCATCTTTAATAATTGATTCCAACATTTTCCCCACTATTGATGTCAGGCTAACTGGTCTATAATTACCCGTTTTCTCTCTCCCTCCTTTCTTAAAAAGTGGTGTTACATTAGTTCCCCTCTAGTCCATAGGAACTGATCCAGAGTCGATAGACTGTTGGAAAATGATCACCAATGCATCCACTATTTCCAGGGCCACTTCCCTAAGTACTCTGGGATGCAGACTATCAGGCCCCGGGGATTTATCGGCCTTCAATCCCATCAATTTCCCAAACACAATTTCCCGCCTAATAAGGATTTCCTTCTGTTCCTCCTTCTCACTAGATCCTCGGTCCCCTAGTATTTCTGGAAGGTTATTTGTGTCTTCCTTCGTGAAGACAGAACCAAAGTATTTGTTCAATTGGTCTGCCATTTCTTTGTTCCCCATTATAAATTCATCTGAATCTGACTGCAAGGGACCTATGTTTGTCTTCACTAAACTTTTTCTCTTCACATATCTATAGAAGCTTTTGCAGTCAGTTTTTATGTTCCTATCAAGCTTCTTCTCGTACTCTGTTTTCCCTCTCTCAATTAAATCCTTTGTCCTCCTCTGCTGAATTCTAAATTTCTCCTAGTACTCAGGTTTGCTGCTTTTTCTGGCCAATTTATATGCCTCTTCTTTGGATTTTTACTATCCTTAATTTCCCTTGTTAGCCACGGTTGAGCCACCTTCCGTGGTTTATTTTTACTCCAGATAGGGATGTACAATTGTTGAAGTTCATCCATGTGATCTTTAAATGTTTGCCATTGCCTATCCACCGTCAACCCTTTAAGTATCATTTGCCAGTCTATTCTAGCCAGTTCACATCTCATGCCATCGAAGTTACCTTTCCTTAAGTTCAGGACACTAGTCTCTGAATTAATTGTGTCACTCTCCATCTTAATAAAGAATTCTACCATATTATGGTCACTCTTCCCCAAGGGGCCTCGCACAACAAGATTGCTAATATGTTGGAAGGCACCCTGCATGTCATGGCAGATGGAGCATAATATTGGAAAACATGAGGTCATGCACTTTGGCAGAAAAAAAATCAAAGAGCAAGTTATTATTTAAATGGAGAGAGATTGGAAAGTGCTGCAGTATAGCAGGACCTGGGGGTACTTTTGCATGAAACACAAAAGGATAGTATGCAGGTACAGCAAGTGATCAGGAAGGCCAATGGAATCTTGCCGTTTATTGCAAAGGGAATGGAGTATAAAAGCAGAAAAGTTTTGCTACAGTTTTACAGGGTATTGGTGATGCCACACCTGGAATACTGCGTGCAGTTTTGTTTTCCATATTTAAGAAAGGATATACTTGCCTTAGAGGCAGTTCAGAGAAGATTCACTAGGTTGAATCTGGAGATGAGGGGGTTGACTTATGAGGAAAGGTTGAGTAGGTTGGGCTCTACTCATTGGAATTCAGAATATTGAGAGGTGATCTTATCGAAGTGTATAAAATTCTGAGGGGGCTTGACAGGGTTGATGCAGAGAGGATGTTTCCACTGATATGGAAGACTAGAACTAGGGGGCATAATTTTTGAATAAGGGGCCGCCCATTTAAAACTGAGATGAGAAGAAATTTCTTCTCTCATCTGTTGAATTTGCTGCTCAGAGAGCTGTGGAAGCTGCGACATTGAATAAATTTAAGACAGAGATAGACAGTTTCTTAATCGATAAGGGATTACGGGGTCACGGGCTGCGAAGTGGATCTGAGTCCATGATCGGATCAGCCATGATCTTATTTAATGGCAGAACAGGTCGAGAGGCCGTATGGCCTACTCCTGCTCCTATTTCTTATGTTCTTATGTTCTTATGAAGGTTTGATGTATTCAGTGTGCTTGAGATTATCAGTGCCTGTGAGCAGGTAGCAGACGGGAGACTATGCACAAACAATGTGTAAGGCTAAATATGTCCAAAAATGATGTGTAAATCAGGGTGGCTGAACAGTGCTGCAGATGCACTCCAATTATTTGGAATGGCTGCTGAAGGGAAGGATCTATGCAAACACTTTTCCATGGGTGGCCCTGATATTCTAATACAGCATGGAAGGAGACCACTTGGACCATCAAAAAGAGCGATAGAAACATAGGAAGGAAGACAGGAACAGGAGGAGGCCATTCTGCCCCTCAAGCGTGTTCAGTCATTCGATGAGATCGTAGCTGATCTGTGACCGAGCTTCATATTCCTGCCTTTGCCGCACATCCCTTATTACCTTTAGTTTACCGAAATCTATAGATTTAGTTCTATCCCCCAGCCCTATCCCTACAGTTCTTTTATTGAAATTTATTTTCCACAGTTTATGCACTTTGCTTTAAACGTTGCCTCAAAAGAAAGTGTAAAATTCAAGTCAAGCAGGGTTATCATAGAAACATAGAAACATCGAAAATAGGTGCAGGAGTAGGCCATTCGGCCCTTTGAGCCTACACCACCATTCAATAAGATCATGGCTGATCATTCCCTCAGTACCTCTTTCCTGCTTTCTCTCCATACCCCTTGATCTCTTTAGCCGTAAGAGCCATATCTAACTCCCTCTTGAATATATCTCATGAACTGGCATCAAGAACTCTCTGCGGTAGAGAATTCCACAGGTTAATCACTCTCTGAGTGAAGAAGTTTCTCCTCATCTCGATCCTAAATGGCCTACCCCTTATCCTTAGACTGTGTCCCCTGGTTCTGGACTTCCCCAACATCGGGAACATTCTTCCTGTATCTAACCTGTCCAGTCCCGTCAGAATTTTATATGTTTCTCTGAGATCCCCTCTCATCCTTCTAAACTCCAGTGAATACAGGCCCAGTCGATCCAGTCTCTCCTCATATGTTAGTCCTGCCATCCCAGGAATCAGTCTGGTGAACCTTCGCTGCACTCCCTCAATAGCAAGAACGTTCTTCCTCAGATTAGGAGACCAAAACTGAACACAATATTCCAGGTGAGGCCTCACTAAGGCCCTGTACAACTGCAGTAAGACCTCCCTGCTCCTATACTCAAATCACCTAGCTATGAAGGCCAAATGCCATTTGCCTTCTTCACCGCTTGCTATACCTGCATGTCAACTTTCAATGACTGATGTACCATGACACCCAGGTCTCGTTGCACCTCCCCTTTTCCTAATCTGCCACCATTCAGATAATATTCTGCCTTCATGTTTTTGCCCCCAAAGTGGATAACCTCACATTTATCCAAATTATACTGCATCTGTCATGCATTTGCCCACTCACCTAACCTGTCCAAGTCACCCTGCAGCCTCTTAGCATCCTCAGCATAGCTCACACCACCACTCAGCTTAGTGTCATCTGCAAAGTTGGAGATATCACACTCAATTCCTTCATCTAAATCGTTGATGTATACTGTAAATAGCTGGGGTCCCAGCACTGAGCCCTGCGGCACCCCACTAGTCACTGCCTGCCATTATGAAAAGAACCCGTTTATCCCAACTCTCTGCGACCTGTCTGCCCACCAGTTCTCTATCCACGTCAGTACTTTACCTCCGATACTATGTGATTTAATTTTGCACACTAATCTCTTGTGTGGGACCTTGTCAAAAGCCTTTTGAAAGTCCAAATACACCACATCCATTGGTTCTCCCTTGTCCACTCTACTAGTTACATCCTCAAAAAATTCCAGAAGATTTGTCAAGCATGATTTCTCTTTCTTAAATACATGCTGACTTGGACCAATCCTATCATTGCTTTCCAAATGCGCTGCTATTTCATCTTTAATAATTGATTCCAACCTTTTCCCCACTACTGATGTCAGGCTAACCGATCTATAATTCCCCGTTTTCTCTCTCCCTCCTTTTTTTAAAAGTGGTGTTACATTAGCTACCCTCCAGTCCATAGGAACTGATCCAGAGTTGATAGACTGTTGGAAAATGATCACCAATGCATCCACTATTTCTAGGGCCACTTCCTTAAGTACCCTGGGATGCAGACTATCAGGCCCTGGGGATTTATTAGCCTTCAAACCCATCAATTTCTCTTACACAATTTCCTGACTAATAAGGATTTCCTTCAGTTCCTCCTTCTCGCTAGACCCTCGATCCCCTAGTATTTCTGGAAGGTTATTTGTGTCTTCCTTCGTGAAGACAAAACCAAAGTATTTGTTCAATTGGTCTGTCATTTCTTTGTTCCCCATTATAAATTCACCTGATTCTGACTGTAAGGGACCTACGTTTGTCTTCACTAATCTTTTTCTCCTCACTTATCTATGGAAGCTTTTGCAGTCAGTTTTTATGTTCCCAGTAAGCTTCCTCTCATACTCTATTTTCCCTCTCCTATTCCTCCTCTGCTGAATTCTAAATTTCTCCTAGTCCTCAGGTTTGCTGCTTTTTCTGGCCAATTCATATGCCTCTTCCTTGGATTTAACACTATCCTTAATTTCTCTTGTTAGCCATGGTTGAGCCACCTTCCGCGTTTTATTTTTACTCCAGACAGGGATGTACAATTGTTGAAATTCATGCATGTGATCTTTAAATATTTGCCATTGCCTATCCATCATCAACCCTTTAAGTATCATTCGCCAGTCTATTCTAGCCAATTCACATCTCATTCCGTCGAAGGTACCTTTCCTTAAGTTCAGGACCCTAGTCTCTGAATTAGCTGTGTCATTCTCCATCTTAATAAAGGATTCTACCATATTCTGGTCACTTTTCCCCAAGGGTCCTCGCACAACAAGATTGCTAATTAGTCCTTTCTCATTGCACATCACCCAGTCTATGATGGCCAGCCCTCTAGTTAGTTCCTCGACATATTGGTCTCGAAAACGATCCCGAATACACTCCAGGATATCCTCCTCCACCATGTTGCTACCAGTTTGGTTAGCCCAATCAGTATATGTAGATTAAAGTCGCCCATGATAACTGCTGTACCTTTATTGCATCCCTAATTTCTTGTTTGATGCTGTCCCCAACCTCACTACTACTGTTTGGTGGTCTGTACACAACTCCCACTAGCGTTTTCTGCCCTTTGGTATTCCGCAGCTCTACCCATACAGATTCCACATCATCCAAGCTAATGTCCTTCCTGACTATTGCGTTAATTTCCTCTTTAGCCGGCAATGCTATCCACCATCCTTTAGCTTTCTGCCTATCCTTCCTGAATGCTGAATACCCCTGGATGTTGAGTTCCCAGCCTTGGTCACCCTGGGGCCATGTCTCCGTAATCCCAATTATATCATAGTTGTTAATAGCTGCCTGCGTAGTTAATTCGTCCACCTTATTCCGAATACTCCTCGCATTGAGGCACAGAGCCTTCAGGCTTGTCTTTTTAACATACTTTGTCCCTTTTGAATTTTGCTGTAATGTGGCCCTTTTTGCTTTTAGCCTTGGGTTTCTCTGCTCTCCGCTCACGCAGATCTGGGCCTCCATGCTGCGTGAGAGCACCCAGCGGCAGGTCGGGGCCACAAAAGGAGCGGCATGGAGGCATACTACTTCAGGGAGCAAAGCGAGCTGGTGCAGGAGGGCGATGGCAGCGAAGAGTGATGTCATCAAGTTCCAGGTCGGTGATTGGAGCATGAGCGTGAGCAGGAGCGGTGAGGTCGGGGCGAAGGAGTGGCGAGAGATTGTAGAGGGATGTGATCAGGGCCAGGAGAGGCCTGAGTTCTGGGCCCAGAAGAGCCGAGGGCCCAGGGGCAGCACGGGCCAGCCCACACTGCGATATGTGTGCGCACTAGATCCGTGCAACAGAGCTGGTCTCCAGTCGTGTTGGTTCACCCTTGCCACTGGACCAAGCCCGTGTGGTGGCTGGTGTAAAATCCACGCACAGGCATCTTCCATCCTTCAGGATGTAGTTCGGGATCTAGAATATTAGGACCTTCATTGAAACACCTGTGAACTCATCTTTTTTTGGCGTGGAAGTAAGTCACCTCGATACGAGGGTGTGATGATGATTACCAGCGCAAAGGTTGGATGCTGGTGAGAGAAATTTTCACATCAGGGAGATAGCAAGGGACATAAAAATAGAATGGATTTTCTAATGGGCAGACGATCTTCTCTGGGGGCTTTGCTGCCCAGCCAATGAAGCTGAAAATTACCTCCACTGTCATACATTGTTGAGTAACAAGAGTAACATTAATAAACATAGAATGGGCGTGTAATTGGCAAATTAATTTCAACATAGATAAGTGTGAGGTGGTGCATAATAGTAATAACCGCCCTCCTGTATGGCTCAGAGACATGGACCATGTACAGTAGATACCTCAAGTCCCTGGAGAAATATCACCAATGATGTCTCCGCAAGATCCTACAAATCCCCTGGGAGGACAGATGCACCAATGTTAGCTTCCTCGACCAGGCCAACATCCCCAGCATTGAAGCACTGACCACACTTGATCAGCTCTGCTGGGTAGGCCACATAGTTCGTGTTATGTCTTGGATAAAGAGTCAAACTAGATACTGCAAGCTCAAAGTAAGGTGTGACCGTAGTCCTTTATTACAGATCTCAGAGTGCCTCTCCAGCCTGTGAGGCCTCCTTATATACAGGTGCTCCCAAGGGATTGTGGGATCCCTTGGAACTCCAGAGGATAAGCCCTGTGGTGATTAAACATGGTATTTATAGGTTTACATACATAACAACACTCCCCCCTCAAAGTCAATTGTGTAACTATTTACAATGTGAGTCGATCTGGGACCTTCCTTTCCCTGGTTGATCGTCTCGGTGCAAATGTTGGTTTTGGTGAGTCATTTGCTGGGCCCTCGCTGGGCTGCTGTGCAGCTCGCCTTGCTGGGCTGCTGGGCGTGGTGAGTCCTGCTGGGCTGCTGCGAGTGATGGGTTCTGCTTCGTGGTCAACCGCTGGGTTGGTTGCCACTTGTGTGTGTGTTGGAAGGTTGAAAAAGGTGGAGTCTATTGTGGGTTGTTCTGGATAGTCCGTAAATCGGAGTTTGGTTTGGTCCAAGTGTTTCCTGCGCGCGAGTCCATTTGAGAGTTTGACCACAAACACCCGACTCCCCTCTTTGGCCAAAACAGTGCCAGGAAGCCACTTGGGACATTGTCCAAAGTTCAACACAAATACAGGATCTCAATTTTGCGTGACACATTTGCGCGATCATGATATGTATTCTGTTGAAGCCGCCTGCTCTCTACCTGTTCGTGTAGATCAGGGTGGACTAACGAGAGCCTTGTCTTAAGTGTCCTTTTCATGAGCAGTTCAGCGGGAGGGACGCCAGTGAGCGAGTGGGGTCTTGTGCGGTAACTAAGCAGGACTCGGGATAAGCGGGCCTTCAGTTACCCTTTTCAAGCTCTGCTTGATTGTATGAACTGCTCGTTCTGCCTGACCATTGGACATTGGTTTAAATGGGGCAGATGTGACATGTTTGATCCCATTGTGGGCCATGAACTCCTTGAACTTGGCACTGGTAAAGCATGGACCATTGTCACTTACAAGGACATCAGGCAGGCCGTGCATGGCAAACATGGCCCGTAGGCTTTCAATGGTGGCAGCGGATGTGCTTGCCGACATTATCACACATGCAATCCATTTGGAGTACGCATCTACAACCACTAAGAACATTTTTCCCAAGAATGGGCCTGCGTAGTTGACATGGCTATCGCTTTCATCATTACGATGCCTGGGTGGGTGCTGTGGAGATCACTGATGAAGGTGTCCCTGCCCTTTTTTGGCACCCGATTACCCCATAGGAGGCAGTCTGCCTGTATACATGTTTCATCTTTGTGCCGCTGGTACGGCTTTATTTCTTTCTGCATCTCTAACAGGACACTAGACCAACACCCGTGGAGCACGCAGTTTTTTTTACTAAGGACAGTAAGGGGTCCTGGCTCATCCAGGTTCTAATCTGTCGGGCGGTTAGGTGATTGCTCACACTCGAATGCTTCCATTACCATAACTAAATATGCAGGCTGTGCCATCTCCACCCCGGTGGTGGGAAATGGCAGCCTACTGAGAGCATCGGCACAGTTTTCTGTGTCTGGCCTGTGGCGGATGGCATAGTTGTACGCAGACAACGTGAGCGCCTATCTCTGGATGCGGGCCGATGCATTCGTATTTATCCCTTTGCTTTTAGAAAAGAGGGATATAAGCGGCTTATGGTCGGTTTCCCATTCAAATTTAAGTCCGAACAGATATTGATGCATTTTCTTTACCCCGTAGACACACGCTAACGCTTCTTTTTTGATCATACTGTAGGCCCTCTCGGCCTTAGACAGACTTCTGGATGCATAAGCAACCAGTTGCAATTTCCCAAATTCATTAGCTTGTTGCAATACTGTCGGGGGTGGTGTGAGGGGTCAGGTTCACCTCTGACCTTCTGAGCGGTTCGAATCGCTCCTACTCCCTGGGTTCTCGAAATGTTTTTGGGAGATTACTACAGCTTCTAGCAGAGCGGTAAGATGTTCGGGTAGAGGGGGAATTTCATAGCCAAAATGTACAACATAATCCTGCAGGTTTGTGATGTTTTCTCTCACAGTGGGATGAACAGTGGAGGGTTAGGGAATGGGAACAATCTGTTCCTGGGCCACTTGAACTTCTATCTTGGGTTTGAAGCAAAAACTGCTGTCACTGACCAGACACCAGAAGTGTTGTCCATGCTGGTAGTGGGGCGCACTTGTGGTGACACAATAAATACCATCCCCTACGTATGCTACCTGTGGAGGAACATGTTCTTGTGCCATCACTTCCATGGTGCAATTGATAGGTTCCGTGCCTGCAGAAGCAAACCCACATTCTGATCGAGCAAAACTATTCAAGTGCTGGGGACACAGTATTACGTGTACACCCTGGCTCTGGCATCCAGAGAGGTCAATGCCTGTCATAGCATGCTCCCACTTTATGACATACGGCAGGACCACTTTAAAACGAACATGCACTCCTCCACGAATGACCCCGATATTCTCAGCCCTGTATACCGGTGCTGGCTAGGGTGATCCACCCATTACTGGCATCTTTACTACAATTCCCATCACTGTATGGTTTGACCACCCGCAATCTACAGGGAAAGGGTCGGCTTCAGAGGCTAAACGAAGTTGGCACGGGCTCAATGAATTGCTATACGGGTGCAGCGCTGCGAGATGCTTGTTGCTTATCCATGAAGGGACGCGACCTTGCCTCAGGTCCTCCAGGTTACTGTGGCCCTCGCCCAGCAACCATGCTCCATACAATACACACGCCTCATTCCGTGCAGCCTGCTCCGAGGCATTCCTGTCCTCCCGTATCAAATCATTAACAGTTTTAGCGTGCTTCTCCAGCTCCGCAATGATCTCCTTTAAATGAACGATCATTGCCTGGTCCTCATGAAGCTCTGAACCCACCACTGTGTTCTTTACCCCTAGAATCTTACGCAGTTGGTTCTTTAACCCAGTGATCTGCATCTGGAGTTGTACATCATCCATGCTATTAACAATACCCGTTCCTGTACTGAACACTGTGGCTACATCATTCCAGGTCCCTCTTCTCTGCCTCCCGGACCCCACATTATTCCCAATATTCAGATCATAAAGCTGTTCTTTATCTACATTTCCATCGTCCAATTCATAACATTCCTGAAGTATCACTTTTAACAGAGCTTCATAAAGCTTCTCCGTCTTCTTCGGGCACCACACGGGCAGGTGGACTTCAGTCAGGTTCGGGATCACGAATGCCACGGAGTAGTGCACGTTCTGAAACAAAACGTTGTCAGTAGGGATTAACACCAACTCATTCCCTGGACCCCTGGTGGTGGTGGTGGGACATCTATCTACAGTCGTCTGTACCATCGGGGCTCTGGGTAGGGGCTTCCTAGTGCATGAGATGAGCTCTGTAGCGTCGATGGTGTTTGGGGGATTTGGGATCTCACAGACATTGGGCCTCAAACCCACACAGACAAGACATTGGGCCTCGAACACACAGACGCTGGGCCTCAAATCCACACAGACAAGACATGACCTGTTTCTCCTTCCATCACTTTTCCCAACACAATTTCGTATCTTTGGCTCGATTTGTTCCTATTAAGGCAAAAAATGAAAGAAAAATCTTTTGTTCTGTTGAGGCCGCCCCCTCACAGATCCTTCTCCAGTTATTCATATTTTTTCATCTTTAAATCAATTTAGTTAAGTCAAATGTCCAGCCTTTGTGATCTAAATTACTGGAGTTCACACAGCACTGCCCCATCCAGGTTCAAGTTCAGCTACACCTTGAGGTCATTTCCCCATAAATCAATTAAACCTCTCCGGTAATTTCCTGCTTGAAAGAAAAAGAAAAGAACATCCATTGTGGCTTTTCTGTCCGCCCAATGGGTTAATTCATCCAGCTATTTCCCCCTTACTGTTACTGAGGGAAAACATCCACTCAAAATATAACTTAAAATATAACCTCAAAATTTTACAAATGCTCGGAATACTTATACACTCTTGACAAGGTGTTGCTTTCTGCTTGTACAGAGTGTTACCTTTTTTTCGACAAACTAATACATGGTACCACGCATACCAATAGCTTACACATTACAATGGTTCTCTCCTTCATGTGTAATAGCAGCACACAGCCTTTTCTCCACTGGTCACATTCTTGAATTGGTCAGAACATTTTTATTTTAAAATACCAAATATATGTGATTGCCTCATGTCCGGAACGAGAGGTTTTTCACACAATTTAAACCAATCAAAATTCCACCATGGCCATAATGAAAGTTTGGTTTTCCCAGGTTAATTAACCTCAATTCCAAATTAATTCAAACCAATTTCAAACTAATCAGTGTGAGTTGAAAAAAACTATACAGACACACACACACTTAAAGACAAGTTACAAACCATCCACATGCTTTTAATTTTACCATTCACACCGAAACATCAGAGATTTTTAGTCCAGCATTTCTCCACCGGAGCCATAACCTGCTGTAATGTGGCCACTAAAATCTGTACTGGGTTGTCGGCTGGCTTCCTGTGGCTCTGTTTTGCCTCAGCACCCTCGTAACCTGGCTCCAGTGTCCCAAATTCCCACAGTTATAACACTCTTGGGATTGACCCGCATTACCTCCCTCTTGTCTCCCTGTGCCCATAGTGTTCCCAGCGTGTAGGGTGTATAAATCTGCTTTGTCTACGTTGCCAAAATCTAACTCATAAAATTCCTTGAACATTTCTCTGAGTAGAGCCTGGTAGAGCTGCTCCGTTTCCTTCGGGCACCATGCAGATAAGTGTACTTCTGTAAGGTTTAAGATGACTGAAGCGACTGCATAGTGTACCCCCTGGTATTCCTCGATGTCACCTCTGTGACCCGTACTCGCCCCCATTAGGGCGAGCAGGAGCAAGGCCCCTCTCATCATTCAGTTCCTTCCCTGTAGGGACACAAAATAGATAGCCTTGCCCTTGAGAAAAGGTTTTCTGGCTTGGCAAAAGTTCTACAATCCAACTTGAACGTTAAAATTTTAAAATTTCTAAAATCTAAACTTAACTTCCAAAAACATTTAAAACACCCTTAAAATCGTACAGTAACGCTACCCGTCTCCGGGTGGCCAGGCTAAATCTTGTTCTGTTCCTTCCTTTTGCGGCCTCTGGGCAGCTTGTATGGCTGGATGTAAGGTGGTCTGTACTGCAGGACCCGGAGAACTGGGGGTTTCCCTGAGTCCCAGATGATCAGGGGAATGGCCCCTCTGGTACTACAGCACACTATCCCCTTCTGTGTAGCTGCTGGGTCCATGTCATTCCCTGTGGGTTCCGGGCAGCCTGAGGCTGCAGGCTGGGGACCCTCAGTTGGTGGCTGGTCCACCACTACCTCTCCCGTCAGTCCCTCACCGCCGAAGGTTGCTGGCTAAGGGTCCCTGTCTGTAGACTGATCCCTGATCTTGGGTATTCTTTTACAGATGGCAAACCTCCCGTGGCTGAACCACTGAAACTGGAGTGCTGGTGACCACGGTGTCTTTGGCCGTGGTGTGCGGGGAGTCCTTCTTAAGGCTCTGGCTACTGGGGGTGTGTCCGAGTCCCAAATGATTGGGGGATAGCTCCTCCAGTAATACAGTTCACCGCCCCTATCGGTACAATCTGTGAGTCTGCAAAGTCCCCTGTGGGCTTTCCACAGTCGGAGGCTGCTGGCTGAGGGACCCTGTCCCTAGAACGGTTCACTGTTCCCAATGGTAGTGGGATGGAGAGCGACCCAGCCTGTTCGTTCCCTGTGAAACCCACTACACTGTACGGGACCCCGTTAGATAGAGGTGAGGTGGTTGGGATATCTGCATATACAATGGTGCTTGAAGCTCCAGTATCTAGCAGGTAGGTCCCTGTCACCTTCTCCACCTCCATCTTAACGCACGGTCCCTTTTCGTATTCGAGGGGACACAGGTACACAGGCGGTGCCGGTTCTAGTCATGGGTCGGGATTTGGCGGGGCGGATGGGGTTTCCCTCCCAATGGCCATAGCTACCTTCCCTGGGCCACCCAATACGGACTGGAGCGCGGCCATGAACTCCTCGAAGGAAGAGGGAGAGTTTTGCGCTCTGGGTCTGGCCTTTTGGGCAGGTGCTGGGGGTTCCTTAGCTACGTTATCCTTCCAAAGGTTCCTACAATTCTTTCTCCAATGGCCACTTTTCCCGCATGCAAAGCAGTTACGCTTGGTGTCAGAAGAGATACCCCCTTCCTGGTGCTATTCTCGCTTTTCTTGGTGGGGCCTTAACTCATGTACCCTCCCCTTGGGTGGGTTGCCCTCCATCCCTCGGCTGCTCCTAAAAGCCAGGGTTAGTTGCCTAATCACTGACTCCTCGGTGGCGTGGGGATCCCTAGGATTGAACCACAGCTCAGCTTTGGCCTTCACCCGTGGCAAACTGTTTGCCACCAGGCTCCGGAACCAGTGGGTCCTCTCATCCCGGGTCAAGTGATCCTGGTTGAGGGTCCCACTGCAGGCGCTCTCGTAGATGGGCCACAGCCTGTCTGTGAAAGCTTGTGGGGTTGCCCCTGCCTGTTGCATCGTCTTCTCCACTCGGGAGAAGGGACTCCCGTCATTTAGGCCCATAACTTCCAAGACTTCTTCCTTGGCGGCAGCGTATGTACTCTGCCCTCTCTTGCTTTCCGCAGAGAGAGACTGGTATACTCCACTGTCTCGGGAGAATAGGAGCATTTTTGCTGTTTCAGAGTCGTCACACCCATTGATGCCTGCCGCTTGGTCTACTTCCATAAAGTGAACCGAAGGGTCTCCCTTTGAAGTGAGCTTTCCCAGGTGGCTTATCATAGCCCTAAGCTATTGGGTCGTGTGGGGAGCCACAAATTGACTTTCCAGAGGTCCCTGACCCCAGCGCCGTTGGGCGGGTCAAACGTCTGTTGCCGGACCGGGCACATCGGCCCCGGCTCTGGCTCTTCCTGCTCTGGCTCGCCCGCCTGTCCCTGCTGCCAAACCGAGCTGAACCTCAGCGCCACAGGTGGTGGTGGTCCGTTATCCCTGTCCGCCCCACAACCCGTCCGCCCCTCCTGCTGCCGAACCGGTATAGTCACCGGCGCCACAGGTGGTGGTCGTACAGTTACCTCCTTCTCTTCCAGGTTTACCGGGGCCGTACCCAGGTTTATTAGGCATACCATGCCTTTGGCCTTGGACAGAGCAAGGGTTAAACTCTTAATTTGTTACTGGCAGGGACCGTGGTCTCCTGACTCAAACCCATTTAGTGCTGGCTACTTTATAAGCTGTCTGTACGTTTCTTAACTTCTCCTCCAGCTCTTTTACTTGAAGGGTAAGGCGAGTGTTTTCCTCCCGCAGTATCTTTTCATTATTCCTAACCTCGGTAAACTGACACTGAAAATAGTCCTGGCTGTTCTTGAACCTCTCCATTAGTTGCGCCTTTCCATGCTTCAGCTTACGGAGTTCTTCCCATAACCTTTCTCCTGCCATAGATCTTTCATGTGATGTTTCTGCACATTCCCATAGTCCTGCCTGAAGTGACTCGATGTTCTTGTCAAAGAGTTGGACCTTTCGCTGTGGACAGACCAACCAAATTGCCTTTTCTACCGATTCTTCATGATCCTTGCTTGCTGTCCACTGGGCTGCAGCGTCTCCCGGACGCTCAGCGCGCAATAGACCAAGCACCCATTCTTTAGTGACCTTCACTTTCCTATACACATAGGAGGAAATCTTCTCTCCCATCTTGGTTTTTTCCTCCAAAACAGCATCACTTCCCTTATACCCAAGTCCTGCCGCGGTCACCATTCTGTAGGGGGTGGTGTGTGGGGTCAGGTTCACCTCTGACCTTCTGAGCGGTTCAAATCACTCCCACTCCCTTGGTTCCAGACTTTGGATTTATTTGGGGGATATGACAAAGTGCAAGAGACAACTGGTTTGGTGCAAAGAACTTTGATTTTATTAAGGACAAGAAATTACAATGTCAAATTTGTAATCATTAAATAAAGAACGCTATATCACACATTCAAAGGTGTTACAGAAATAATACATCTCCCACCTCTCAATTCCTAACTTTGACTAGGTTAAACTCCAGGGCAAACAGAGATTATGCTCACCAATCCTTTATTGTCAGTTGGGGCTGTTTCGCGGTTTCGGGGTTCTTTGGTTATAGCCAGTTTGCCTGCTGTATCACGGACGTGGCTGAAGACCACTGCTGCATATTGAAGCCAGTTGGGGCGAGTTCTTTTCTCCGATGTCGCGATGTTTCTTACTGCGTTTTCTTGCCGTGTGCTCTCGATCTTGTTGTTCCGAAGTGCTTGGTCAGAAAAGTTCTTTCTGTGATGGTCAGAATAGAGAGATAGCTCTCTTGGTACGATAGGCCCTTAATTATACTTTGAGAGACTTCCTTATCTGCACTCCAAATCAACCTTGGTTCTTTGTTTAAGGTTTGCTGCCCAGCTAACTGAAACTTGATTAAGTTTTAATCTGGTATTGATAGACCTTTCTGAGTTGATGAGCTCTTGTCCATTGTGACACTGCTTTTTGCTTCCAGAAGTCTGGCCTGAGCCAGATATTTCTATGCCTGTTGAAAAGGTGTTGGAATATGTATGTGACATTTGGCTCCTGTGGGTGGGGTGGATAATGTTTCTTCTGTGGTCAATTGTTAAAATATAAATGTCTTCTAGGGGCAGGTTTCGAGGGTAAACAGTTCCCAGACTCCAATGTCCAAAGTGGCCTTTTAGAGATTGAGCCCACCCCTTTTCTTGCAGTCCCAACATTCACCTTTTAAAAACCCCAAACTTGGTTAAGACTCGTAGATTTCTTCCATAAGCATTTTAGGATCCTAACCTTTCTGTTTGATAGTCCCAAATCGAATTTCCTCTTCAATGAGTCCAAACACTGAGGGTAGTTTCCACAAATTTTGCAATCTTGCAGTCCCTCCCAAATTCAATAAAACTCGTAGTTTCTTCCATGTGCACTTTAGGATCCCATACTTTCTGGTTGACAGTTCCAAATTAAATTCCCTTTCCAATGAGTCCAAACACTGGGAGGGTTTTCCCTGAATTTTGCAATCTACAATACACACCCGACCCCGTACGACGACGCATCACATGCTAGAACCAAACGCTTATATGGATCGTACAACCCAAGCAATTTGTTTGAACATAACAGCTTCCTAGCTTTCTCAAAGGCATTTTCTTGGCTTTTCCCCCATACCCATTCATTTCCTTTACATAGTAAAGAGTGCAGGGGTTCTAACAATGTGCTAGGACCGAGTAAGAAGTTATCAAAATAGTTCAGGAGTCCTAGAAATGACCGCAGCTCCGTCACGTTCTGTGGTCTCGGTGTGTTCTTGATTGCCTCCGTCTTCGAATCGATGGGCCTGATGCCGTCCGCCGCGATTCTTCTCCCCAGGAACTCCACTTCAGGCACCAGGAAAATGCACATCGAGCGTTTTAGCCTGAGCCTTACGCGATTAAGCCGACTAAGAGCCTTCTCCAGATTCTGCAGGCGCTCGACGGTGTCCCGACCTATAACCAAGAAGACCACAGTGCGCGGGACCAACTTTAGCAAGCTTTCCATGATCCTCTGGAATATCGCCGCGGCCGATCGAATCTCAAATGGGCATCTGTTGTAAATGAAGAGACCTTTGTGCGTGTTGATGCAGGTGAGGTCTTTCACTGGTTCCTTCAGCTCCTGCGTCATGTAGGCCGAGGTCAAGTCCAGCTTCGTGAACGTTTTCCCTCCCGCCAGTGTCGCAAATAGGTCATCTGCCTTCGGTAGCGGGTAGTGGTCCTGCAGTGAGAAACGATTGATAGTTACTTTGTAATCACCACAGATTCTGACGGTGCCATCTCCCTTGAGGTCTGGAACAGTCGGACTGGCCCGCTTATTGAATTGGATCAGCGAAATGATAGCCTCTTGTTGCAGCCTATCCAGTTCGATCTCCACCCTCTCTCTCATCATGTAAGGTACTGCTCTCGCCTTGTGATGAATGGGTCGCGCCTCCCGGAATCAAATGGATCTTCACTTTTGCTCCTTGGAACTTCCCGATGTCTGGTTCGAACAGCGAGGGGAACTTGTTTAGGACCTAGGCACATGAGGTGTCGTCGACGGACGAAAGCGCTCGGACGTCGTCCCAGTTCCAGCGTATCTTTCCCAGCCAGCTCCTGCTGAACAGTGTGAGGCCATCGCCCGGTACCACCCAGAGTGGTAACTCGTGCACTGCTCCATCGTAGGAGACCTTTACGGTAGCACTGCCGATTACTGGAATCAGTTCCTTTGTGTACGCTCTCAGTTTAGTATGAATGGGAGTCACGACTGGCCTTGAGGTCTTGCTGCATCACAATTTATCGAAAGTCTTTTTGCTCATTATGGACTGGCTTGCGCCCATGTCCAGCTCCATGGACACCGGGAATCTATTTAATTCAACCTTCAATATTATCGGGGGACACTTTGTGGTAAATGTGTGCAACCCATATACCTCTGCCTCCTCGGTCTGAGGCTCTGGTTCGTCGTGATCCACCGTGGATCTGTCCTCCTCTGCAACATGGTAGTTTACAGGATTAACAGGGTTTGCAGCTCGCCTGCACATGCGTTGGAAGTGTTCCATTGTTCACAGCCCTTGCAAACGTATCCTTTGAAGCGGCATGAATGGAAATGATGATCACGCCCGCAACGCCATTACAAGGTGTTAATGGCCTTGTATTCACCATCCTTGATGGTGGACTCTGAGTCATCTGCGGACGTGCAGCTGCAGGCGTGTAAGTCCTGCCCTGTACATTTCGATTCGAAAACAACGTTACTTTGTTCACAGTACTTGCAGCAGCACTCGTGTGCTGAGAAATTTGTTTGGTATTGTCACTGGTGGCGATAAACGCTTGGGCTATTGCTATGGCTTTACTCAAGGTTGGGGTCTCTACAGTCAAAAGTTTGCAAAGTATTACTTCATGGCCAATGCCAAGTACAAAGAAGTCCCTGAGCATGTGCTCAAAGTGTCCTTCAAATTTGCAATGTCCTGCAAGGCGCCTTAGCTCGGTGACATAGCTCGCCACTTCCTGGCCCTCAGACCTCTTGTATGTGTAGAACTCATACCTCGCCATCAGAGCTCTTTCCTTCAGGTTTAGATGCTCTCGGACCAGTGTGCACAACTCATCGTATGACTTGTCTGTGGGTTTTCCTGGAGCGAGCAGATTTTTCATGAGGTCATACGTTGGTGCTCCGCAAATGGTGAGGAGGATCGCCCTTCGTTTGGCAGCGTTCACTTCTCCTTCCAGCTCTTTGGCCATGAAGTATTGGTCAAGTCGCTCCACGAAGATTTCCCAATCATCTCCCTCCGAAAATTTCTCCTGGATGCCCATGGTTCTCTGCATTGTTGCAGTGGGGTTCGTTATTTTTATCTCATTGCCAGTTGTTATGTCTTGAATAAAGAGTCAGACTAGATACTGCAAGCTCAAAGTAAGGTGTGTCTGTAGTCCTTTATTACAGATGTCAGAGTGCCTCTCCAGCCTGTGAGGCCTCCTTATATATAGGTGCTCCAAGGGATTGTGGGATCCCTTGGGACTCCAGGGGATAAGCCCTCTGGTGGTTAGACATGGTATTTACAGGGAATTAAGGGTTACGGGGAGCGGGCGGGTGAGTGGAGCTGAGTCCACGGCCAGATCAGCCATGATCTTGTTGAATGGCGGAGCAGGCTTGAGGGGCTAGATGGCCTACTCCTGTTCCTAATTCTTATGTTCTTATGTTCTTATATTGACATACATAACAGTTCGCATGCCAGACACGAGGCTCCCAAAGCAAACGCTCTACTCGGAATTCATTCACGAAAATCAAGCCAAAGCTAGTCAGAGGAAACATTACAAGACACACTCAAGCCTCCCTGATAAAGTGCAACCTCCCCACCGACACCTGGGAGTCCCTGGCCCAGGACTGAAAGTGGAGGAAGAGCATCCAGGAGGGCGCTGAGCACCTCGGGTCTCGTCGCCGAGAGCATGAAACCAAACACAGGCAGCGGAAAGAGCATTCGGCAAACCAGTCCCACCCACCCTTTCCCTCATCGACTATCTGTCCCACCTGTGACAAGGGCTGTGGTTCTCATATCGGACTGTTCAACCACCTAAGGACTCATTTTTAGAGTGGAAGAAAGTGAGGGACTTTCTGTGATGATGATGATGGTGCATTTTGCTCAGCGGTTTAAGGAGGCAACTTCCTCCTTGGAAAATAAGAATCTAAATAGAGTAGAAGAACAAAGGGTTCTATGGGTATAGATCATTAAAGGTAGCAATACAACTTAACAAGGTCATAAAATTGATAAGCAGAGAAATGATATTAAACTTATATAGAGTCTTGGTTATACCTTGGAGCAATGATCACAGTTCTGTTCTCCATGTTACAAAAAGGATATTGAGGCACTGGAGAGGGTGCAAAAAAGATTTACGAGGAAGATACCAGAACTGAGAGGTTATGCACATCAGGAAAGATGAACAGGCTGGGGCTCGTTTCTCTGGAAAAGAGAAGGCTGAGGGGATAACCTGATAGAGCTCTTTAAAATTATGAAAGGGTTTGATAGGGTGGATGTAGAGAATATGTTTCTGCTTGCTGGGAGTCTAAAACGAGGAGTCATAAATATAGCATAGTCACTAATAAATCCAATAATCAATACATTGTCCCATCAAACACTCTCAGGACAGATACCACACTTCTGTGCTTTCCATAGCAGCAATTGCAAATGCTGGGAACAAGTGAGCACTAGCTAGCTTGGCTTGGGTTGCTAGGTGGTGCAGGGACAATAGGAGGGGGAAAGGAGAGTAAAGATCACTCAGATCACAACATTACATTTTGACGTGTGTGATTTCTTTCACAGGACCGAATGGATCGAGTGGTTGGAATGGAGAGAGGAAACAGAACCAGGGTCAATGTTAAGACTGTTAGAGGTAAACAAGGTTTCTTTGACAGAGGCAGGGGCACAAGCCAAAAGAAGGATGTGATGGTTTAGGCTTCCTCCCAACAGCTTTTTTCTTCTTCACGGCAAAACGGCACTTTCTGTAAATTGATCAAGTGGACTGTCCCACATTACGTCACTCAGAGGGCTGGGAATCTTTGGAATTCCTTGCCCCAAAGGGCAATAGATACTCAGTCGTCGAGTGCATTCATGGCTGAAATCGATAGATTTTTGGAATCTAGCTGAATCAAGAGGTATGGAGATAGGGCAGTAAAGTGGAGTTGAGGTCGAAGATCAGCCATGATCTTGAATGGGGGAGCAGGCTCGAGGGTCCAAATGACCTACTCCTGCTCCTAATTCTTATATTCTTATGTATTCCCAGGGCAGCTACAGCATGGGGTTAGATACAGAGTAAAGTTCCCTCTACACTGTCCCATCAAACACTCCCAGGGCAGGTACAGCATGGGGTTAGATACAGAGTAAAGCTCCCTCGACACTGTCCCATCAAACACTCCCAGGGCAGGTATAGCACGGGTTAGATACAGAGTAAAGCTCCCTCGACACTGTCCCATCAAACACTCCCAGGGCTGGTACAGCACGAGTTAGATACAGAGTAAAGTTCCCTCTACACTGTCCCATCAAACACCCACAGGGCTGGTACAGCACGAGTTAGATACAGAGTAAAGTTCCCTCTACACTATCCCATCAAACACTCCCAGGGCAGGTACAGCATGGGTTAGATACAGAGTAAAGCTCCCTTGACACTGTCCTATCAAACACTCCCAGGGCTGGTACAGCACAGGGTTAGATACAGAGTAAAGTTCCCCTCTACACTATCCCATCAAACACTCACAGGGCAGGTATAGAACGGGTTAGATACAGAGTAAAGCTCCCCTCTACACAATCCCATCAAACACTCCCAGGGCAGGTACAGCACGGGTTAGAGTAAAGCTCCCTCTACATTGTCCCATCAAACACTCCCAGGGCAGGTACAGCATGGGTTTGTTACAGAGTAAAAAAAGCAAACCAAACACGAGGGTTTATTTTGAGAAGGATAGAATTGAAAAGTAGGGAAGTTATGCTAAACCTGTATTGAACCTTGGTTAGACCATACTTCGAGTACAATTCTGGTTGCCATGTTATAAAAAGGATATAGAGGCACTGGAGAGGGTGCAGAGAAGATTTATAGGATACCACAAATGTGAAGGTATACCTATAAGGAAAGGATGAACAGGTTGGGGCTCTTTTTACTTGAAAAAGGAAGGCTGAGGGGTGACCTAATAGAGGTCTTTAAAATTATGAAAGGTTTTGATAGAATGGATGCAGAGAGAATGTTTCCACTTGGGGGGAAGAGCATAACTAGAGGCCATCAATATAAGATAGTCACCAAGAAATCCAATAGGGCATTCAGAAGAAATTTCTTTACCTCGAGATTTGCTATCAGAGTGGGTGGCTGAAGTGAATAGTATCGATGCATTAAAGGGGAGGTTAGACAAGCATATGAGGGAGGAGGAAATAGAGGAGTATGCTGATAGAGTGATTTGATGAAAGACAGGAGGAGGTTCAAGTAGAGCATAAATGCCTGGACTGGTTGGGCCGAATGGCCTGTTTCTGTGCTGTATATCCTCTGTAATCCTATGTAAATCTCCCTCTACACTGTCCCACCCCTTTCCCACAACGACTATTTGTCCCACCTGTGACAGAGACTGTGGTTCTCGTATTGGACTGTACAGCCACCTAAGAACTTATGTTAAGAGTGGAAGTAAGTCTTCCTCGATTCCGAGCAACTGCCTATGATGATGACACTGTCCCATCAAACACTCCCAGGACAGGTACAGCATGGGGTTAGATACAGAGTAAAGCTCCCTCTACTCTGTCCCATCAAACACTCCCAGGACGGGTACAGCATGGGATAAGTTACAGAGTAAAGCTCCCTCTACTCTGTCCCATCAAACACTCCCAGGGCAGGTACAGCACGGGGTAAGTTACAGAGTAAAGCTCCCTCTACACTGTCCCATCAAACATTCCCAGGACAGGTACAGCACGGGTTAGATACAGAGTAAAGCTCCCTTGACACTTTCCCATCAAACACTCCCAGGGCAGGTATAGCACAGGGTTAGATACAGAGCAAAGCTCCCTCTAATCTGTCCCATCAAACACTGCTAGATCAGGTACAGCACGGGTTAGATACAGAGTAAAGATCCCTTGACACTGTCCCATCAAACACTCCCAGGGCAGGTACAGCATGGGTTAGATACAGGTTAGATGCAGGAAGAATGTTCCCAATGTTGGGGAAGTCCAGAACCAGTGGTCACAGTCTAAGGATAAGGGGTAAGCCATTTAGGACCAAGATGAGGAGAAAGTTCTTCACTCAGAGAGTGGTGAACCTGTGGAATTCTCTACCACAGGAAGTTGTTGAGGCCAATTCACTAAATATATTCAAAAAGGAGTTAGATGTAGTCCTTACTACTAGGGGGATCAAGGGGTATGGTGAGAAAGCAGGAATGGGGTACTGAAGTTGCATGTTCAGCCATGAACTCATTGAATGGCGGTGCAGGCTCGAAGGGCTGAATGGGCTACTCCTGCACCTATTTTCTATGTTTCTATGTTTCTACACTGTCCCATCAAACACTCCCAGGGCAGGTACAGGACGGGTTAGATACAAAGTAAAGTTCCCTCTACACTGCCCCTGTAAGCACTTACCAGTCACTTCTTTTCCAGTCATTTTGTTGTTTCTATCGATGTAGAATGGAATGATCAGCAGAACAGTTGATTAGATTTTAGGAAAAGAGGAGAGGTCACTGATAGGAAGAAAGTGTTATCGATCTGCCTTTTGCTAAACACAGCAGAATCGAATGCCCAGAAGGAGGCCCTTGAATCTATCGTGCCTGTGCTAGCTCTTTGAAAGAGCTATCCAATTAGTCCCACTCCCCAAAACCAAGCAAATATTTCCTTTTCAAATGTATATTAAATTCCTTTTTGAAAGTTACTATAGAATTCCACCAGCCACTCCACAGTGCATTCTAGATCATCGCAACACGCTGCATAAAAACATTCTCTTCAGGTTGCCTCAGGTTCTTTCGCCAATCACCTTAAATCCATGCCCTCGGGTTCCTGACCCTCCTGCCACTGGAAACAGTTTCTCCTTATTTACCCTATCAAAAACCATTTATGTTTTTGAACACCTCTATTAAATCTCCCCTTAACCTTCTCTGCTCTGAGGAGAACGACCCCAGCTTCTCCAGGCTCTCTACATCACGAAAGTCCCTCATCCGTCTCCAGGCCAGGTCCAAGACCACTCCAACCTCTGTCGTCGAGCTACAGTACGCGGACGATGCCTGCGCCTGTGCACACACAGAGGCTGAACTCCAGGACATAGTCGATGTATTTACTGAGGCGTACTTAAGCATAGGCCTTACACTAAACATCCGTAAGACAAAGATCCTCCACCAGCCTGTCCTCGCCGCTCAGCACTGCCCCCCAGTCGTCAAGATCCATGGCGCGGCCCTCGACAATGTGGACCATTTCCCATACCTCGGGAGCCTCTTATCAAAAAGGGCAGACATTGACGACGAGATCCAACACCGCCTCCAGTGCGTCAGTGCAGCCTTCGGCCGCCTGAGGAAAAGAGTGTTTGAAGACCAGTTCCTCAAAACTGTCACCAAGCTCATGGTCTACAGGGCTGTAGTAATACCCGCCCTCCCGTATGGCTCAGAGACATGGACCATATACAGTAGACACCTCAAGTCACTGGAGAAATACCACCAACGATGTCTCCACAAGATCATCCCCTGTATCATTCTAATAAATGCTAAGTTTTGTTTCGTCTGCAAACTTTGACATTATGCCCCCTATGCTCAAGTGCAGGTCATTGATATATATCATAAAGAGCAATGGTCCTAATAGCGACCTCTTGGAACACCACTGTATACTTCCCTCTGGTCTGAAAAACAACCATTCACCACTATTCTCTGTTTCCTGTCCCTTTAGCCCATTTCGTATCCATGTGGCCACAGTCCCTTTAATTCCATGGGCGTTAATTTTGTTAGCAAATCTATTATGTGGCGAGGGAGTTGATAATTAGCTATTATTCCCATTTGTGATCACTATCCAGTGATTTCTGCTAGGAGGTGAGTTTGTGTGGAATGCCAGTGAGGACTGAATTGGATATGGGTTTGATGTGATAGATTAACCTGCCAAACAATTATTGTTTATCAGCTTAGTCAGGAAGATCATCATCATAGGCAGTCCCTCGGAATCGAGGAAGACTTGCTTTCACTCTTAAAATGAGTCCTTAGGTGGCTGAACAGTCCAATACGAGAACCACAGTCCCCGTCACAGGTGGGACAGATCATCGTTGAGGATAAGGGAGGGTGAGACAGGTTTGCCGCACACTCCTTCTGCTGCCTGCACTTGATTTCTGCACGCTCTCGACGGCGAGACTCGAGATGCTCAGCACCCTCCCGGATGCACTTCCTCCACTTAGGGCGGTCTTTGGCCAGGGACACACAGGTATCGGTGGGGATGTTGCACTTCATCAGGGAGGCTTTGAGGGTGTCCGTGTTACGTTTCCGCTGCTCACTTTTGGCTCGTTTGCCGTGAAGGAGTTCCGAATAGAGTGCTTGCTTTGGGAGTCCCGTGTCTGGCATGCGGACAATGTGGCCCGCCCAACGGAGCTGATCGAGTGTGATCAGTGTTTCAATGCTGGGGCTGTTGGCCTGGTTGAGGATGCTAACGTTGGTGCGTCTGCCCTCCCAGGATCTTGCGGAGACATCGTTGGTGGTATTTCTCCAGCGACTTGAGGTGTCTACTGTACATGGTCCATGTCTCTGAGCCATACAGGAGGGCGGGTATTACGACAGCCCTGTAGACCATGAGCTTGGTGGCACGGTTCATGGGCAGGGTTGTGAATTATGCTCAGTATTGATGCAATGAGATGAGCAGGGAGATAAAATTGGGCAAAAGGAGACGTCTCCAGGTCTCTGACTGAGAATTAAATCCAGGGTTCTGGTGATGTGCAACGTGTCTGTGCTTTGCTCCCACAGGTGAAAATATCGTCCAATGTTTAGTAACTGGCCTTGGGAACACATACATCTCCACCTTCACCCAAAGTCACGTGGAGTTCCGTGGACACTGCTTGTATGTGCTGCTCAGGAATAAAAATGCCCACGGCACCTTCAGCATTGTGGTAAGTGAAGTAAAAGCACATAGTTGTGCTGCTCTAAACGGGTTGCACATTGCCGATGAAAAACCTTTACACGTATAACGTCCTGGAAGTTTGATCGGACCCAAAGTAACTCTGATCAAAGGGAGGACGAGCCTTTGGCTGCAAAATTGCCCCTTTGCGAAAGTCCACGTAGCACCTGTGGGAGGTGTTAACGGGATGATAAGGACCATCCACCCCGGGGGGAAGCGGCCCGCCCGGAATTGCCCCCCGGCATGGCGGTGCGAAAAAAGCTTTGCTCCACGCCCCATAATTTTCATCCCGAGGTGGGGGTGGCGCACACCCGCCATTGACGTCATCGCTCCGCCCCGACTCCTATCGCCACGCGCCCTGACCCCTTATCTCTCCGTGCTCCGACCCCTTATCGCCCTATCCCCTGACGCCGCATTACACCGCGCCCCGACCCCTTATCGCCCCAACCCCTGACCCCTTATCACCCCAACCCCTGACCCCTTATCGGCCCGCCCCGACCCCTGATCGCTCCGACCCCTGACCCCTTATCGCTCTGCACCGACCCCTTATTGCCGCGACCCCTTATCGCCCCGACCCTTTATTGCACCACGCCCCGACCCCTAATTGCCCCGCGTTGACCCCTTATTGTCCCGACCACTTATCGCCCCAACCAGTTATCACCCAGTCCCCTGATCGCCCCGACCCCTTATTGCCCCGCCCTGACTCCTTATCGCTCCGCACCGACCCCTTATTGCCCCGACCCCTTATCGCCCCGCTTCGATCCCTTATCGCCCCGCCCTGACCCCTTATCGCCCCGCCCTGACCCCTTAACTCCCCGACCCCTTATCGCCCCGCGCCAACCCCTTATCGCCCTGACCCCTTATCTCCCTGCGCCGACCCCTTGTGGCCCCGAACCCTTATCGCTCCGACCCTTATCGCCCTGACCCCTTATCGCCCTGACCTCTTATCGCCTGCCCCGACGGTCTATCACCCCGACTGCTTATCGCACCAACCCCTTATCACCCCGACCCCTTATTGCCCGACCCCTTAACGCCCCGACTCCTTATCGCCCTGATCCTTTATCGCCCCGAACCCCTTATCAGCCTGACTGTTGTGTATGGAGAAAGAGTCAGACTGAACACTGTGAGCTCAAAGTAAAGTGTGACCTTAGTCTTTTATTGCAGGTCTCCAGAGTGCCTCTCCAACCTGTGAAGCCTCCTTAAATACCTGTGCTCCCAAGGGATTATGGAATCCCTTGGGACTCCAGGGGAAGAGCCTGCTGGTGGCTGCACAGAGTAAATACAAGTCCACGTATATAACAACACTCCCCCCAAAGCCAATAGTGCAACTATTTACAATATGAGTCGATCTGGGGCCCTTCTTGCCCTGGTTGATCATCTCGGTGTGAAAGCTGGTGTTTTTGAATCATTTGTTTGGCCCTCGTTGGGTTGCTGTGCAGCTGGCCTTGCTGGACTGCCTGGTGTGTTGGGCCCTGCTGGGCTGCTGTGGCTGATGGGTTCTGCTTCGTGGTCAACCGTGGTGCCGGTTGCCACTGGTGTGTATGTTGGGGGATCAAGAAAGGTAGGGTCCAAGGTGGGTTGCTCAGGGTAGTCCGTGAATCTGAGTTTGATTTGGTCCAAGTGTTTCCGGTGAATGAGTCCATTTCAAAGTTTGACCCGAAACACCCTGCTCCCCTCTTTGGCCACGACAGTACCGGGAAGCCACTTGGGACCTTGTCCATAATTCAATACAAATACACGGTCATTGATTTCAATCTCGCGTGACACATTTGCGCTATCAGGGTGTGCAATTTGTTGAAGCAGCCTGCTCTCTATCTGTTCATGTAGATAAGGGTGAACTAATGAGAGCCTTGTCTTAAGCGTTCTTTTCATGAGCAGTTCAGCAGGTGGGATCCGAGTGAGTGAGTGGGGTCTCGTGCGGTAGCTAAGCAGGACTTGGGATAGGCGAGTCTGCAATGAGCCTTCAGTTACCCTCTTCAAGCCTTGCTTGATGGTTTGCACTGCTCTCTCTGCCTGACCAGTGGATGCTGGTTTAAACGGGGCAGATGTGACATGTTTGATCCCGTTATGGGTCATGAATTCTGTGAACTCAGCACTGGTAAAACATGGCCCAATGTCGCTCACCAGGACATCGGGTAAGCCGTGAGTGGCAAACATGGCCCGCAGGCTTTCAGTAGTGGCAGTGGACGTGTTAGCCTACATTATCTCACATTCAATCCACTTGGAATACGCATCAACAACCACAAGGAACATTTTACCCAAGAACAGGCCTGCATAATCGACGTGTACCGTAGACCACTGTTTGGAGGGCCAAGACCATAAACTTAGCGGCGCCTCCCTGGGTACATTGCTTAACTGCGAGCATGAATTACATCTGTGAATGCAGGACTCTAAGTCCGCATCGATACTGGGCCACCACACATGGGATCTGGCTATTGCTTTCATCATTATGATGCCTGGGTGGGTACTGTGGAGGTCATTGATGAAGGTGTCTCTGCCCTTCTTGGGGACCACTACTCGATTGCCCCACAGAAGGCAGTCTGCCTGTATAGACATTTCATCTTTGCGCCACTGGAACCACTTTATCTCTTCCTGCATTTCCACTGGGACACTGGACCAGCTCCCGTGAAGCACACAGCTTTTGACTAGAGATAATAAGGGGTCCTGGCTTGTCCAGGTTTTGATCTGCTGGGCAGTGACGAGTGATTGCTCACTCTCACAAATGCTTCCATAACATTGGCTAGATCTGCGGGCTGTGCCATTTCCACCCCCGGGATGGGCAATGGCAGCCTATTGAGAGCATGGGCGCAGTTTTCTGTTCCTGGTCTGTGGCGGATAGCGTAGTTGTATGCAGACAACGTGAGCGCCCATCTCTGGATGCGGGCCGATGCGTTGGTATTTATCCCTTTACTCTCGGAAAACAGGGATATAAGTGGCTTATGGTCAGTTTCCAATTCAAATTTTAGCCCAAACAGGTACTGATGCATTTTCTTTACCCCATAGACACATGTTAATGCTTCTTTTTCAATCATGCTGTAGGCTCGCTCAGCCTTAGACAGACTCCTGGATGCAAAAGCTACCAGTTGCAGATTCCCGAAATCATTAGCTTGTTGCAATACACACCCGACGCCATATGACGACGCATCACATGCTAGTACCAAACGTTTACATGGAGCATACAACACAAGCAATTTGTTTGAGCATAATAATTTTCTCACTTTTACAAAGGCATTTTCTTGGCTTTTGCCCCAAACCCATTCGCCCCCTTTTCGTAGTAACACATGCAGTGGTTCTAGCAGTGTGCTGAGACCCTGTAAGACGTTACCAAAGTAATTCAGGAGTCCCAGAAACAACTGCAGCTCCGTCACATTCTGTGGCCTCGGTGCGTTCTCGATTGCCTCCATCTTCGCATTGGTGGGCCTGATGCCGTCCGCCGCAATCCTTCTTCCCAAGAACTCCACTTCAGGCACCAGGAAAATGCACTTCGAGCATTTTAACCTGAGCCCCACGCGATTGAGTCGACTAAGAACCTCCTCCAATTTCTGCAGGTGCTCGACTGTGTTCCGACCTGTGACCAAGATGTCGGTTCTGGAAGACCACAGTGTGCGGGACCGACTTCAGTAAGCTTTCCATGTTTCTCTGGAATATTGCCGCCGCTGATCAGATTCCAAACGAGCATGTTATAAACAAAAAGACCTTTGTGCGTGTTGATGCAGGTGAGGGCCTTCGATGATTCTTCCAGTTCCTGTGTCATGTAGGCTGAAGTCAGATCCAGCTTCCTGAACGTCCTTCCTCCTGCCAGCGTTGCAAAGAGGTCATCGGCCTTTGGTAGTGGGTATCAGTCCTGCAGGGAGAAACGATTGCTAGTTACTTTGTAATCGCCACAGATTCTGACAGTGCCATCTCCCTTGAGGACTGGGAAAATAGGACTGGCCCACTCGCTGAACTCGATCGGTGAAATGATGCCCTCTCTTTGCAGCCGGTCTAGCTCGATCTCTACCCTTTCTCTCATCATGTACAGTACTGATCTCGCCTTGTGGTGGATGGGTCGCGCCCCCGGAATTAGGTGGATCTGCACTTTTGTTCCTTGGAATTTCCCGATGCCTGGTTCGAAGAGCGAAGGAAATTTGTTTAATACCTGGGCACACGAAGTGTCGTCAGCGGGCGATTGCGCTCGGATGTCGTCCAAGTTCTAGCGTATCTTTTCCAGCCAGCTCCTGCCGAGCAGAGTGGGACCATCGCCCGGTACCACCCAGAGTGGTAGCTTGTGCACCGCTCCATCGTAGGATACCTTTATGGTAGCACTGCCGATTACGGGAATCAGTTCTTTAGTGTAAGTTCTTAATTTCGTGTGAATTGGAGTTAAGACTGGCCTTGAGGCCTTGTTGCACCACAACCTTTCGAAAGTCTTTTTGCCCATGATGGACTGGCTCGCGCCCGTGTCCAGCTCCATTGACACAAGGAGTCCATTTAGTTCAACATTCAGCATTATTGGTGGACAATTCTTGGTGAATGTGTGCACCCCATGTACCTCTGCCTCCTCGATCTGAGGCTCTGGTTCATCGTGATCCTCCGTGGATCTGTCCTTCTCTGCAACATGGTGGTTTGCAGGTTTAACAGGCTTTGCAGCTTGCCTGCATGCTCGTTGGAGGTGTCCCATTGTTCCACAGCCCTTGCAAATGTACTCTTTGAATCAGCATGAATGGAAACAATGATCACCCCGCAGCGCCAACAAGGTGTTAATGGCCTTGCATTCATCACCCTTGATGGTGGACTCTGAGTCATCTGCGGACGTGTAGCTGCAGGTAAATGTCACCTGCCCTGTACATTACGATTCGAAAACAACATCACTTTGTTCACAGTACTTGTAGCAGCACTTGTGTGCTGAAAGATTTGCCTCGTATTGTCACTGGTGGCAATGAACGCCTGGCCTATCGCTATGGCCTTACTCAAGGTTGGGGTCTCTACGTCAAAAGTTTGCCAAATACGGTTTCATGGCCAATGCCAAGTATGAAAAAGTCTCTGAGCATGTGCTCCAAATGTCCTTCAAATTCGCAATGTCCTGCAAAGCGTCTTAGCTCGGCGACATAACTCGCCACTTCCTGGACTTCAGACCTTTTGTAGGTGTAGAACCGGTACCTCGCCATCAGAACGCTTTCTTTCGGGTTCAAATGCTCTCAGACCAGTGTGCACAAATCGTCATACGATTTCTCCGTGGGTTTCGCTGGAGGGAGCAGATTCTTCATGAGGCCATATGTTGGTGGCCCACAGACGGTGAGGAGGATCGCCCTTCGTTTGGCAGCGCTCTCTTCCCCATCTAGCTCGTTGGCCATGAAGTATTGGTCGAGTCGCTCCACAAAAGTTTCCCAATCATCTCCCACCGAAAATTTCTCCAGGATGCCCACTGTTCTCTGCATCTTTGGGTTCGCTGTCTGTATCTCATCGCCAGTTGTTGTGTATGGAGAAAGAGTCAGACTGAACACTGTGAGCTCAAAGTAAAATGTGACCTTAGTCTTTTATTGCAGGTCTCCAGAGTGCCTCTCCAACCTGTGAAGCCTCCTTAAATACCTGTGCTCCCAAGGGATTATGGGATCCCTTGGGACTCCGAAGAAGAGCCATCTGGTGGCTGTACAGTGTAAATACAAGTCCACATATATCACTCCGACACCTTATGACACGATCCCTTAACGCACCGACCCCTGATCATCCCGACCCCTTAACGCCCCGACCCCTTATCGTCCTGAATTTTTATCGCCCCGACCCCTTATTGCCCGAACCCATATCGCCCCGAACCCTTATCGCCCCGACCCCTTATCGCCCCGACCCCTTATCATCCCGACCCCTTATCGCACCGCGCCCTGACCCCTTATCACCCCGACCCCTTATTGCCCTGACCCCTTATTGGCCGGACTCCTTATCGCCCCGACCCCTTATCGCCTCGCGCTCCAACCCCTTATCGCCCCTACCCCTTATCGCCCCGACCCCTTATCGCCCCGGGGTGGTGGCGGGGCACGAGAGGGATGGGGCCAGGGTGGGGGCGGGGACTAACAAACGGGTGGTGCTGGGGTGGGGGCGGGGCAAGAGGGGGGTGGTGCCAGGGTGGGGGTGGGGCAAGAGAGGCGCGGTGCCAGGGTGAGGGTGGGGCAAGAAAGGAGCGGTGCCGGAGTGGGGGTGGGGACAAACATCCCTGCGGTGCCAGGGTGGGGCGGGGCAAGACAGGGGCGGGAGCTCGGCATGCTGGGATGCTGGGCGCGGCCCCCAGAGGGGGCCACAAATTTGGCTGCAGAGATCGCAGAGACTCTTCCTATTTAAACAAAGGTGGGGGGGGGGAAACCGTGTGACACGCAAAGGCGTAGCGACTCATCCACATCACCGTGCTTCCTCCCTTCTCTCACCCCTCTCTCGCCCCTCCTCGCGCCCCTCTCTCGCCCTTCCCTCTCGCCCCCCTCTCGCCCCAATCTCGCCCCTCTCTCGCCCCTCTCTCGCCCTCCCCTCTCGCCCCACTCTCGCCCCTCTCTCGCCCCCCTCTCGCCCCGCTCTCGTCCCCCCCTCACCTCTCGCCCCACTCTCGCCCCCCCTCTCGCCCCACTCTCGCCCCTCTCTCGCCCCTCTCTCGCCCCCCCTCTCGCCCCCCCCTCACCCCCCTCTCGCCCCTCTCGCCCCACTCTCGCCCCACTCTCGCCCCACTCTCGCCCCACTCTCGCCCCACTCTCGCCTCCCCTTTCGCCCCTCTCTCGCCCCTCACTAACCCCTCTCTAACCGCGCTCTCAACCCTCTGAGCCCTCCCACGCCCCCTCTCGCCCCTCCCTCACCCCTCTCTAACCCCTCTAAGCCCTCTCTCGCCCCTCTCTCACGCCTCTCTCACCCCCCCCTCTCGACCCACTCTCGCCCCTCTCTCGCCCCTCTCTCGACCCTCTCTCGCCCCTCTCTAACCCCTTTCTCGCCAATCTCTCACCCCTCTCTCGTCCCTCTCTCGCCCCTCTCTCTAACCCCTCTCTCGCACCTCTCTCTAACCACTCTCTAACCCCTCTCTCACCCGTCTCGTCCCTCTCTAACCCCTCTCTCGCACCTCTCTCTAACCACTCTCTAACCCCTCTCTCGCCCCTCTCTCACCCCTCTCTCGTCCCTCTCTAACCCCTCTCTCGCCCCTCTCTAACCCCTCTCTCGCCCCTCTCTTGCCCCTCTCTCTAACTCCTCTCTCGCCCCTCTCTCACCCCTCTCTCGCCCCTCTCTCACCCCTCTCTCGCCCCTCTCTCTAACCCCTCTCTCGCCCCTCTCTCGCCCCTCTCTTGACCCTCTCTCACCCCTCTCTCTAACCCCTCTCTAACCCCTCTCCCGCCCCTCTCTAACCCCTCTCTCGCCCCTCTCTTTCCCCTCTCTCTAACTCCTCTCTCGCCCCTTTCTCACCCCTCTCTCGTCCCTCTCTCGCCCCTCTCTCTAACCCCTCTCTCGCACCTCTCTCTAACCACTCTCTAACCCCTCTCTCACCCCTCTCTCGTCCCTCTCTAACCCCTCTCTCTAACCCCTCTCTCGCACCTCTCTCTAACCACTCTCTAACCCCTCTCTCACCCCTCTCTCGCCCCTCTCTCACCCCTCTCTCGCCCCTCTCTCACCCCTCTCTCTAACCCCTCTCTAACCCCTCTCCCGCCCCTCTCTAACCCCTCTCTCGCCCCTCTCTTGCCCCTCTCTCTAACTCCTCTCTCGCCCCTCTCTCACCCCTCTCTCGTCCCTCTCTCGCCCCTCTCTCTAACCCCTCTCTCGCACCTCTCTCTAACCACTCTCTAACCCCTCTCTCACTCCTCTCTCGCCCCTCTCTAACCCCTCTCTCGCCCCTCTCTCGCCCCTCTCTCACCCCTCTCTCGTCCCTCTCTAACCCCGCTCGAACCCCTCTCTCACCCCTCTCTCACCCCTCTCTCACCCCTCTCTCGTCCCTCTCTCGCCCCTCTCTCTAACCCCTCTCTCGCACCTCTCTCTAACCACTCTCTAACCCCTCTCTCACTCCTCTCTCGCCCCTCTCTAACCCCTCTCTCGCCCCTCTCTCGCCCCTCTCTCACCCCTCTCTCGTCCCTCTCTAACCCCGCTCGAACCCCTCTCTCACCCCTCTCTCACCCCTCTCTCGCCCCTCTCTCGCCCCTCTCTCGACCCTCTCTCGCCCCTCTCTAACCCCTCTCTCGCCAATCTCTCACCCCTCTCTCGTCCCTCTCTCGCCCCTCTCTCTAACCCCTCTCTCGCACCTCTCTCTAACCACTCTCTAACCCCTCTCTCACTCCTCTCTCGTCCCTCTCTAACCCCTCTCTCGCCCCTCTCTTGCCCCTCTCTCTAACTCCTCTCTCGCCCCTCTCTCACCCCTCTCTCGCCCCTCTCTCACCCCTCTCTCACCCCTCTCTCGCCCCTCTCTCTAACCCCTCTCTCGCCCCTCTCTCGCCCCTCTCTTGACCCTCTCTCTAACTCCTCTCTCGCCCCTCTCTCGCCCCTCTCTTGACCCTCTCTCACCCCTCTCTCTAACCCCTCTCTAACCCCTCTCTCGCCCCTCTCTCGCCCCTCTCTCCTAACCTCTCTCTCGCCCCTCTCTCTCCGCTCTCTCGACCGTCTCTCGCCCCTCTCTCGACCCTCTCTCACCCCTCTCTAACCCCTCTCTCGCCCCTCTCTCGCCCCTCTCTCTAACCCCTCTCTAACCCTCTCTAACCCCTCTCTCGCCACTCTCTCGCTCCTCTCTCACCCCTCTCTCTTGTCCCTCTAACCCCTCTCTTGCCCCTCTCTCGCCCCCTCTCTAACCCCTCTCTCATCCCTCTCTCATCCCTCTCTCGCCCCTCTCTCTAACCCCTCTCTACCCCCTCTCTAACCCCTCTCTAACCCCTCTCTCGCCTCTCTCTTGCCCCTCTCTAACCCCTCTCTCGCCCCTCTCTAACCCCTCTCTCGCCCCTCTCTCTAACCCCTCTCTAACCCTTCTCTTGCCCCTCTCTAACCCCTCTCTAACCCCTCTCTCACCCCTCTCTCTAACCCCTCTCTAACCCCTCTCTCTAACCCCTCTCTCGCCCCTCTCTCGCCCCTCTCTAACCCCTCTCTAACCCCTCTCTAACCCCTCTCTAACCCCTCTCTCGCCCCCTCTCTAACCCCTCCCTAACCCCTCTCTCGCCCCTCTCTCGCCCCTCTCTCGCCCCTCTCTAACCCCTCTCTAACCCCTCTCTCGCCCCCTCTCTAACCCCTCTCTAACACCACTCTCGACCCTCTCTCTAACCCCTCTCTAACGCCTCTCTTGCCCCTCTCTAACCCCTCTCTAACCCCTCTCTAACCCCTCTCTCGCCCCCTCACTAACCCATTTCTAACCCCTCTCTCGCCCCTCTCTCTAACCTCTCTCTAACCCCTCTCTCACTCCTCTCTCGCCCCTCTCTAACCCCTCTCTCGCCCCTCTCTCGCCCCTCTCTCACCCCTCTCTCGTCCCTCTCTAACCCCACTCTAACCCCTCTCTCACCCCTCTCTCACCCCTCTCTAACCCCTCTCTCGCCCCTCTCTCGCCCCTCTCTCGACCCTCTCTCGCCCCTCTCTAACCCCTCTCTCGCCAATCTCTCACCCCTCTCTCGTCCCTCTCTCGGCCCTCTCTCTAACCCCTCTCTCGCACCTCTCTCTAACCACTCTCTAACCCCTCTCTCACCCGTCTCGTCCCTCTCTAACCCCTCTCTCGCACCTCTCTCTAACCACTCTCTAACCCCTCTCTCGCCCCTCTCTCACCCCTCTCTCGTCCCTCTCTAACTCCTCTCTCGCCCCTCTCTAACCCCTCTCTTGCCCCTCTCTCTAACCCCTCTCTAACCCCTCTCTCGCCCCTCTCTCACCCCTCTCTCGCCCCTCTCTCACCCCTCTCTCGCCCCTCTCTCTAACCCCTCTCTCGCCCCTCTCTCGCCCCTCTCTTGACCCTCTCTCACCCCTCTCTCTAACCCCTCTCTAACCCCTCTCTCGCCCCTCTCTCGCCCCTCTCTCTAACCTCTCTCTCGCCCCTCTCTCTCCGCTCTCTCGACCGTCTCTCGCCCCTCTCTCGACCCTCTCTCACCCCTCTCTAACCCCTCTCTCGCCCCTCTCTCGCCCCTCTCTCTAACCCCTCTCTAACCCCTCTCTAACCCCTCTCTCGCCCCTCTCTCGCTCCTCTCTCACCCCTCTCTCTTGTCCCTCTAACCCCTCTCTTGCCCCTCTCTCGCCTCCTCTCTAACCCCTCTCTCATCCCTCTCTCATCCCTCTCTCGCCCCTCTCTCTAACCCCTCTCTACTCCCTCTCTAACCCCTCTCTAACCCCTCTCTCGCCTCTCTCTTGCCCCTCTCTAACCCCTCTCTCGCCCCTCTCTAACCCCTCTCTCGCCCCTCTCTCTAACCCCTCTCTAACCCCTCTCTCGCCCCTCTCTAACCCCTCTCTAACCCCTCTCTCACCCCCCTCTCTAACCCCTCTCTAACCCCTCTCTAACCCCTCTCTCGCCCCCTCTCTAACCCCTCTCTAACACCACTCTCGCCCCTCTCTCTAACCCCTCTCTCACTCCTCTCTCGTCCCTCTCGAACCCCTCTCTTGCCCCTCTCTCTAACCCCTCTCTAACCCCTCTCTCGCCCCTCTCTCAGCCCTCTCTCACCCCTCTCTCACCCCTCTCTCGCCCCTCTCTCGACCCTCTCTAACCCCTCTCTCGCCCCTCTCTTGCCCCTCTCTTGACCCTCTCTCACCCCTCTCTAACCCCTCCCCCGCCTCTCTCTCGCCCCTCTCTCGAACCTCTCTCACCCCTCTCTAACCCCTCTCTCGCCCCTCTCTAGCCCCTCTCTAACCGCTCTCTTGCCCCTCTCTAACCCCTCTCTAACCCCTCTCTAACCCCTCTCTCTCCCCTCTCTCGCCCCTCTCTCGACCCTCTCTCACCCCTCTCTAGCCCCTCTCTAACCCCTCTCTAACCCCTCTCTTGCCCCTCTCTCACCCCTCTCTAGCCCCTCTCTAACCCCTCTCTTGCCCCTCTATTGCCCCTCTCTAACCCCTCTCTAACCCCTCTCTAACCCCTCTCTCACCCCTCTCTCGCCCCTCTCTCGCCCGTCTCTCGCCCCTCTCTCGACCCTGTCTCGCCCCTCTCTAACCCCTCTCTCGCCAATCTCTCACCCCTCTCTCGTCCCTCTCTCGCCCCTCTCTCTAACCCCTCTCTCGCACCTCTCTCTAACCACCCTCTAACCCCTCTCTAACCCCTGTCTCGTCCCTCTCTAACTCCTCTCTCGCACCTCTCTCTAACCACTCTCTAACCCCTCTCTCGCCCCTCTCTCACCCCTCTCTCGCCCCTCTCTAAACCCTCTCTTGCCTCTCTCTCTAACCCCTCTCTAACCCCTCTCTAACCCCTCTCTCGCCCCTCTCTCGCCCCTCTCTCGCCCCTCTCTCACCCCTCTCTCGCCCCTCTCTCGCCCCTCTCTCGCCCCTCTCTCGCCCCTCTCTAAACCCTCTCTTGCCTCTCTCTCTAACCCCTCTCTAACCACTCTCTAACCCCTCTCTCGCCCCTCTCTCACCCCTCTCTCGCCCCTCTCTCGGCCCTCTCTAACCCCTCTCTCGCCCCTCTCTCGCCCCTCTCTTGACCCTCTCTCACCCTTCTCTAACCCATCTCCTGCCCCTCTCTCGCCCCTCTCTCGACCCTCTCTCGACCCTCTCTAACCCCTCTCTCGCCCCTCTCTCGCCCCTCTCTCGCCCCTCTCTCGCCCCTCTCTCGACCCTCTCTCGCCCCTCTCTAACCCCTCTCTCGCCAATCTCTCACCCCTCTCTCGTCCCTCTCTCGCCCCTCTCTCTAACCCCTCTCTCGCACCTCTCTCTAACCACCCTCTAACCCCTCTCTAACCCCTGTCTCGTCCCTCTCTAACTCCTCTCTCGCACCTCTCTCTAACCACTCTCTAACCCCTCTCTCGCCCCTCTCTCACCCCTCTCTCGCCCCTCTCTAAACCCTCTCTTGCCTCTCTCTCTAACCCCTCTCTAACCCCTCTCTCGCCCCTCTCTCGCCCCTCTCTCGCCCCTCTCTCGCCCATCTCTCGCCCCTCTCTCGCCCCTCTCTCGCCCCTCTCTCGCCCCTCTCTAAACCCTCTCTTGCCTCTCTCTCTAACCCCTCTCTAACCACTCTCTAACCCCTCTCTCGCCCCTCTCTCACCCCTCTCTCGCCCCTCTCTCGGCCCTCTCTAACCCCTCTCTCGCCCCTCTCTCGCCCCTCTCTTGACCCTCTCTCACCCTTCTCTAACCCATCTCCTGCCCCTCTCTCGCCCCTCTCTCGACCCTCTCTCGACCCTCTCTAACCCCTCTCTCGCCCCTCTCTCGCCCCTCTCTCTCCCCTCTCTCGCCCCTCTCTCGACCCTCTCTCACCCCTCTCTAGCCCCTCTCTAACCCCTCTCTTGCCCCTCTCTAACCCCTCTCTAACCCCTCTCTCGCCCCTCTCTCGCCCCTCTCTCGCCCCTCTCTCGCCCCTCTCTCGCCCGTCTCTCGCCCCTCTCTCGACCCTCTCTCGCCCCTCTCTAACCCCTCTCTCGCCAATCTCTCACCCCTCTCTCGTCCCTCTCTCGCCCCTCTCTCTAAACCCTCTCTCGCACCTCTCTCGTCCCTCTCTAACCCCTCTCTTTAACCCCTCTCTCGCCGCTCTCTAACCGCTCTCTCGCCTCTCTCTCGCACCTCTCTCGCTCATCTCTCGCCCCTCTCTCGACCCTCTCTCGCCCCTCTCAAACCCCTCTCTCTAACCCCTCTCTCGCACCTCTCTCTAACCACTCTCTAACCCCTCTCTCGCCCTTCTCTCACCCCTCTCTCGTCCCTCTCTAACCCCTCTCTCTAACCCCTCTCTCGCACCTCTCTCTAACCACTCTCTAACCCCTCTCTCGCCCCTCTCTCACCCCTCTCTCGCCCCTCCCTAACCCCGCTCTAACCCCTCTCTCGCCCCTCTCTCGCCCCTCTCTAACCCTCTCTCGCCCCTCTCTAACCCCTCTCTCGCCCCTCTCTAACCCCTCTCTCGCCCCTCTCTCGCCCCTCTCTCACCCCTCTCTCGTCCCTCTCTAACCCCGCTCTAACCCCTCTCTAACCCCTCTCTCGCCCCTCTCTCTAACCCCTCTCTCGCCCCTCTCTCACCCCTCTCTCATCCCTCTCTAACCCCTCTCTAACCCCTCTCTCGCTCCTCTCTCACCCCTCTCTCGTCCCTCTCTAACCCCTCTCTAACCCATCTCTCGTCCCTCTCTAACCCCTCTCTCGCCCCTCTCTAACCCCTCTCTCGCCCCTCTCTCACCCCTCTCTCGCCCCTCTCTCTAACCCCTCTCTCTAACCCCTCTCTCGCACCTCTCTCTAACCACTCTCTAACCCCTCTCTCACCCCTCTCTCGCCCCTCTCTCACCCCTCTCTCGCCCCTCTCTAACCCCTCTCTCGCCCCTCTCTCGCCCCTCTCTCACCCCTCTCTCGTCCCTCTAACCCCGCTCTAACCCCTCTCTCACCCCTCTCTAACCCCTCTCTCGCCTCTCTCTCGCACCTCTCTCGCTCATCTCTCGCCCCTCTCTCGACCCTCTCTCGCCCCTCTCTAACCCCTCGCTCGCCAATCTCTCACCCCTCTCTCGTCCCTCTCTCGCCCCTCTCTCTAACCCCTCTCTCGCACCTCTCTCTAACCACTCTCTAACCCCTCTCTCACCCCTCTCTCGTCCCTCTCTAACCCCTCTCTCTAACCCCTCTCTCGCACCTCTCTCTAACCACTCTCAAACCCCTCTCTCGCCCCTCTCTCACCCCTCTCTCGTCCCTCTCTAACCCCTCTCTCGCCCCTCTCTAACCCCTCTCTCGCCCCTCTCTAACCCCTCTCTCACCCCTCTCTCGCCCCTCTCTCGTCCCTCTCTAACCCCGCTCTAACCCCTCTCTCGCCCCTCTCTCGCCCCTCTCTAACCCCTCTCTCGCCCCTCTCTCGCCCCTCTCTCACCCCTCTCTCGCCCCTCTCTCGCCCCTCTCTCGCCCCTCTCTCACCCCTCTCTCGTCCCTCTCTAACCCCGCTCTAACCCCTCTCTCACCCCTCTCTCATCCCTCTCTAAACCCTCTCTAACCCCTCTCTCGCTCCTCTCTCACCCCTCTCTCGTCCCTCTCTAACCCCTCTCTAACCCCTCTCTCGCCCCTCTCTAACCCCTCTCTAACCCCTCTCTCGCCCCTCTCTCACCCCTCTCTCACCCCTCTCTCACCCCTCTCTCGTCCCTCTCTAACCCCTCTCTCGCCCCTCTCTAACCCCTCTCTCGCCCCTCTCTCACCCCTCTCTCGCCCCTCTCTCACCCCTCTCTCGCCCCTCTCTCACCCCTCTCTCGTCCCTCTCTAACCCCTCTCTAACCCTTCTCTCGCCCCTCTCTCTAACCCCTCTCTCTAACCCCTCTCTCACCCCTCTCTCACCCCTCTCTCGTCCCTCTCTAACCCCTCTCTAACCCCTCTCTCGCCCCTCTCTCGTCCCTCTCTAACCCCTCTCTAACCCCTCTCTCGCCCCTCTCTCACAACTCTCTCGTCCCTCTCTAACCTCTCGCTAACCCCTCTCTAACCCCTCTCTAACCCCTCTCTAACCCCTCTCTCGCCACTCTCTCACCCCTCTCTCGTCCCTCTCTACCCCCTCTCTAACCTCTCTCTAACCCCTCTCTAACGACTCTCTCGCCCCTCTCTTGTCCCTCTCTAACCCCTCTCTCGCTCCACTCTCACCCCTCTCTAGCCCCTCTCTAGCCCCTCTCTTGCCCCTCTCTAACCCCGCTCTAACCCGTGTCTAACCCCTCTCTCGCCCCTCTCTCACCCTCTCTCGTCCCTCTCTCGCCCCTCTCTCTAACCCCTCTCTAACCCCTCTCTCGCCCCTCTCTCACCCCTCTCTCGCCCCTCTCTCTAACCCCTCTCTAAACCCTCTCTAACCCCTCTCTAACCCCTCTCTAACCACTCTCTAACCCCTCTCTCGTCCCTCTCTAACCCCTCTCTCACCCCTCTATCTAACCCCTCTCTCGCCCCTCTCTCACCCCTCTCTCGTCCCTCTCTCGCCCCTCTCTCGTCCCTCTCTAACCACTCTCTAACCCCTCTCTCACCCCTCTCTCGTCCCTCTCTAACCCCTCTCTCTAACCCCTCTCTCGCACCTCTCTCTAACCACTCTCTAACCCCTCTCTCACCCCTCTCTCGCCCCTCTCTAACCCCTCTCTCGCCCCTCTCTCGCCCCTCTCTCACCCCTCTCTCGTCCCTCTCTCGCCCCTCTCTAACCCCTCTCTCGCCAATCTCTCACCCCTCTCTCGTCCCTCTCTCGCCCCTCTCTCTAACCCCTCTCTCGCACCTCTCTCTAACCACTCTCTAACCCCTCTCTCACCCCTGTCTCGTCCCTCTCTAACCCCTCTCTCGCACCTCTCTCTAACCACTGTCTAACCCCTCTCACGCCCCTCTCTCACCCCTCTCTCGTCCCTCTCTAACCCATCTCTCGCCCCTCTCTAACCCCTCTCTCGCCCCTCTCTAAACCCTCTCTTGCCCCTCTCTCTAACCCCTCTCTAACCCCTCTCTCGCCCCTCTCTCGCCACTCTCTCGCCCCTCTCTCGCCCCTCTCTTGACCCTCTCTAACCCCTCTCTCGCCCCTCTCTCGCCCCTCTCTTGACCCTCTCTCACCCCTCTCTAACCCATCTCCCGCCCCTCTCTCGCCGCTCTCTCGCCCGTCTCTCGCCCCTCTCTCGACCCTCTCTCACCCCTCTCTAACCCCTCTCTCGCCCCTCTCTCGCCCCTCTCTCTAACCCCTCTCTAACCCCTCTCTCGCCCCTCTCTCGCTCCTCTCTCGCCCCTCTCTCTTGCCCCTCTAACCCCTCTCTTGCCCCTCTCTCGCCCCCTCTCTAACCCCTCTCTCATCCCTCTCTCGCTCCTCTCTCGCCCCTCTCTCTAACCCCTCTCTAACCCCTCTCTAACCCCTCTCTCACCTCTCTCTTGCCCCTCTCTAACCCCTCTCTCGCCCCTCTCTAACCCCTCTCTCGGCCCTCTCTCTAACCCCTCTCTAACCCCTCTCTCGCCCCTCTCTCGCCCCTCTCTAACCCCTCTCTCACCCCTCTCTCTAACCCCTCTCTCGTCCCTCTCTAACCCCTCTCTAATCCCTCTCTCGCTCCTCTCTTGCCCCTCTCACACCCCTCTCTCTAACTGCTCCCTAACCCCTCTCTCGCCCCTCTCCAACCCCTCTCTAACCCCTCTCTCGCTCCAGGGGCCTGGTTTTGGTCCTCCACGCAAGTTCAAATTATGGTAATCAGCAATTATATCCAAAAATGGGTGCTAAATCCAGACCTTCAAACAGGCCTGTCTTAATAGCACAGCACCCACAGGTAGCGCCAGTTTTCACCCTTTCACCAAAATAACTCCTTGCCAATGGTAACTTGATGATGATGACTGGGGGGAGCTGTGCTGTGCGGCGAGGACAGGCTGGTGGAGGACCTTTGTCTTATGGATGTTTAGCGTAAGGCCCTTGCTTTCGTACGCCTCAGTAAATATGTCGACCATGTCCTGGAGTTCAGCCTCTGTGTGTGCGCAGATGCAGGAGTCGTCCGTGTACTGTAGCTCGACGACAGAGGTTGGGTGGTCTTGGACCTGGCCTGGAGACGGCGAAGGTTGAACAGGTTCCCACTGGTTCTGTAGTTTAGTTCCACTCCAGCGGGGAGCTTGTTGACTGTGAGGTGGAGCATAGCAGCGAGGAAAATTGAGAAGAGTGTTGGGGCAAAGACGCAGCCCTGTTTGACCCTGGTCTGGATGTGGATTGGGTCTGGAATGATTCCGTTGGTAAGGATCACGGCCTGCATGTCGTCATGGGGCAGGCGGAGGATGGTGATGAACTTTTGGGGGCATCCGAAACGGAGGAGGACGGCTCCATAGACCCTCACGGTTGACAGTATGTTGGTGGGGATGTTGCACTTTATCCTCCACAAGGAGGCTTTGAGGGTGTCCTTGAAACATTTCCTCTGCCCACTTCTGGCTTGTTTGTCGTGAAGGAGTTCTGAGTAGAGTGCTTGCTTTGGGAGTCCTGTGTCTGGCATATAAGTAATGTGGCCCGCCCAACGGAGCTGGTCGAGCGTGGTCAGTGCTTTAATGCTGGGGATGTTGGCCAGGTCAAGAACACAGATGTTGCTTCAATCCCACCAAGGGCAATAAATCCTTCCTGAGGTGCGGAGCCCGGGAACTGCGCATTGCTCCAGGTGGGGTCCGGCCAGGACTCTGTGTATATGAAGCATCACTTAATCTCGCTGTAATCCATCCTCCTTGAGATAAAGGCCAGCATTTCATTCGCCTTTTTGATTTTGTTTTATATAAACCAGCTTTAGGTGATTTGTGTACTTGGGCTCCCAAATCTCTTTGCTTCTCTATAGTTGCCGGTTTTTCACGTTTAGAAAATCTTTCTTGGGTCTGAATTGGATGACTGGACACTTGCCCACATTAAACTCCATCTGCCATAGTACAGCCCTTTGGCCTACTGAAAGGTAAGTGGCTGTTTTGGGGAGAAAACGCTTCTAGCCTTTAGAAAGGTTGGCTGTTGTTTGAGCAACTCTGTTCAAAGCCCTTTGAAAGGTTATGTCAACAGTAAAAACAATGGGGGCATAAGGAACTGTAGACCAAAGGCAAGTGGAGGTGAACCCAATGGTTGAAGGACAGAACTATCCATGGGCAAGTGATGCCGGCCCTCTGTTTGACCGCTGGTGAACCAGTGGACCAGGTGATTACCAGGTGGAATCCATGATCCATGACTAGCTTGATTCCAGAGATGCGGGGGTTGACTTATGAGGAAAGGGTGAGTAGGTTGGGCCTCTACTCATTGGAATTCAGAAGAATGAGAGGTGGTCTTATCGAAACGTATAAGATTATGAGGGGGCTTGACAAGGTGGACACAGAGAGGATGTTTTCATTGATAGGGGAGACTAGAATTAGGGGGCATAATCTTAGAATAAGGGGCCGCCCATTTAAAACTGAGATGAGGAGGAATTTCTTCTCTCAGAGGGTTGTAAATCTGTGGAATTCACTGCCTCAGAGAGCTGTGGAAGCTGGATCATTGAATAAATTTAAGATAGCGATAGACAGTTTCTTAAACGGTAAGGGAATAAGGGGTTATGGGGAACGGGTAGGGAAGTGGACCTGAGTCCATGATCAGATCAGCCATGATCGTATTGACTGGCGGAGCAGGTTCGAGGGGCCGTATGGCCTACTCCTGCTCCTATTTCTTATGTTATTATGTTTTTATCCATGGTCCCTGTGTATTTATCCCAGACACATTGTCAGACTAGCTATACAATGGTGCAGAAATTGCGGTTGGAGGCTTCAACCTGATAAAAAATCTATGAACTCACCTGGTGGTCCAGGAGGTTCGGAGACCTGCGGTTCTGGACCCCTGTGCACCGGCCTGTGGAAGGACCCACCTATCCCAGGGATGTAGGTGCTTCTCAAGCATCCCTGGGATCATGTGGGCCGACTCAAACAACCAAAGTCAGGGAAGTCCCCATTCATACTTGTGGTGAGTTCCATATATCAGAATCACCAGAAGTATGAATACGAATACCCCCCCCCAAAAACACACACACACTGAAAATATATAAACGATAATTACATATTTAAAATAGAATAAATTAATTATTTAAAACAAAAAAATAATTAAAAAATAAATAAATATACATCTTTTAAAGGGTCTAAAAATAAACTTGGCTTATTTCACAGGTTTCTAAATGTTTAAATTATTGTAAAATAATTATTTTTCTGTCCTTTAAAGTATTACGCTGGTAAAAGCAGCCCTTACGCCTGCTTTTGTCAACCATAAGAATTTCACGGGCACTCACTTGGAAGCCCTTTGCTTGCGGATGTGAGAGTCTTGACAGATCGCAAGTGCTGGGTTTAGGCGCATGCGCAGTGCATTCCTGAACCCGGAGCTTGCGGGGGGGGATCCCTACGCGGGCCTGCGCACCTCATACACACACCCCTGGGGCAGAGAATTCACGGCCAATCTGTCTTTTAAAACCCCACACAAATGTTTTAATCGTCCATTCTGCCTTAGTGGGTAATCCAAACTGATAGATGTGGTACTCGACAACGCACCGAGGGTTTGGAACAGGAAACATTGGCAGGAGAAACTAGCCGCGATATTCACCAAGTTAAAAGTATCAGCGGTGATACTGTGGGAGGAAGCTGTACTCAAGGTGGCCTCCTCCTCTTCTACAACGGTGGCTGGCCTTTTCTCCTCCTTCAGCGACGACTGGGCCTCTGCTTCCCCACCGGTGACCTGGCCTCTTCTGACTGGTGAGCATCATGGCTGTGACCTTCCACTCTGAACCCCAGTGGGCCACTGACCCTCCCAAGGCCTGCCCCCAACCAAGCCTCGGATCACCTACCATCAAGGGCTCTACTCAGCGCTGAGCCTGCGGCCAACATCGCGCCATAGGCAACTAGGCCCATACAGCAGTGCCTGGTCTCTAGTCGTCTTGGGCCCCTTTGCCACTGGACCAAGACCTTGCTCAGCTAAGCCCGTGTGGTGCCGGTGTTAAAAGAACTCACGCACAGGCATCTTCCACTCCGTTAACAAAGGTGGCAGTAGTTCACGGCGCTGAAATCCCGGCCTTGCCGGATCCATACGGAATAGGCATGGATCAGGCCAGGCCTTGCGATACGCATGCACCGAAAACCGCCTCGGGAGAAGGACATCCGCGCGGGAGAGATTGCGCGATTTGCCCATTTCTTGCCCAGTGAATGTCCTTCAAACTCTTGCGCCTGTTAAAAGCAGGTGCATAGCTTACTTTTACCAGCGTAAGAGTTTTAAAACATATCAAAATAAAATTTAAATACGCATTTTTATAGTAAAAACCCTGTCCACTAATGTAAGTTGATTTTAAACCTTATTAAAACACATTAAGAAAAATCCAAAAAATATATATTTTTTCTAATACATTTAAGTAACTTTAATTTCAATTAATTTTAAACATGTGAGGTTTTTTTTATTTTTTATATTGTGTTTGGGTCTTTTAGGGGGTTATTCTCATACGGAGATACAGAGTTCCCATTACCATCAATGAGAATACTGCACCGTGATTGGTTGTCCAGGCCCACGTGACTCCAACTTCTCCGTCCGTATAGAAACATAGAAACATAGAAAATAGGAGCAGGAGTAGGCCATTCGGCCCTTTGAGTCTGCACCGCCGTTCAATATGATCATGGCTGATCCTCTATCTCAACACCATATTCCCACTTTCTCCCCATACCCCTTGATATCTTTTGTGTCTAGAAATCTATCTATCTCCCTCTTAAATATATTCAGTGATTTGGCCTCCACAGCCTACTGTGGTAGAGAATTCCACAGGTTCACCACCCTCTGTGTGAAAACATTTCTCCTCATCTCGGTCCTAAATTTCCTACCCCGTATCCTGAGACTGTGGGCCCTTGTTCTAGACTTCCCAGCCCAGGGGAAACATCCTCCACGCATCTAGTCTGTCTAACCCCGTCAGAATTTTATATGTTTCAATGAGATCCCCTCTCATTCTTCTAAACTCTAGTGAAGACAGGTCTAGTCGACCCAATCTCTCCTCATACGACAGTCTTGCCATCCCAGGAATCAGTCTGGTGAACCTTCGCTGCTCTCCCTCTATGGCAAGTATATAATTTCTTAGGTAAGGAGACCAAAACTGCACACAATACTCCAGATGCGGTCTCACCAAGGCCCTGTATAACTGTAGTAAGAAATCCTTGCTTCTGTACTCAAATCCTCTTGCAATGAAGGTCAACATACCATTTGCCTTCCTAACTGCTTGCTGAATCGAGAAGACGGGGACGCGTTGCGAAGCGTGGGAAACTAAGGCCTCTGACCAGAATCCACAGTGTCTCTGGGACCACCAGGTACCTTGGTAGGGAAATTTTGGGTCGGGGGTGTTAGTCCGCAGGAAGCCTCCAACCGGAATTTCAGGGCCAATAAAAAAACGAGCATAACCCAAGGTGGCCTCTCTCTCCTCAGCGTGTAGGGAGCTATGGAGTTGTGCTATTCTGTGGGAATTGGCTACATCCATCCTCTTCATCATCATCATAGGCAGTCCCTCGGAATCAAGGAAGACTTGCTTCCACTCTAAAAGTGAGTTCTCAGGTGACTGTACAGTCCAATATGGGAATTACAGTCTCTGTCACAGGTGGGGCAGACAGTGTTGAAGGAAACATAATTACATAAGAACATAAGAATTAGGAACAGGAGTAGGCCATCTAGCCCCTCGAGCTGGCTCCGCCATTCAACAAGATCAGGGCTGATCTGGCCGTGGACTCAGCTCCACTTACCCACCCGCTCCCCGTAACCCTTAATTCCCTTATTGGTTAAAAGAAAGGGTGGGTGGGGAGCCTGGTTTGCCACACGCTCCTTCCGCTGCCTGCGCTTGTTTTCTGCATGCTCTCGGCGACGAGACTCGAGGTGCTCAGCGCACTCCCGGATGCACTTCCTCCACTTCGGGCGGTCTTTGGCCAGGGACTCCCAGGTGCCGGTGGGGATGTTACACTTTATCAAGAATAACAGCAGCATGTGCACATGTTTGCTGGCCATATGGAATGGTTTCATTTGGATAGTTGAGGGAGGAGGTGTTGAGAAAAAAAGGCATGAACCCACCAGACTTACATCGTTTTCCTTTTCACAGCAGCTTCAGCCTATAACCAAGAAACACAAAACTACATAGAACTACGTAGGATTACATACAGCAGAGAAACAGACCAGGTGGCCCAACCAGTCCATGCCGGTGTTTATGCTCCACTCGAGCCTCGTCCCGCCTTTCCTCATCTAAATATAACCGCATAACCCTCTAGTCCCTTCTCCTTCATATACTTTTCTAGCCTCCCCTTAAATGCATCGATGCTACTCGCCTCAAACGCTCCCTGTGGTAGCGAGTTCCACATTCTCACCACGCTCTGGGTAAAGTGTCAGCTGTGGCTCAGTGGGTAGCACTCTTGCCTCTGAGTCAGAAGGTCGTGGGTTCAAGTCCCACTCCAGGGATTTGAGCACATAAATCTAGTGTGACACACCAGTGCAGTTGTCGTCTTTCGCATGGGATGTTAAACCGAGGCCCCGTCTGCTCTCTCAGGTGGATATAAAAGATCGCATGGCACTATTTCGAAGAAGAACAGGTGAGTTATCCCTAGTGTCTTGGCCAATATTTATCCCTCAAACAACATCACTAAAAAAACAATTGATCTGATGATTATCACATTGCTGTTTGTGGGAGCTTGCTGTGTGCAAATGGGCTGCCGTGTTTCCCACACTACAACAGTGACTACACTCCAAAAGTACTTCATTGGCTGTAAAGTGCTTTGAGACTTCCGGTGGTCACGAAAGGCGCTATATAGAGGTAAGTCTTTATTTCTAGAAGTTTCTTCTGAATTCCCTATTGGATTTCTTGTATTGATGGCTTCTAGTTTTGCTCTACCTCACAAGTGGAAACATTCTCCCTGTAGACACTCTAGAAAAATCCTTCACAATTTTAAAGACCTCTATTAGGTCACCGCTCAGCCTTCTCATTGTGAAGAGAAAAGAGACCCAGCCCGTTCATCCTATCCTGATAGGTATAACCTTGCTGTTCTGATCTACTCATTGAAAGGGTTAATCACGGCCTGCTGAAGAGTTAACCTAATCCTCAGTGGGTTTCACCCTGCTCATTGCCTGTTTTGTTGTGGATTACAGTTGGATCAACAAGAAGACTGTCTCCAAGGGAAATGCACCCGGAAGATTATCATTACCAAAGGCACTATGCCAGCACTGGAGCTTCGCAGCATGGCAGTCTTCTTTCAACAACATGGGTGAGGAGCAGACACGGAGTGCAGGATGATAACTGATTTAATCCATAGGTTCAATTGGCAACATGTTCAGAGTGCGCGGTACACAGTATAACTCACAGCTAGGAGTACGTTACACATGGGAAAATGGCACCTAGGACAGCACACAACCTGGAATGTGTTACAAACAGGATTGCATGCTCAATTTTCCCCAAAGCTTTTTTTTTTTGGCGTACTTGAAGAGTTACGCCCGTTTTTTTGGGGCCCAAGTGCGGCAAAAAAAAATGTTCTAAGTTTCCCCGTTGGATTTCTTCATTTTACCGCGGCCTAACCTGACCTTTAGTTTTGGGGGTGGAGCCTTGACCTGCGCCAATAAGATCGGGCTGCTATGGTAACCAGGGGACACAATACGATCTGAGGCTGCAAAGTGAAATATACAGCCAGCTCCCAACACATTAAAACACATTGCAACAATGTAAAAACGCATTGGCGAGGAAACTCTCTCTCTCTCTCTCTGTCTGTCTCTCTCTCTCTCTCTCTCTGTCTCGCTTTCTCTCTCTGTCTCGCTTTCTCTCTCGCTCACTCTCTCTCTTTCTCGCTCTCTCTCTCTCTCTCTCTCTCTCTCTCTCTGTCTCGCTCTCTCTCTCTCTCTCTCGCTTTCTCTCTCGCTCTCTCTCTCTCTCTCTCTCTCTCTCTCTGTCTCGCTCTCTCTCTCTCTCTCTGTCTCTCTCTCTCTCTCGCTCTCTCTCTCTGTCTCGCTCTCTCTCTATCTCTCTTTCCTTACCTGCGCTGATTTCTTTAACTTTCCGGAAGGTTTTTCAGCAGAGGCCAGATACGCTGGCCTAAGCAGAACTGGAGTAACTCTCAGCTGGCCAAACTTGCCTAAATGGACAGAATTGGCGCTGGTGGCAGCTTACGCCCCCTTTGGCTGAAAAAAAAACTGGCCTAAAAAAATCGTAACTGAGTTACGCTGGTGCAAGTTGATTGGAGAAACTGTGGTTTTTCAACTTAGGCCAAAAAAAGCACCCTGCTCCAAAAAAATGGCACAAATCACTGACGAAAATTGAGCCCATAATATAGAATATATACAAAACCAAAATACTGCCGATGCTGTAATCTGAAATAAAAATAGAAAATGCTGGAAATATTCAACAGGTCAGGCAGCATCTGTGGAAAGAGAAACAGAGTTAATGTTTCAGATCGGTGATCCGATAACATACAGCTTGGAGCCATGCCCCTTGCCCCACAAGAATGAGGAACAATTAGGTCTGATTTTTCCCGAACTGACTCTTATCTACCCTTAATGTATCTAACCTTTCACTTGAACTTGAGTAAGGCATATGAGGTGGGGAATGAAAAGAGAAGAAAATGTAATCTGTTTCAGGGGAACAGATAGGGTAGATAGACAGAAACTATTTCTGCTGGTTGGGGATTCGAGGACTAGGAGGCACAGTCTAAAAATTAGAGCCAGACCTTTCAGGAGTGAAATTAGGAAACACTTCTACACACAAAGGGTGATAAAAGTTTGAAACTCTCTTCCGCAAACGGCAATTGATGCTAGATCAATTGTTAATTGTAAATGTGAGATTGATAGCTTTCTACTAACCAAAGTTATTAAGGGATATGGGCCAAAGGCGGATATATGGAGTTAGAACACAAATCAGCCATGATCTCATCGACTAGGTGGAACAAGCTCGAGGGGCTGAATGGCCTCCTCCTGTTCCTGTGTAACAGGCTCGAGGGGCTGAATGGCCTCCTCCTGTTCCTAATGTAACAGGCTCGAGGGGCTGAATGGCCTCTTCCTGTTCCTGTGTAACAGGCTCGAGGGGCTGAATGGCCTCCTCCTGTTCCTAATATAACAGGTTCGAGGGGCTGAATGGGCCTCCTCCAGTTCCTGTGTAACAAGCTCGAGGAGCTGAATGGCCTCCTCCTGTTCCTAATGTAACAGGCTCGAGGGGCTGAATGGCCTCTTCCTGTTCCTGTGTAACAGGCTCGAGGGGCTGAATGGCCTCCTCCTGTTCCTAATATAACAGGTTCGAGGGGCTGAATGGGCCTCCTCCAGTTCCTGTGTAACAAGCTCGAGGAGCTGAATGGCCTCCTCCTGTTCCTAATATAACAGTCCCGAGGGGCTGAATAGCCTCCTCCTGTTCCTAATATAACAGGCTCGAGGGGCTGAGTGGCCTCCTCCTGTTCCTGTGTAACAGGCTCGAGGGGCTGAATGGCCTCCTCCTGTTCCTGTGTAATAGGCTCGAGGGGCTGAGTGGCCTCCTCCTGTTCCTGTGTAACAGGCTCGAGGGGCTGAATGGCCTCCTCCTGTTCCTGTGTAATAGGCTCGAGGGGCTGAATGGCCACCTCCTGTTCCTTTGTTCCTAAGTGTTGATTTCAAATTATTGATGGCTAAGCAAATTTTACCCGGTGAGGAATTGATAGTTTTGGAACTGGGAAGTTTTAGGTTTTATCATTGATCTTTGCTAAGCCAGCAGATCTCAGCTGGATGGTGAGTGAGATGTTACAGTTGGTCTCAGTGACTTTAAGTTTGGAAGATGAAAATCTATTTGGATTCTCAGTCCTGAACGTTAACCTCATTGAAAGCGCGTTCGTGGGTAATGGGACGATTCTGCTTGGCTCTGATTACGCCAGCTTCAATGGCCTGCTGTACTGACTGTCAACGTACACCCCTGGATAATGGCTGAAGCACAGAATCATAGAAATTTACGGCACAAGATAAAAGTTCACGGGGTTGGGGGTAATATATTAGCATGGGTCATCATCATCATCATCATAGGCGGTCCCTCGAACGAAGATGACTTGCTTCCACACCAAAAGGGATGAGTTCATAGGTGTTTCAATGAAGGACGCAATATTCCAGTCCTGAACTCCGGGGTGGAAGATGCCTGTGCGTGGATTTTTTTAACGCATGGTGACCGTTGCACATCAGCCACCACATGGGCTTGACAGAGCTAGGTCTTTATTCAGTGGCAAGGGTAAACCAGGATAACTGGAGACCTGCTCTACTGCATGGACCAGGGAATGGAGTTAGGGAAATTGAAGGGATTGAAGGCCGATAAATCCCCAGGGCCTGATAGTCTGCATCCCAGAGTACTTAAGGAAGTGGCCCTAGAAATAGTAGATGCAGTGATGGTCATTTTTTAATATTCCATGGATTCTGGATCAGTTCCTATGGATTGGAGGGTAGCTAATGTAACCCCACTTTTTAAAAAAAAGAGGGAGGGAGAAAACAGGGAATTATAGACCAGTTAGCCTGACATCAGTTGTGGGGAAAATGCTGGAGTCAATTATTAAAGATGCAATAGCAGCGCATTTGGAAAGCAGTGACAGGATCGGTCCAATTCAGTATGGATTTATGAAAGGGAAATCATGCTTGACAAATCTTCTAGAGTTTTTTGAGGATGTAACTAGTAGAGTGGATAAAGGAGAACCAGTAGATGTGGTGTATTTGGACTTTCAAAAGGCTTTTGACAAGGTCCCACACAAGCGATTAGTGTGCAAAATTAAAGCACATGGTATTGGGGGTAATGTACTGATGTGGATAGAGAACTGGTTGGCAGACAAGAAGCAAAGAGTGGGAATAAACGGGTCTTTTTCAGAATGGCAGGCAGTGACTAGTGGGGTGCCGCAGGGCTCAGTGCTGGGACCCCAGCTATTTACAACATACATTAATGATTTAGATGAAGAAATTGAATGTAATATCTCCAAGTATGCAGATGACACTAAGCTGGGTGGCAGTGTGAGCTGCGAGGGGGATGCTAAGAGGCTGCAGGGGGACTTGGACAGGTTAGGTGAATGGTCAAATACATGGCAGATGCAGTATAATATGGATAAATGTGAGCTTATCCACTTTGGTGGCAAAAACAGGAAGGCAGATTATTATCTGAATGGTGACAGATTAGTAAAATGGGATGTGCAACGAGACTTGGGTATCATGGTGCATCAGTCATTGAAGGTACAGCAGGCAGTAAAGAAGTCAAATGGCATGCTAGCCTTCATAACGAGGGGATTTGAGTATAGGAGCAGGGAGGTCTTGCTGCAATTGTACAGGGACTTGGTGAGACCACACCTTGAGTATTGTGTGCAGTTTTGGTCTCCTAATCTGAGGAAGGACATTCTTGCTATTGAGAGAGTGCAGCGAAGGTTCACCAGACTGATTCCCGGGATGGCAGGACTGACATATGAGGAAAGACTGGATCGGCTAGTCTTACATTCACAGGAGTTCAGAAGGATGAGAGGGGATCTCATAGAAACATATAAAATTCTGACGGGACTGGACAGGTTAGATGCAGGAAGAATGTTCCCAATGTTGAGGAGGTCCAGAACCAGGGACACAGACTAAGGATAAGGGGTAAGCCATATAGGACCGAGATGAGGAGAAACTTTTTCACCCAGAGAGTGGTGAACCTGTGGAATTCTCTACCAAAGAAAATTGTTGAGTCCAGTTTGTTGGATATATTCAAAAGTGAGTTAGATATGGCCCTTACGGCTAAAGAGATCAAGGGATATGGAGAGAAGGCTGGGGATGGGGTACTGAGGTTGAATGATCAGCCATGATCATATTGAATGGCGGTGCAGGCTTGAAGAGCCGAATGGCCTGTTCCTGCACCTATTTTCTATATTTCTATGTTTCTATATCGCAGTGTGGGCTGGCCCGTGCTGCCCTGGGCCCTCGTCTCTTCTGGCCCTGAACTCATGCCTCTCGTGGGTCCCAATCACATCCCTCTACAATCTCTTGCCACTCCCTCGCTACTCCTGCTGTACCTGCCCACGCTCCAATCACCGACGGCACAGAAGGAGGCTATTCAGCCCATTATATCCATGCCAGCCAAAAAAGAGCTTGCTAGCTTAATCCCTCTTTCCAGCTCATGGTCTGTAGCTTTGCAGGTCACGGCATTTCAAGCACTGCATCGGTGAAATACTGTAGAGTGACTCGTGAGCATGGTACCGTATTCTAGAAAGGGGAAAGACCTGATGAGAAAGAAAAATTTGTTGTTTCATAAATGTGTTATTTAATCAACAGGAATTCTCTCCCGATGTCCTACAGTGGAATGCATATCTATGGCACCCAGGAAGAGCTGCTTATCAGCATAAACAATCGATTGACGGTCCGCTGGAATGGGAACGGAACTGTTACCATCTACATGATGAAGACATTTAAAGTCACTGGGCTATGCAGTCACTCGAGTGGTAAGCAGTAGCTCATGGGGAAGTCCAATGCTAATTCACGAGGATGGCTCCTGGGATAAAGGGACTGAGCTATGAGAAAAGACTGAGCAATCCTGGTTTATATTCTCTGGCGTTGACAAGGTTAAGGGATGATCTGGTTGAGGCATTGATATGGTAGATAGAGAGTGATCCTATGATCCTTAGCGATCAGGAAACAATGACAAGCATATCATCCCACACTGAAGTGAAGACCATTTCTGAGCAAGATTGGTAACCAACGTAATATTTTAGAGTGTTATTGCGCGCACCAAGAATAAGAAGTAATGCGAATAGAGACCGTTGTGTATACAATAACTGTTAGACTGAGTGCTGTTTAGCTCTGCTTTATTAAGGCACAAAGTGACTAATATACAAAATGGCTGGCCTTTTATACTTGGGCTGCACACACGTGCATGCAGCACAATGGCCTTTAACAGTGACGCCATCTAGTGGCTAGTGATCCCAAAAGTACATACCTCCCTCTGAGATATTAACAGTCTTTTACAAATTGAGATGGTCTGGTGTTTTACGCTCCTGGGTTGACATCTCAGTTCAACTCCAGCCTTGGGTGAGTGTTCAGAGTCTGTTGTGACTGGTGGCTGGGTGGCTGACCTGGTGGGAGTGGCAATGGTCATGTCAGGGATTGAAAGTCCATTTTCATTGAACATGAGACCACTGAGTCCTCTGATGACTGGGGGTAGGTTGATTGGTCATCGATTGTCTCTTCCTCCGACTGTTCCGGTTCGTCTGTGTGCCGCAGCTTTGTCTGATCCATATGTTTCCTGCATGTTTGCCCATTTTTGAGCTTGACAATAAATACTTTGTTGCACTCCTTGGCTATGATAGTACCAGTGATCCACTTGGGACCCTGACCATAATTTAGAACATATACAGGATCATTTACAGAAATATCGCGTGACACAGCTGTGCGATCGTGATACCCTTGCTGACTTTGTCTTCTATATTCAACATGATTATTCAAGTCAGGGTGTACAAGAGATAGCTTGGTCTTAAGACCTATCTTCATCATTAGTTCAGCAGCCGAGATCCCGGTAAGCATGTGTGGTCTTGTCCTGTAACTAAGCAGCATGCATGACAGGCGGGTCTGCAGTGACCCTGGGTTACTCGCTTCATATTCTGCTTTATGATTTGGACAGCACGTTCTGCTTACCCTTTGGATGCAGGTTTGAACGGTGCTGACCATACATGTTTGATACCATTGAGTTTCCTGAACTCTTGAAACTCCTGACTGGTGAAGCATGATCCGTTGTCGCTAACAATGATGTCAGGCAGACTATGTGTCGCGAATATGACACTGAGATTCTCAATGGTAGCTGTGAATGTGCTGGATGACATGATTATACACTCTATCCACTTCTAATATGCATCCACCACAACTAAAAACATCTTCCCCAGGAAGGGACCTGCAAATTTCTCTCTCCCTTTCTTGGGCATAACAACACGATTGCCCCACAGTATACAATCCGTCTTTGTGACGAATGTAAGGTTTGGTCTCCTCGCACATTTGCTTGGGTATGGCAGACCAATCACCTTTCAGGCTGCAACTCTTCACCACCGATTAAATCGGGTCCTGGCTGGTCCAGGTCTTAACTTGTTGAGCCGTGACAGGGGTTCCTTCACTCTCAAAAGCATCGATAACTAACAATAGGTCCGCCAGTTGTGGCATTTCCACCTCCGGTGTGGGCAACGGCAGACGGCTCAAAGCATCGGCACAATTCTCGGTGCCAGGTCTATGGCGAATGACATAATCATAAGCGGATAATGTCAGCGCCCACCTCTGGATGCGGGATGAAGCATTGGTATTGGTACTTTGTTTTCAGAGAACAGTGAAATGAGCGGTTTGTGATCTGTCTCCAGTTCAAACCGAAGACTAAACAGGTACTGATGCATCTTTTTAACTCCATACACGACGGTTCTGGGAATGGACTTCAATAAACTCTCCATTTTTCTCTACCATGCTGTAGGCTCTTTCCGCTTTAGACAAACTTTTTGAAACATATGCGACTGGTTGAAGTTTCCCCGACTCATTAGCTTGTTGGAATGCCCAACCAATTCCATATGACGAAGCATCACAGGCCAATATAAATGTTTACATGGGTGATAATGTACCAGCAGCTTGTTAGACCAAAGCAGATTAGTGGCTTTCTCAAAAGCTCTGTCTTGAGACGCACCCCACACCCAGTTGTCGCTTTTCTTAGCAGCATGTTCAGTGGTTCTAATAAGGTGCTCAATTTAGGTAGGAAGTTACCGAAGTAGTTGAGTAGACCCAGGAACGAACGCAGCTCCATCACATTCTGTGGTTTGGGTGCATTCTTGATGGCCTTGGTTTTCACCTCAATGGGCCTGATGCCATCAGCAACAATTTTCCTCCCCAGGAATTCGACTTCCGGTGCCATGAAGACGCACTTTGAGCGTTTCAGTCTGAGTCCAACTTTGTTCAGACGATGTAGAACCTCTTCCAGGTTGTTCAGATGTTCCTCAGAGTCACGACCTATGATCAGGATATCATCTTGGAACACGACAGTTCTGGGAATGGACTTCAGTAGACTCTCCATGTTCCTCTGAAATATTGTAGCCGAGCGAATTCCAAAAGGGCACCTGTGATAACTAAACAGTCCTTTTTGCGTGTTAATGCACGAAAGTCTCTTCGACTTCTCGACCAGCTCCTGTGTCATTCAGGCCGACGTCAAGTCTAGTTTGGTGAACGACTTACCCCTGGCTAGCGTTGCAAAAAAGTCATCAGCCTTCGGTAACGGGTACTGATCCTGTTTCGAAACCATGTTGATCGTAGCCTTGTATCCTCTACAGATTCTGACTGTGCCATCACTTTTCAGCACAGGAACAATGGGGCTGACCCATTCATTAAATTCAATCGGTGATATGATCCCTTCACACTGGAGTCTGCCAGTTTGATTTCGACCTTCTCCCTCATCATATACGGAACTGCCTGAGCTTTATGATGGATGGGTCTTGCATCCAAGTCCACGTGGATCTGCACCTTGGTTCCCATGAAGTTGCCGATGCTTGGTTCGAACAGCGAGGGGAACTTGCTCAGTATTTGGGCAAATGTATCTTTCTCCGACGACAATGCCTTGATCTCGTTCCAATCACATCTGATTTTTTCAAGCCAGTTCCTGCCAAACAGTGTTGAGCAATTGCCTGGGACAATCCATAGTGGTAACTTGTGAACCACACCGTCATACAACACTTTAATTGTGGCACTGCTAATCATTGTTTTGAGTTCTTTGGTGTACGTGCGCAACTTGGCATTGATTGGCTCAGCCTGGGCCTCACAGCCTTAGTATGCCACAGCTTGTCGAATGCCCTCTGGCTCATTATCGATTGACTCACCCCCGTGTCCAATTCCATCGATACAGACATCCCATTAAATTTTACGTTGATCATTATCGGTTTGCTCTTAGTTAGCAACGAGTACAGTCCATACACTTCCTCCTCTGGTATCTCGGATTACGTATCCTGATCCGCGCTAGTCTGACCATCATCCTCCAATGCTGTGTCGCAGCACGCTTGCTCATCTGCGGACACTTGCGCTGGAGATGCTCCACTCTCAGACAGCCTTTTCAACTATATTGCCTAAGTCGGCACTGCTGATGCCGGTGACTTCCCCCACAACGCCAACACGGAAAAATCGGATGCATTCTCGCTGGCGGACTTTGGGTAGCCACAGGTTTTGTGTACGCAGTGGGGTAGGCCCTGCCATGTGCCGCTCTGCCGAATGCCGAATGAATCATATTTACAGTACTTGCCAAGTTTCGATTTTTCACTGATAGCTGCTTTAGACTTCTATCTGTTGTCATGCATGACTGAGCAATCGTGATGGCCCTGTTCAAGTCCAACATCTCCACTGCCAGTAGTTTACGCAGGATCACCTCGTGATTGATGCTGATTCCAAAGAAGTCCCGTACCATGCCTGTCAACACAGCCCCGGACTTACACGGTCCCGCTAGATGTCTCAGGTCGGCAATGAATTTTGTTGCATTCTGGCCCTCTGAGTGAACGTGCGTGTACAATCTGTATCTCAAGATGATGATGCCTTCGTCTGGCTTAAGGTGGTCCTGTACCAGTGTACACAATTCTTCATACATCTTCTCTGTTGGACTAACAGGCAGGAGTAGATTCTTTATCAGACCATAAATTTTTGGACCGTAAACCGTGAGGAACACCGCCCGGCGCCGATCTGCGTCGCCAACCTCCTCCATTTTGTTGGCCATGAAGAACTGGCTCAAACGGCCCAATCTTCTCCTTCCACAAATCACTCCAACAATCCAATTGTGCTCATTTTTGCATGCAAAGATTTTTATTGCCTCATTGCCAAATGTTGTGTATGCAATAACTGTTAGACTGAGTTCTGTTTAACTCCAACAGTGATGCCATCTAGTGGCTAGTGATCCCAAAATTACATACATGACAGAGACCATAAAGGTAATCTGTGTGTGGAGGTGGGTAGGATTATTAATGAATACTTTGTGTCTGCTTTCACAAAAGAGAGGGGCGAGGCAGATATTTTTTTAGAAATAGAAGCAGGAGTAGGCCACCTGGCCCCTCGAGCCTGCTCCGCCATTCAATACGATCATGGCTGATCTGATCATGGACTCAGCTCCACTTCACTGCCCACTCCCCATAACCCTTTACTCCCTTATTGCTTAATAATCTGTCTACCTTCGCCTTAAATATATTCAATGACCCAGCCTCCACAACTCTCTGGGGCAGAGAATTCCACAGATTTACAACCCTCTGAAAGAAGAAATTCCTCCTCATCTCAGTTTTAAATAGGTGGCCCCTTATTCTAAGACTATGTCCCCTAGTTTTAGTTTCTTCTAGGAGTGGAAATATCCTCTCTGCATTCACCTTGTCAAGCCCCCTAATAATCTTACATGTTTCAATAAGATCACCTCTCAGTCTTCTGAACTCCAATGTGTAAAGGCCCAACCTACTCAACCTAATTTCATAAGTCAAGTCCCTCATCTCTGGAATCAACCTAGTGAACCTACTCTGAACTGACTCCAATGCAAGTATATCCTTCCTTAAATACGGAGACCAAAACTGTATGCAGTACTCCAGGTGTGGCCTCACCAATACCCTGTACAGTTGTAGTAGGACTTCTCTGCTTTTATACTCTATCCCCTTTGCAATAAAGGCCAACATTCTATTTGCCTTCCTGATTACTTGCTATACCTGCATACTCACTTTTTGTGTTTCATGTCCAAGGACCCCCAGGTCCCTCTGTACTGCAGCACTTTGCAATTTTTAACCATTTAAATTATAATTTACTTTCCTATTTTTTCTGCCAAAGTAGATTACCTCACATTTTCCCACATTATACTCCATCTGCCAAATTTTTGCCCACTCACTTAGCCTGTCTATATCCCTTTGCAGATTTCTTGTATCCTCCTTACAATTTGTTTTCGCACCCATCTTTGTATCATCAGCAAACTTGGCCACATTACACTCAGTCCCTTCATGCAAGTCATTAATATAGATTGAAAATAGTTGAAGACCCAGCACCGATCTCTGCAACACCCCATTAGTTATTGTTTGCCAACTGGAAAATGACCCATTTTTCCCAACTCTCTGTTTTCTGTTAGTTATCCAATCTTTTATCCATGCTAATATATTACCCCCAACCCCGTGAACTTTTATCTTGTGCAGCAACCTTTTACGTGGCACCTTATCGAATGCCTTCTGGAAATCCAAATACACCACATTCACTGGTTCCTCCTTATCCACCCTGCTCATTACATCCTCAAAGAACTCCAGCAAATTTGTCAAACATGAGTTGCCTTTCATACAACCATGCTGACTCTGCTTGACTGTATTATGATTTCCTAAATGTCCTGCTACTGCTTCTTTAATAATGGACTCCAGCATTTTCCCAATGTCCGATGTTAGGCTAACTGGTCTATAGGTTCCTGCTTTCTGTCTCCCTTGTTTCTTAATAGGGGCGCGTTACATTTGCGGTTTTCCAATCCACTGGGACCACCCCAGAATCCAGGAAACTTTGGTAAATTACAACCAATGCATCCACTATCCCTGCAGCCACTTCTTTTAAGACCCTAGGATGCAGGCCATCAGGTCCAGGGGACTTGTCCACCTTTAGTCCCATTAGTTTGCCTAGTACTTTATCTCAGTGTGCTCCTTAAAGGGGAGAGCGCCAGCTCACTGGCCCACCATCTTTTCTCGTCGGCCGACTCGCACGTCAGCTCAACGATGGCAGCCCTCATGTGGTCCGGGCCACCATCATGCAGGCTGGCACTCCATCGTGAGTGTTGGGCTGCTGGCCCGGTCCCACACTGCCCTGGGGGCCCAGTGGAGGCTGTCAGAGGCCATGCAGAGTGCTTCGTGGCCCCGCCCCTTTAATCTAAGGGGTGGGGCGTTGAAGCGCGTCTACACTACATGGAGTAGCCATGTCACGTTTTCATCGGCGCCCCAGTCACGACCTGGTAATTGTCCCCAAATACAGCGGAGCACGCGCGATCGCGCTCTGATTCCTTTGAGGGGCGATGAGGGCGATTTCGCGATGGGGGCAGAATTTCTGCGCTGGGCACTGAATGTCCCACCCCCTGTCGGCTGTTTGTTGTTCACTCTACTCTGATTCTTAGACCTCAGAACTTATAGTGGGAAAGGACAACATGTGGCACAAAATTTTAAGCTTAACCCAGAGTCCGCTTTATTACGCAACAAAACACCGACTGAAGCTACAGGACTAGACTGCGGAGAGAAATTTGACTTTAGACATACAATCACCAGAGATTCATGGTCCTTGATTCCATAACCTGCTGTTTCTTCTTCCGACTGTTCTCTACAGCTTCGGTTCCTTTGCTGCCGCTTCTTCTGTCTTCCTGTCCTTCTTGTGTTGCCTGTCCTCCTTCTGCTGAGCTGCTTTTTGCTCGCATATTTATCCAGGTTTTGAATACGTTTCCCCGCTGGGATGAGGTTCGATTATCGATATGGTGATCTGTTTAACTGGTTGTGGTGATGAGTTTGAATGGCTACTAATTTGCACACGGAGTCGACAGTGCAAAAGATGTTTCCTTATGCTGAATGCTGTTATCCAAAAATTTGCATTCCGTGGGGGTCCTTTGTTGTCCAGTCTTTTTACAGACTCGATGTCTCCAGTGGGCTGTTTTCCCCACCCTGGTCAATCAAGTTCAAGGCCTCACATAACAACTCCATTGTTGTTATGCATGAAGTCAGTTCTATGTCCTTGACCACAGAATGTCCTTAATTGTCCAGCTGGATTACATTTTTAGTTCATGGTCTGTGTTTTTCTGAAGATTAGTAACCTTACACCCCAGAACGTTACCTCCTCCACTCGGGGTGCATGGTAATTTGCCCCCCCCTGGTGTATTGGGGCACAGTTAGCCTCACTCTAAACCTGAATAATCAATGATCTTTGATCGCAGTGTGTTAAACTTTACATTTTATTTGACACATTTATCGATTATAATTATTCTTGTGCTTTGTTTCATTTTTAAAGATGTTGTTAACCATACAGTGGCAACAATGTGGGAGGTGAAAGATACCGGGAGGTCCTGCATTACCAAATCTGCTGAGCATTACCAGATCTGTCAGGTATGGAAACACCGCGTTTTTCATTGTTAATTTTAGTAAATGCTAAGGTACATTCATTATTTGGGTGAGGTTCGTGCAAGCCTGATCTTAAACTTTGAAGCTGCCATTGAAAATTAGCTCTACAATATCACTGGAAAATGACTCTTATAAGACCAAAATAAGAAAGGAAATAATGAGGAGTAACGCACTCAGATTCAGAAATATATCGGGTCGAAAAGGATATAGACAGGCTAAGTGAGTGGGCAAAAATTTGGCAGATGGAGTATAATGTTGGAAAGTGTGAGGTCATGCACTTTGTCAGAAAAAAAAAATCAAAGTGCAAGTTATTATTTAAATGGAAAAAGATTGCAAAGTGCTGCAGTACAGCGGGACCTGGGGGTACTTGTGCATGAAACACAAAACGTTAGGATGCAGATACAGCAAGTGATCAGGAAGGCCAATGGAATCTTGGCCTTTATTGCAAAGGGGATGGAGTATAAAAGCAGAGAAGTCTTATTACAGTTATACAGGGTATTGGTGAGGCCACACCTGGAATACTGCGTGCAGTTTTGGTTTCCATATTTAAGAAAGGACATACTTGCTTTGGAGGCAGTTCAGAGAAGGTTCACTCGGTTGATTCCGGAGATGAGGGGGTTGATTTATGAGGAAAGTTTGAGGAGATTGGGCCTCTACTCATTGGAATTCAGAAGAATGAGAGGTGATCTTATCGAAACGTATAAGATTATGAGGGGGCATGACAAGGTGGATGCAGAGAGGATGTTTACACTGATAGGGGAGACTAGAACTCGGGCGCATAATCTTAGAATAAGGGGCCGCCCAGTTAAAACTGAGATGAGGAGGAATTTCTTCTCAGAGGGTTGTAAATCTGTGGAATTCACTGCCTCAGAGAGCTGTGGAAGCTGGGACATTGAATAAATTTCAGACAGAGATAGACAGTTTCTTAACCGATAAGGGAATAAGGGGTTATGGGGAGCGGGTGGGGAAGTGGACCTGAGTCCATGATCGGATCAGCCATGATCGTATTAAATGGCGGAGCAGGCTCGAGGGGCCATATGGCCTACTCCTGCTCCTATTTCTTATGTTCTTATGTTCTTATGTAAATTGCCGAGTTCTGCGCCTCCTATTTGCATTTCTGGGGGTCACTGACGGGGCGGTAGGGGTGATTAAGAGCCAAAATGGGGAACGACTGGTGGAGGCAGAGGTGTGATTGAGGTATAAAGTGTGCTTTGCACGGTGTTTACCCAGGAGCAGGACTTTGCCAAAGCTACGGTAAACGCAGAGGCTGCTGGGATACTGGAGGAGATAAATATGGATTAAGAGTAGGTGCTATGAAGGCTGCCAGGACTTCACGTGGATAAGTAACCCGGCCCGCATGAGATGCATCCTGGGCTGCTGAGGGAAGTAAAGGTAGAAATCACGGAGGGGCTCGTAGCCACAATCTTCCAATCCTCCTTAGATACAGGGATGGTGCCAGAGGACTGGGGGATTGCAAAGGTTACACCCTTGTTCAAAACAGGGAAAAAGGATAAACCCAGCAACTACAGGTCAGTCAGTTTAACCTCATCCACATGCCCGACACGAGACTCCCAAAGCAAGCGCTCTACTCGGAACGCCTTCACGGCAAGCAAGCCCCAGGTGGGCAAAGCAAACGTCACAAGCACACCCTCAAAGCCTCCCTGATAAACTGTAACATCCCCGCCGACACCTGGAAGTCCCTGGCCAAAGGCCGCCCTAAGTGGAGGAAGTGCATCCAGGAGGGCGCTGAGCAACTTGAGTCTCTTCGGCGAGACCATGCAGAAATCAAGCATGGGCAGCAGAAGGAGCGTGCGGCAAATGAGACTCCCCACCTACCCTTTCCTTCAATGACTGTCGGTCCCACCTGCGACAGAGACTGTAATTCTCATATTGGACTATACAGTCACCTGAGAACTGACTTTTGGAGTGAAAGAAAGTCTTCCTCGATTTCGAGTGACTGCCTATGATGATGGGGATGGGTAAGTTTTTCGAAACAATAATCCAGGAGAACATTAACAGCCGTTTGAACAAGCTAGGACTAATAAAGGAAAGCAGGCAGAGATTTTTTGAGGCAAAATTGTTTTTGACGAACTTGATTGCGTTTTTTATGAGGTAACAGAGAGGGTTAAGGAGGGCAGTGCAGTTAATGTCGTGTATATGGACTTTCAGAAGGCATTTGATACCACATGTTAGGCTTGTTAGCAAAATTGAAGCCCATAGACTCAGCTCCACTTCCCTGCCCGCTCCCCATAACCCTTTACTCCCTTATCGCTCAAAAATCTGTCTCTATCCACCTTAAATATATTCAATGACCCAGCCTCCACAGCTCTCTGGGGCAGAGAATTCCACAGATGTACAACCCTCTGAGAGAAGAAATTCCTCCTCATCTCAGTTTTAAATGGGCGGCCCCTTATTCTAAAACTGTGTCCTCTAGTTCTAGTCTCCCCCATCAGTGGAAATATCCTCTCTGCAACCACCTTGTCGAGCCCCCTCATTATCTTATAAGTTTCAATAAGATCACCTCTCATTCTTCTGAATTCCAATGAGTAGAGGCCCAACCTACTCACCCTTTCCTCATAAGTCAACCCCCTCATCCCCGGAATCAACCTAGTGAACCTTCTATGAACAGCCTCCAATGCAAGTATGTCCTTTCGTAAATATGGAAACCAAAACTGTACCCAGTACTCCAGATGTGGCCTCACGAATACCCTGTAACTTCCTCTCTTGCTGTGAACAACAAGCAACAAACAGATTATTTCCTTCTGAATATTTGGTTCATTAGTAGGAGACTGTTGACACATTTGAATATATTGGAAAAATAGACTCGCAGGCCGGTTCTAATCAACTCAGGCTTGCTATTTGACCCACGGCTCCTGTTCTAGAGTTGTACAATGAAGTGGTTTGCCTCTGTGACTAGAAGATCGATGTTTAAGTTTCCTTTCACATTCTCATCTCAGCTTGCAGACGACTGCGTCGATGAGGGGAGACATCTGAGCTGTTCTTTGAAAACATTGACCATTCTTCAGCGAGCTTGCCGGAATGATGTTTGCTGGTGAGTTTGGTCATTTCAGTCAGGACCGGCAAATGGACTCGATATAACTTCTGAATAAATTTAAAATCTAAAAGAAAGAAATGGCATTTCCAAGAACCTTTTCTGACGTCAGGACATCCCAAAGCTTCACAGCCAATTAATTACTTTTGAAGTGTAGTCACTGTTGTAACGTAGGGAAACACATTAGCCAATTTGCACACAGCAAGATCCCACAAACACAATGGGGCTGAATTCGTGGCCTCTATGAGCGCTGACGAGGTGCGCACGTTCCCGTAGGGGCCTCGCAAATTCTGCGTCTGGGCATGCATACACTGCGCACGCGGCTAAACCTGGAACTTGCAATCGGTCAACATTCCTCTTGACAGATCGTACGAATCTGACACTAAAGGGCCTCCACGGGCGGAGAGTCGGGCTATTTGCCCATTTCCCACACCCCAGGAGCCTCTTATCAACAAGAGCAGACATTGATGACGAGATCCAACACCGCCTCCAGTGCGCCAGCACAGCCTTCGGCCACTTGAGAGGAAAAGAGTGTTTGAAGACCAGGCCCTCAAATCCACTACCAAGCTCATGGTCTACAGGGCTGTAGTAATATCTGCCCTCCTGTATGGCTCAGAGACATAGACCATGTATAGTAGGCAGCTCAAGTCACTGGAGAAATACCACCAATTATGTCTCCACAAGATCCTGCCAATCCGCTGGGAGGATAGACGCACCAACGTTGGCGTCCTCGACCAGGCCAACATGCCCAACATTGAAGCACTGACCACACTTGACCAGCTCCGTTGGGCAGACCACATCATTCGCATGCCAGACATGAGGCTCCCAAAGCAAGTGCTCTACTTGGATCTCCTTCACGGCAAACGTGCCAAAGGTGGGCAGAGGAAACATTTCAAGCACACCCTCAAAGCCTCCCTGATAAAGTGCAACATCCCCACTGACACCTGGGAGTACCTGGCCAAAGACCGCCCTAAGTGGAGGCAGTGCATCCGGGAGGACGCTGAGCACCTCGAGTCTCATCGCCGAAAACATGCAGAAACCAAGCGCAGGCAGCGGAAGTGCGGCAAACCAGTCCTACCCACCCTTTCCCTCAACCACTATCTGTCCCACCTGAAACAGGGACTGTGGTTCTCGTATTGGACTATTCAGCCACCTAAGGAATCATTTTTAGAGTGGAAGCAAGTCTTCCTCGATTCCGAGGGACGGCCTACGATGATGAGTCGGGCTATTTGCCCAACTTCTGCCAAGCGAATGCAAGTGAAATTCTTATGACTGATAGAAGCAGACGCAAGGCTCAAGGCCTGCTTTCAACAGCTTAAAACTTTTAAAAGTACAGAAAAATACATGTTTTTCAATAATGTTGACATTAATCAGCTGAAATTTCCCCTTTCTATAAGCCCCGGGAGCGCCCAAAAGCAGCGGTCACGGGTCAGTGCAGATTGGATGCCGAGTCTCTGCAGAGGGGCCGCCGTTTTAGATATTGTCCTCCTTCAGTTTTGTCCGGGAGCCTTTCTGTGGCTTGGCATCACGGCCGCCCTTAAAGTGGGAGGTGGCACTGCCGGCGACTCCATGTTGTTTATTTGTCTGCCGACTGCCCCATGACAATTATGCCCCACAGGTTCGCTGGCCCAGCGAAAACCCTCCCTGGTGGCCCAGTGTTTGCCACTAAAGTGGCTGCAGAGTTCGCAGTGGCCCCGCCCCTTTAACTGAAGGGCAGGGACGTTGTGATGCTCCAGCGCGATGATGTCATCAGCGCGGCACTGATGACTTGTAGCATCCGCCACTCCACCCCGCCCCCACTTCTGCCCCACGATGAGGTCACTTCCGCCCCGCTCCAAAAAAAACACCACAAAGTGCTGAATTTCTCCGGATTGTCTGCCCCATGCATTGTGGCGGATTGAACCCTTCCAGATCGGTAGGTGCGTCACGTTTCGGGCGGAGGGCAATTTTGGGCCCTAAAAATCCTTGTCAATAAGGTCCATTTATTTTTTAGACGTTTTAAAATATGTAAATTTTAGTCCACTCCATTTGAGACCACTCTGTGCTCTAAAAAATGTTGACTTTATACTCTTCGGAGCTATACCCAAATTACAAGTGTTGCTCCTCTATTCTCTGTGATTAACACCTATTCCACACTAACACTTACAGCTAATTGGCAGTGAACTGCCATTGGCAGGCAACTTCTGTTAATTATAGTTCTCGGTTAAAATTAAAATGTTTAACTAGATTAGTGCCACATAAAAGGTTACTGCACAAAATAAAAATTCACGGGGTTGGGGGTAATATATTAGCATGGATAGCTAACTAACAGAAAACAGAGAGTCGGGATAAATGGTTCATTCTCAGGTTGACAACCTGTAACTAGCGGGGTGCCACATGTATCAGTGCTAGGACACCCAACTATTTACAATCTATATTAACGACTTGGAAGAAAGGATTGAGTGTAACGTAGTCATGTTTGCTGATGATATAAAGATGGGCGGAAAAGCAATGTATGAGGAGGACATAAAAAATCTGCAACAGGACATAGACAGGCTCAGTGAGTGGGCAAAAATTTGGCAGATGGATTACAATGTTGGAAAGTGTGAGGTCATGCACTTTGGCAGAAAAAAATCAAAGAGCAAGTTATTATTTAAATGGAGAAAAATTGCAAAGTGCTGCAGTACAGTGGGACCTGGGGGTCCTTGTGCATGAAACACAAAAGGATAGTGTGCAGGTACAGCAAGTGATCAGGGAGGCCAATGGAATCTTGGCCTTTATTGAAAAGGGGATGGAGTATAAAAGCAGGGAAGTCTTGCTACAGCTATATAAGGTATTGGTGAGGCCACACCTGGAATACTGCGTGCAGTTTTGGTTTCCATATTTACGAAAGGATATACTTGTTTTGGAGGCAGTTCAGAGAAGGTTCAATAGGTTGATTCCAGGGATGAGGGGGTTGACTTATGAGGAAAGGTTGAGTAGGTTAGGCCTCTACTCATTGGAATTCAGAAGAATGAGAGGTGATCTTATTGAAACGTATAAAATTATGAGGGGGCTTGACAAGGTGGATGCAGAGAGGATGTTTCCACTGATGGGGGAGACTAGAATTAGAGGGCATGATCTTAGAATAAGGGACTGCCCATTTAAAATTGAGATGAGGAACAATTTTTACTCTCAGATGGTTGTAAATCTGTGAAATTCGCAGCCTCCGAGAGCTGTGGCAGCTGGGACATTGAATAAATTTAAGACAGATATAGACAGTTTCTTAACCGATAAGGGGATAAGTGGTTATGGGGCGCGAGCGGGGAAGTGGAGCTGAGTCCATGATCAGATCGGTCACGATCTTATTGAATGACGGAGCAGGCTCGAGGGGCCTTATGGCCTTCTCCTGCTCCTATTTCTTATGTTCTTATGTACTTACCCAATACTTACCAGAAATTACCACGCATTCCAAATTCCTAAATAGTCCACTCCGCTTAAGTCCACACTGTGCTCGGAAAAACTGTTGACTTTTATACTGTTAGGAACGACACCCAGTTTACAAATAAAGCGCCCTGCTTGAGTCCACTCTGTTTAAGACCGCTCTGTGCAGATCCCAGGAGTGCTTGCGAAATGCCTCCGTCCCTGGGATACATGGGCCTCTCCGTAGGCCTTCGCATAGTGACCCAGGACCTCAAGTCCCCGAACCTCCCATACCACCAGATAAATTCATAGATTTCTTTCAGGTCAGAGGCATCCACCTGCGGGAAGCCTCCGACCGCAATTTCTGCACCATTGAGATGTGCCGTGGAATCTTTCAGGCCCACCTTAGAGGGTTGACGGGCCTTGGTTTCAAGTCTCATCCGAAAGACGGCACTTCCAACAGTGCGGCGCTCCCTCAGTTCTGCTCCTCCGACAGTGCAGCACTCCCTCAGTACTGCCCCTCCAACAGTGCAGCGCTCCCTCAGTACTGCCGTCCCGACAGTGCGACATTCCCTCGGTACTGCCTCTCCGACAGTGCGGCGCTACCTCAGTACTGCCCCATAGACAGTGCGGCGCTACCTCAGTACTGCCCCATAGACAGTGCGGTGCTCCCTCAGTACTGCCCCATAGACAGTGCGGTGCTCCCTCAGTACTGCCCCTCTGACAGTGTGGCGCTACCTCAGTACTGCCCCATAGACAGTGCGGTGCTCCCTCAGTACTGCCCCATAGACAGTGCGGTGCTCCCTCAGTACTGCCCCTCCGACAGTGCGGTGCTCCCTCAGTACTGCCCCTCTGACAGTGTGGCGCTACCTCAGTACTGACCATCCGACAGTGCAGCACTCCCTCAGTACTGTCCCTCCGACAGTCGGCGCTACCTCAGTACTGCCCCATAGACAGTGCGGTGCTCCCTCAGTACTGCCCCTCTGACAGTGTGGCGCTACCTCAGTACTGACCATCCGACAGTGCAGCACTCCCTCAGTACTGTCCCTCCGACAGTCGGCGCTACCTCAGTACTGCCCCATAGACAGTGCGGTGCTCCCTCAGTACTGCCCCTCTGACAGTGTGGCGCTACCTCAGTACTGACCATCCGACAGTGCAGCACTCCCTCAGTACTGCCCCTCCGACAGTGCGGCGCTACCTCAGTACTGCCCCTCCGACAGTGTGGCGCTACCTCAGTACTACCCCATAGACAGTGCGGCACTCCCTCAGTACTGCCCCTCCGACAGTCGGCACTCCCTCAGTACTGCCCCTCCGACAGTGCGGCGCTACCTCAGTACTGCCCCATAGACAGTGCGGTGCTCCCTCGGTACTGCCTCTCCGACAGTGTGGCGCGACCTCAGTACTGCCCCATAGACAGTGTGGCGCGACCTCAGTACTGCCCCATAGACAGTGCGGCGCTACCTCAGTACTGCCCCATAGACAGTGCGGTGCTCCCTCGGTACTGCCCCTCCGACAGTGTGGCGCTACCTCAGTACTGACCATCCGACAGTGCGACAGTCCCTCAATACTGCCCCTCCGACAGTGCAATGCTCCCTCAGTACTGCCCCTCTGACAGTGCAGCGCTCCCTCAGTACTGCCCCTCCGACAGTGTCACGCTCCCTCAGTACTGCCCCTCCGACAGTGCAGCGCTCCCTCAGTACTGCCCCTCCGACAGTGTCACGCTCCCTCAGTACTGCCCCTCCGACAGTATCACGCTCCCTCAGTACTGCCCCTCCGACAGTGTCACGCTCCCTCAGTACTGCCCCTCCGACAGTGTCACGCTCCCTCAGTACTGCCCCTCTGACAGTGCAGCGCTCCCTCAGTACTGCCCCTCCGACAGTGTCACGCTCCCTCAGTATTGCCCCTCCGACAGTGTCACGCTCCCTCAGTATTGCCCCTCTGACAGTGTGGCGCTCCCTCAGTACTGCCCCTCTGACAGTGCGGTGCTCCCTCAGTACTGCCCCTCCGACAGTGTCACGCTCTCTCAGTATTGCCCCTCTGACAGTGCGGCGCTCCCTCAGTACTGCCCCTCCGACAGTGTCACGCTCCCTCAGTATTGCCCCTCTGACAGTGTGGCGCTATGACCATCCGACAGTGCAGCACTCCCTCAGCACTGTCCCTCCGACAGTGCGACAGTCCCTCAATACTGCCCCTCAGGTGCTCATCCAAGTACTTTTAAAATGTGGTGAGAGTTTCTGCCTCTACCACCTTTTCAGACAGTGAGTTCCAGACCCCTACCACTCTGGATGAAAGAATTTCCCCACAAATCCCCTCGAAACCTCCCCCCAATTACTTTCAATCTACGCCCCCTGGTTGTTGACCCCTAGTCAAGGGAAACCGGTCCTTCCTATCCACTCTATCTAGGCCCCTCATAATTTTACACACCTCAATCAGGTCTCCCCTCAGCCCCCTCTGTTCCAAAGAAACAGACCCAGCCTATCCAATCTTTCCTCATAGCTAAAATTCTCCAGTCCAGGCAACATCCTCGTAAATCTCCTCTGTACCCTCTCCAGTGCAATCACATCTTTCCTGTAATGTGGTGACCAGAACTGCACACATTACTCCAGCTGCGGCCTAACCAGTGTTTTATACAGTTCCAACATAATTTCCCTGCTCTTGTTTTCATTGTATAGCTCTTTTAGACACAGCAATTAATGCCACACCAAGTATAACAGTACAGCACTGTTGTACAAAACTTTCATTTTCTCTGGCAGCATATTGTTCATGTAAAATAAAACAAATACATTAAAATTATTGCCGAGAGAAATTTTAAACTACTGGATAATTGGGAGTTATAAGAAGAGCTTTATTGAGAATTGGAGTTAGGAAAGCATTTCTCAAACTATGAGGGTGCTACAATTATCGGGCGTGTAACGTGTGAGGAAGGGTGGTGCGGAACTCAGTTACTGCTTAAACCCATTCCAATATCCTGCTGCTCCTAGTTTGGTTCTTATCCTGCTCCTGGGTCCCAGTCCCATTCCGTCCTCACTTCAATTTATGCACACACGCTGCATGCCTCCCCCAGCCGAAGTGCCTTACCCCAGTGCAAGTACATCCCTCCCCCAGTCAAACTGCCTTACCCCAGTCCAAGTACATGCCTCCTCCAATCGAAGTGCCTTACCCCAGCGCAAGTGCATCTTTCCCCCCCTCCCCCTCCCCCACCCCACCATAGATGGGGCATTGTGTACGGATTGTTAACAGGTTTATTGCGTATGAAGTGAATAGCGATAGTGTCGTAACTTCTGGATATCATCCACTCCAATGATATCCCTTGTAGGGGGTTGTAAGAACATGATCCGTCTTCCCTGAGTTCCCTCTCTCCCCTACGATCCCCCCCCACCCGTGTTTCTCCACCCCCCCAGCCTCTCTCTCTCTCCCCCAGCCTCTCTCTCACTTTCCCTCCAGCCTCTCTCTCTCCCTCAGCCTCTCTCTCACTCTCTCTCTCTCCTCCTTTCTCCATCTCTCTCTTTCACTCTCTCTCTCTCTCACTCCCTGTCTCTCTATGTCTCTCTCACTCTCCCCCCAGCCTCTCTCTCTCTCTCTCTCTCTCCTCCTCTCTCCATCTTTCTCTTTCACTCTCTCTCTCACTCCTTGTCTCGCTATGTCTCTCTCACTTTGTCATGGTTGGTGAGATCACGGCCGAAGGGTTAGGGTTGGGATCTAGAATACGCTGCCTGAAAGTGAGGTGGAGGCAGACTCAATCGTGGCTTTCAAAAGTGGAATTGGATAAGTAGCTGAAGGAAAAACAAGTTGCACGGGCTCGATGTGCAGAATACCTTCTCCTGTGCTGTAACCATTCTGTATAGGGCTAGAATTTCCACATTTAAGAATAGCAGCATTTTTTGATGTTATTTGCGAATAACGGCCGTTTTTTTAATGCCAAAATAACGGCAAAAAAAAGGCTTAAATTTTGCCAAAAGTTTTTTAATTTAGGCATAAAGTTAAAATACCACCGTTTTTAAGGACGGATATAAATGTTTTCGCTTTAAAACTAACGCCCGTTCTGCTTATGTGCAAAATAACATCTGAAAGAGATGAACGCTTTTCATATTTTCATTCACATCTGGATTGGTTCAATTCTTCCTCTGTAGCTGGACGGCTAAAAAGGCAGTGCTATCCGAAAGGGTTTATCTGTACATTGCAATCGTTAAATAATATTCAACTCTTTAAAAAAAATCTGCATTAACTTTAAATTTTCCCATTTTGCATAGGTGAATTGATTTGCATTTTCAACGTAGTCATTTGCTGAGCTCCTCGCTATTTTACGGTGGGGGTGGGAGGTGAATTGAATCCCGAGTGGGTTTTGCAGAGTTTTGAAGATGTATCTTAATTAAGAGTGACCCATGGAACGGCCTACCAAGTCTTCCCTTTAACTTCTCTCGCGGCGTTTCTGAATCTGTTGGCTGCTGCCACGCAGCCCATGGAGAACTTTTCTTTGAACAAACTTTCATACAAAACACCGTATCAACACCCAACCTGCAAAGCGCCATTTATTGGTATCTGCTGCCGCTCTATACTGACTTTCTAAAGTCACAGTTCTTTTTGGAACAGCCGGTGTTGGAAAAGAGGAACATAAGTACGTAAGAAATGGGAGCCTGCGCCGCCATTTAATACGATCATGGTTGATCCGATCATGGACTCAGGTCCACTTCCCAGTCCGTTCCCCATAAAGCCTTATTCCCTTATCAGTTAAGAAACTGTCGGTTATGTATGCAACCCTATGTAACCAGCATTCTACCGCCAGCAGAGGGCGTATCTGTTGGAGTCCCAAGGGATCCCAGCATCCCTTAAGAGCACTGTATATAAGCAGGCCTCCCATGCTGTACCAACACTCTGGAGTTAGAATAAAGAGACTAAGGTCACACTTAATCACGTCTACAGTACTCAATCACATTAGTTTAATCTGGACATAAAACTGGCGACGAGATAACGAACCATCATGCGAAAATGCAGAGAACTGTTGGTATCCTGGAGAAATTCTCAGAAGGGGATGATTGGAAGGTCTTCATGGAGTGACTTGACCAATACTTCGTAGCCAATGAGCTGGAAAGGAGTGTGAATGCTACTAAATGAAGGGCAATCCTCCTCACCGTCTGTGGGGCAACAACCTATGGCCTCATAAAGAATCTTCTTGCTCCGGTGAAACCAACAACCAAATCGTATAAAGAACTGTGTACGCTGGTCCGTGAGCACCTAAATCTGAAGGAGAGCGTTCTAATGGCAAGGTATCGATTTTACACATGTCAACGGTCTGAAGGCCAGGAAGTGGCGATCTACGTCAAAAGTAGTAATCTCAGGATTGCTACCAGTGCCACGTGCTAGTCAGAGTAGGAATCGCAGGATCGCTCAGATGAATATGTGGCTTGAGGAGTGTTGCAAAAGGGAGGGATTCAAATTCCTGGGACATCGGAACCGGTTCTGGGGGAGGTAGGACCAGTACAAACTGGACGGTCTGCACCTGGGCAGGACCGGAACCAATGTCCTAGGGGGAGTGTTTGCTAGTTCTGTTGGGGAGGAGTTAAACTAACATGGCAGGGGGATGGGAACCAATGCAGGGGATCAGAGAGAAATAAAATGGAGGCAGAAGCAAAAGATAGAAAGGAGAATAGTAAAAGTGGAGGGCAGAGAAACCCAAGGCAAAAAACAAAAAGGGCCACATTACAGCAAAATTCTAAAGGGTCAAAGTGTGTTAAAAAGACAAGCCTGAAGGCTCTGTGCCTCAATGCAAGGAGTATTCGGAATAAGGTGGACAAATTAACTGCGCAGACAGCAGTTAACGGATATGATGTAATTGGCATCACGGAGACCAAGGCTGGGAACTCAATATCCAGGTGTATTCAACATTTAGGAAGGATAGGCAGAGAAGAAAAGGAGGCGGGGTGGCGTAGCTGGTTAAAGAGGAAATTAATGCAATAGTAAGGAGGGACATTAGCCTGGATGATGTGGAATCGGTATGGGTGGAGCTGCGGAATATCAAAGGGCAGAAAATGCTAGTGGGAATTGTGTACAGACCACCAAACAGTAGTAGTGAGGTTGGGGACAGCATCAAACAAGAAATAAGGGATGTGTGCAATAAAGGTACAGCAGTTATCATAGCGGACTTTAATCCACATATTGATTGGGCTAACCAAATTGGTAGTAATGCGGTAGAGGAGAATTTCCTGGAGTGTATTAGGGATGGTTTTCTAGACCAATATGTCGAGGAACCAACTGAAGAGCTGGCCATCCTAGACTGGGTGATGTGTAATGAGAAGGGACTAATTAGCAATCTTGTTGTCCAAGGCCCCATGGGGAAGAGTGACCATAATATGGTAGAATTCTTTATTAAGGTGAAGAGTGACACAGTTAATTCGTAAACTAGAGTCCTGAACTTAAGGAAAGGTAACTTCGATGGTATGAGGCGTGAATTGGCTAGAATAGACTGGCAAAGAATACTTAAAGGGTTGACGGTGGATAAGCAATGGCAAACATTTAAAGATCACATGGATGAACATCAGCAATTGTACATCCCTGTCTGGAGTAAAAATAAAACGGGGAAGGTGGCTCAACCGTGGTTAACAAGAGAAATTAGGGATAGTGTTAAAACCAAGGAAGAGACATATAAATTGGCTAGAAAAAGTAACAAACCTGAGGACTGGGAGAAATTTAGAATTCAACAGAGGAGGACTAAGGGTTTAATTAAGAGGGGTAAAATAGAGTACGAGAAGAAGCTTGCAGGGAACATAAAAACTGACTGCAAAAGCTTCTATAAATATATGAAGAGAAAAAGATTAGTGAAGACAAATGTAGGTCCCTTGCAGTCGGATTCAGGTGAATTTATAATGGCGAACAAAGAAATGGCAGACCAATTGAACAAATACTTCGGTTCTGTCTTCACGAAGGAAGACACGAATAACCTTCAGAGTGTACTAGGGGACAATGTGTCTAGTGAGAAGGACGAACTGAAGGATACCCTTATTAGGTGGAAAATTGTGTTAGGTTAAATTGATGGGATTGAAGGCTGATAAATCCCCAGGGCCTGATAGTCTGCATCCCAGAGTATTTAAGGAAGTGGCCCCAGAAATAGTGGATGCATTGGTGATCATTTTCCAACAGTCTATCAACTCTGGATTAGTTCCTATGGACTGGAGGGTAGCTAATGTAACACCACTTTTTTAAAAAGGAGGGAGAGAGAAAACGGGTAATTATAGGCCGGTTAGCCTGACATCAGTAGTGGGGAAAATGTTGGAATCAATGATTAAGGACGAAATAGCAGCGCATTTGGAAAGCAGTGACAGGATCGGTCCAAGTCAGCATGGATTTATGAAAGGGAAATAATGCTTGATGAATCTTCTGGAATTTTTTGAGGATGTAGCTAGTGGACAAGGGAGAACAAGTGGATGTGGTGTAGTTGGACTTTCAAAAGGCTTTTGACAAGATCCCACACAAAAGATTGATGTGCAAAGTCAAAGTGCATGGTATTGGGGGTAATGTACTGACATGGATAGCGAACTGGTTGGCAGACAGGAAGCAGACAGTCGGGATAAACGGGTCCTTTTCAGAATGGCAGGCAGTGACTAGTGAGGTGCCACAGGGTTCAGTGCTGGGACCCCAGCTCTTTACAATATACATTAACGACTTGGATGAAGGAATTGAGTGTAATATCTCCAAGTTTGCAGACGACACTAAACTGGGTGGCGGTGTGAGCTGTGAGGGGGATGCAAAGAGGCTGCAGGCTGCCTTGGACAGATTAGGTGAGTGGGCAAATGCATGGCAGATGCAGTATAATGTGGATAAATGTGACGTTATCCATTTTGGGGCAAAAACACGTAGGCAGAATATTATCTGAATGGCGGCAGATTAGGAAAAGGAGAGGTGCAACGAGACCTGGGTGTCATGGTTCATCAGTCAGTGAAAGTTGGCATGCAGGTACAACAGGCGGTGAAGATGGCAAATGGTATGTTGGTTTTCACAGCTAGGGGATTTGAGTATCGGAGCAGGGAGGTCTTACTGCAGATGTACAGGCCTTAGTGAAGCCTCACCTAGAATATTGTGTTCAGTTTTGGTCTCCTAATCTGAGGAAGGACGTTCTTGCTATTGAGGGATTTCAGCGAAGGTTCACCAGACTAATTCCAGGGATAGCTGGACTGTCATATGAGGAGAGACTGGATCAACTGGGCCTTTATTCACTGGAGTTTAGAAGGATGAGAGGGGATCTCCTGGAAATGTATAAGATTCTGATGGTACTGGACAGATTAGATGTGGGAAGAATGTTCCCGATGTTGGGGAGGTCCAGAACCAGGGGACATAGTCTTAGGATAAGGGGTAGGCCATTTAGGACTGAGATGAGGAGAAACTTCTTCACTCAGAGAGTTGTTAACCTGTAGAATTTCCTGCCGCAGAGAGTTGTTGATGCCAGTTCATTGGATATATTCAAGAGGGAGTTAGATATGGCCCTTACGGCTAAGGGGAATCAAGGAGTATGGAGAGAAAGCAGGAAAGGATTACTGAGGGAATGATCAGCCATGATCTTATTGAATGTTGGTGCAGGCTCGAAGGGCCGAATGGCCTACTCCTGCACCAATTTTCTATGTTTCTATGTTTCTATGTTTCTATGTTTCTATGTTACGGCGCCAAACTAATGTGTCTTGCAGTCCATTGCGAATTTGATGGATTCCTGGAGCAAATGCTAAGAGCCATTTTTGTGCTTGGCATTGCCCATGAGGTTATCCTTCGCAAACTATTGACTGTTGAAACACCGAACCTGAGCAAAGCCATAACGATAGCCTGGGCATTTATGCCCACCAGCGATAACACCGAACAAATCTTGCAGCATAAAGATCTTTCGATAAGTACAGTACACAAAGTAACATTGTTTTCAGGCAAGAATGCATATATCAGAACGTACATGCCTGCAGTTGCATGAGTCAGATAACTCAGAGTCCGCCATCAAGCATTAATGCGAGGCAGTTAACACTTTGTTGGCGCTTCAGAGGTGATCATTGAGCCCATCAATGCCGCTTCAAACACTATGCGTGCAAAGGCTGTGGAAGAATGGGACAGCGAATGTGCAGACGAGCTGCAAATCCTGCAAACTAGGAGATGTCCCCACTCTGTTCATCAGAAGCTGGCTGGGTAAAATCCGCTGGAACTGGGACGACATCCGAGCGCTTTCCTCCATCGACGACGCCTCATGTGCCCAGGTTTTGAGCAAGTTCCCGTCGTTGTTTGAGACAGGCATCGGAAGTTTCTCGGGGGCGAAGGTGCAGATCCACTTGATTCCCGGTACATGATCCATCCACCACAAGGCACGGGCGGTGCCATACATGATGCGAGAGAAAGTGGAGATCGAGCTGGACAGGCTGCAACGAGAGGGCATCATCGTGCCAGTGGAGTTCAACGAGTGGGCCAGTCCGATTGCTCCGGTTCTCAAGGGCGATGGCACGGTCAATATTTGTGGGGACTATAAAGTAACGATTAACCGTTTTTCGCTGCAGGACCAGTACCCGCTACCCAAGGCAGACGACCTATTTGCAACGCTGGCAGAAGGAAAGACATTCACCAAGTTGGACCTGACCTCGGCCTACATGACGCAGGAGCTGGCGAAATCTTCGAAAGGCCTCACCTGCATCAACACGCACAAAGGTCCGTTCATCGACAATAGATGCCCGTTTGGGACATGGAGAATCTGCTAAAGTCGGTTCCGCGCACCGCGGTTTTCCAGGACGACATACTGGTCACAGGTCGGGACACCATCGAACACTTGCAGAACCTGGAAGAGTTCTAAGTCGGCTAGATCGTGTGGGACTCAGGTTGAAACGCTCGAAGTGTGTTTTCCAGGCACCAGAGGTCGAGTTCTTCGGGAGAAGAATCGCAGCAGATGGCATCAGACCCACCGACACCAAGACAGAGGCCATCAAGAACACGCCAAGACCACAGAATGTGACGGAGCTGTGGTCGTTCCTGGGACTCCTCAATTATTTTGGTAATTTCCTACCCGGGTTAAGCACCTTGCTAGAACCTCTACATGTGTTGCTACGCAAGGGAGATGACTGGGTATGGGGGAAATCACAAGAGACAGCTTTTGAAAAAGCCCGAAATCTGTTATGTTCCAACAAACTGCTCATCCTGTATGATCCTTGTAAACGTTTAGTGCTAGTTTGCGATGCATCTTCGTACAACAAGCAAACGAATCGCGGACATTGCAACCGGTCGCTTATGCATCCAGAAGTTTGTCCAAGGCCGAAAGGGCCGACAGCGTGATTGAAAAAGAAGCTCTGGCATGCGTTTACGGGATAAAAAAAAATGCATCAGTATCTATTTAGGTTTAAGTTGAGTTATAAACTGACCATAAGCTGCTCATATCGCTATTCTCAGAGAGCAAAGTTATCAATACCAATGCCTCTGCTCGCATCCAAAGATGGGCGCTCACGCTGTCTGCATATAACTATGTAATTCACCACAGGCCAGGCACAGAGAACTGCGCTGAAGCCCTCAGTCGGCTACCATTGCCCACCAGCGGGGTGGAAATGGCACAGCCTGCAGACTTGCTCTTGGTGATGGATGCATTTGAAAACGAAAAATCACCAGTTACGCCCTGCCAGATCAGGACCTGGACCAGCCAGGATCCTTTACTGTCCCTTGTAAAAAACTGTGTCCTCCATGGGAGCTGGTCCAACGTCCCAACGGAGATGTATGAAGAGATCAAGCCGTTCCAATGGCGTAAAGACAAAATGTCCATACAGGCGGACTGTCTTTTGTGGGGTAACCACGTGGTATTGCCCAAGAAAGTTCATGTTCATACGTGACCTACACAGTACCCACCCAGGCATAGTAATGATGAAAGCTATAGCCAGATCCCATGTGTAGTGGCCCGTCATCGACTCAGATTTGGAGTCTTGCGTGCGCCAATGCAACACTTGCTCTCAACTGAGCAAGGCACCCAGGGAGGCATCGCTAAGTTTGTGGTCATGGCCCTCCAAACCGTGGTCTAGGATCTACGTTGACTTTGCTGGCCCGTTTGTAGGCAAAATGTTCTTGGTTGTTGTGGAAGCTTATTCAAAGTGGATTAATTGTGTAATAATGTCTGTTAGCACGTCCACTGCCACCATCGAAAACTTATGAGCCATGTTTGCCACGTACGGCCTGCCTGATGGCCTTGTCAGCAACAACGGGCCGTGCTTCACCAGCACTGAATTCAAGGAATTCATGACCCGCAATGGGATCAAGCACGTCACAACTGCCCCGGCCAAGCCCGCATCCAACGGTCAGGCAGAACGGGCAGTTCAAACCATCAAGCAAAGCTTGAAACGCATGTCGGAAGACTCCCTGCAGACCCGCCTGTCCCGAGTCCTGCTCAGCTACCGCACCAGACCCCACTCGCTCACCGGGGCTCCCCCAGCCGAGCTGCTCATGAAAAGGGCGCTCAAAACAAGGCTCTCTCTGGTTCACCCTGATCTCCATGATTACATCGAAGGCAGACTGCATCAACAAAACGTGTACCATGATCGCGCAAATTTGTCACACGATATTGAAGTCAATGACTCTGTATTTGTACTCAGTTATGGACATGGTCCCAATTGGCTTGCTGGCACTGTCATAGCCAAAGAAGGGAACCAACCAACTCAGCTGCACCTGCATTTGTACCGAGACGATCGACTAGGGAGCGAAAAGCCCCAGATCATCTCACCCTGTAAATAAGTGTACTCTTTGACTTAGGGAGGGAGTGATGTTATGTATGCAACCCTATGCAACCAGCATTCTACTGCCACAAGAAGGCATATCTGTTGGAGTCCCAAGGGATCCCAGCATCCCTTGGGAGCACTGTATATAAGCAGGTCTCCCATGCTGTATTAACACTCTAGAGTTAGAATAAAGAGACTAAGGTCACACTTACTCACGTCTACAGTACTCAATCACATTAGTTTATTCTGAACATAACATTGTCCATCTCTGTCTTAAATTTATTCAATGTCCCAGCTTCCACAGCTCTCTGAGGCAGCGAATTCCACAGATTTACAACCCTCTGATAGAAGAAATTCCTCTTCATCACATTTTTAAATGGGTGGCCCCTTATTCTAAGATTATGCCCTCTAGTTCTAGTCTCCCCTATCAGCGGAAACATTCTCTCCGCATCCATCTTGTCAAGCCCCTTCATAATCTTATACATTCCGATAAGATCACCTCTCATTCTTCTGAATTCCAATGAGTAGAGGTCCAACTTTCTCAACCTTTCTTCATAAGTCAACCCCCTCATCTCTGGAATCAACCTAGTGAACTTTCTCTGAACGTCTCCAAAGCAAGTATATCCTTTCTTAAATATAGAAACCAAAATTGCGCGCAGTATTCCAGGTGTGGCCTCACCAATAACCTGTATAACTGTACCAAGACTTCCATGCTTTATACTCCATCCCCTTTGCAATAAAGGCCAAGATTCCATTGGCCTTCCTGATCGCTTGCTGTACCTACATTGCTGCTTCGAAACTGCAGAGAACTAAAAATAGTTTCCAATAAAATAAAGTTGATATTTTCTTCAAAGTGGCAACTAAAATTGTTATGTTGAATAACTCCACAAGACTGTATATCTTAAGCTCAAACTGTTGTGACCTTGGTCTCTTTATTGTAACTCCAGAGTGAGGAGGCAGTATGGTAGACTACCTTTTAAACCTGCTTGCCCAGGGTGTGCAGGTGACCCTTGGGTCTCCCACAGGTGCACCTCCTGATGGCAATCTTACACATTGGTAATGTTTACATACATAACATCATTCCCCCCTAAAATCTTATGTACAAGTTATTTACATGTTGAGGCGATCCGGGGCTCTGCCTCCCGGGTTGATCGCCTGAGTTGAAGTCCTGGTATGGGTGAGTCGGTCGGATCATTGCTGCACTGCGGTGTGGCTGGTCTGATCGGACTATCGGGCCTGGTGGGTTCATCCTCAATTGCTTGATGGGTGTGTGTGGGTAAATCAATGATGGTAATGTCCTCTTCAAACTGTTCTTGGTTGTAAGTGAACCGCAGTTTGGTCTGATCCAAGTACTTTCTGCACGTTCAAAATTTTGACAACAATATTCCCCTCTATTCCTCTCCTTGGCTAACACAGTGCCAACAACCCATTTGGGATCATGACCATAATTAAGAACAAATACAGGGTCATTAACCTCAATGTCGCGTGATACAGCCGCGCGATCGTGGTACATGTTATGCCGGTGACGCCGGGTTTCTATATGATCATTGAGATCCGGGTGGACTAAGGAGAGCCTGGTTTTGAGTGCTCTCTTCATGAGCAATTCTGCAGGAGAACCCCGGTAAGTGATTGGGGTCGTGTGCGGTAGCTGAGCACAATCCGAGATAGTCGGATCTGCAGGGAACCGTCTGTCATGCGTTTCAAGCTCTGCTTGATGATTTGGACTGCCCGTTCCACTTGACCATTGGATGCAGGCTTAAACGGTGCAGACCTGACATGTTTGATGCCATTGCGGGTCATGAACTCATTGAATTTTGAACTGGTGAAGCATGGTCCATTGTCACTAACAAGGACGTCGGACAAACCATAGGTGGCGAACATGGCCCGGAAGCTTTCAATGGTGGCAGTGGACGTACATGACAACATTATTATACATTCAATCCATTTAGAGTAAGCATCCACTGCTACTAGGAACATCTTTCCTGGAAGGGGGCCAGCGAAATCTACGTGGACCCTTGACCACGGTTTGGAGGGCCATGACCCCATTTGGTGGGTACTGTTTGGCAAAATTACATGATTCTCCCATAGGAGGCAGACCAAATGGATGGACATTTCATCCTTGCGTCGGTGGAACGGCTTAATTTCGTCTTGCATTTCCCCTGGGACCGCCGACCAGCTCCCATTGAGGACGCAGCTTTTTACTTGTGATAGCACTGGGTCCTGGCTAGTCCAGGTCCTGATCTAGTGAGCCGTGACGGGTGACCCCTCGCTCTCAAAAGCATCCATCGCAAAAAGCAAGTCTGCGGGTTGAACCATTTCCACCCCGGTGGTGGGTAATGGTAGCCGACTGAGGGCATCCGCACACTTCTCAGTGCCTGGTCTGTGGCGGATTACATAATCATACGCAGATAACGTTAGTGCCCATCTTTGGATGAGGGATGAAGCATTGGTGTTAATATCTTTGCTTTCTGAGAACAACGAAATGAGCGGCTTGTGGTCGGTTTCAAGCTTAAACCGCAGCCCAAATAGGTATTGGTGCATTTTCTTAACCCCGTATGCACATGCTAATGCTTCTTTTTCAACCATACATTAAGCTCTTTCAGCCAGGATAAGCTTCTGGATGCATATGCAACCGGTTGCGGTTTGTCTGACCCATTGCCTTGCTGTAACACACAACCGACCCTGTACCAAGATGCATCACAAGTTAGTACTAAATGTTTACATGGATCATACAATACAAGTAGCTTGTTAGAACATAGCAGGTTTCTGGCCTTGTTAAAGGCTGTCTCTTGTGATTTACCCCAAATCCAGTCGTCACCCTTCCATAGCAATAAATGCAATGGTTCCAGCAAAGTGCTCAACCCCGGTAGAAAGTTGTCAAAATACTTGAGGAATCCCAGGAACGAACGCAGCTTCTTCACATTCTGTGGTCTGGGTGCATTCTTGATGGCCTCCGTCTTGGAATCCGTGGGTCTGATACCATCCGCCGCAATCTTTCTCCCCGTTTCAACCTGAGTCCCACTCAGTCCAGTCACCTGAGAACCTCTTTCAGGTTGTGCAAGTGTTCTGTGGTGTTGCGGCCAGTGATCAAGATGTCATCTTGAAACACCACGGTGTGTGGAACCGATTTCAGCAGACTCTCCATGTTCCTCTGGAAGATGGCCGCTGCCGAATGAATCCCAAAGGGACATCTGTGGTATATGAACCGTCCTCTGTGCGTGTTGATGCACGTCAATTTTTTTGAAAGTTCAGCCAGCTTCTGTGTCATGTAAGCAGAGGTTAGATCCAGCTTGATGAATGACTTCCCCCTGCTAGCGTTGCAAACAGGTCATCTGCTTTGGGTAGTGGGTACTGGTCCTGTAACAAGATGCTTGAATATTACCTTGTAGTCCCCGTAGGTTCTGACTGTCCCATCACTCTTCAACACCAAAACAATTGGACTGACTCACTCGTTGAACTCGACTGGCGATATGATCCCCTCTCGTTGAAGTCTGTCCAGCTCGATCTCGACTTTCTCTCGCATCATGTATGGAACCGCTCGGGCCTTGTGATGAACGGGTCGTGCATCAGGGACTAGATGGATCTGCACTTTGGCGCCTGCGAAGTTGCCGATGCCTGGCTCGAATAACAACGGGAATTTGTTTAGCACTTGGGTGCACGAGGCGCTTTGATGTCCTCCCAGTTCCATCGGATCTTCCCGAGCCAGCTTCTGCCGAACAGCGTTGGGCCAATCCATAGTGGTAAATCATGCACAGCTCCCTCATACTCCTTCACTGCCGCACTGCCAATGACTGGTATGAGCTCTTTGGTGTAAGTGCGCAGCTTGATGTGGATCAGACTTAGTTTTGGCCTTTGTGTCTTGTTGCCTCACAGTTTCTCAAAAGCCTTCAGGCTCATAATTGACTGCCTCGCCCCCATGTCTAAGTCTATGAAAACTGGAATGCCGTTTAATTTGACTTTTAACATTATCGGAGGGTTTTTGATGGTGAAGGTGTGCACCCCATACACTTCCTCTTCAGCCTCGGGTTGAGTTGCCTCTCTTACTTGTTCAGCATGATCCACGCCGGATCGGTCATCTTCTGCCGACTCTGCCATGTGGTGAGTCGCAGCACGTCTGCACATTCGCTGGAGGTGCCCCATTGTTCCACAGCCCTTGCACACGTAGTGCTTGAATCAACATTGATGGGCTCAATGACCCCCGCAGCGCCAACATGGTGTTAATGGATTCGCATTCACGCCCCACGGCGGACTCTGAGTCATCCTAGGTCTGGTCTCTATGGGTGTGTAGGCCCTGCCAGGTACAGTTCTGCCTGCTGAAGGTGTTATTTTATGCACAGTACTTGCCGGTGAGTTTTGATGCTGCAGTGATATCTGTTTAGTGTTATCGTCCGTTGACATAAAAGCCTGGGCTATCGTGATGGCCTTGCTCAGATCTAGGGATTCGGCAGACAGCAGTTTGCGAGGAATGACCCCGTGGCCGATTCCAAGCACGAAAAAGTCCCGCAATACTTCTCCCAAAAACCCAGCAAATACGCATGGTCCTGCAAGGCGTCTTAGGTCGGTGACATAGCTCGCCACGTCCTGGCCCTCGGTGTGATGCTGCGTATAAAAGCGATACCTGGCCATCAAGATGCTCTCTTTCGGCTTGAGGTGTTCCCAAACCAGCGTGCACAACTCTTCATATGTCTTGTCCATTGGTTTTGTCGGTGCTAGCAGATTTTTGATGAGGCCATATATCGTGGACAGTGAGATGATTCGCCCTGTGCTTGATCACGTTTCTACCTTTTCCAGCTCTTTGGCTACGAAGTACTGGTCAAGACACTCAACGAAGGTTTCCCAATCATCACCCTCAACAAATCTCTCAAGAATACCAATGGCAGCCATAACTGCTCATCGCCAATTGTTATGCTTAGAATAACTCCACAAGACTGTATATCTTAAGCTCAAACTGTTGTGACCTTGGTCTCTTTATTGTAACTCCAGAATGAGGAGACAGCATCGTGGACTGCCTTTTATATCTGCTTGACCAGGGTGTGCAGGTGACCCTTGTTTCTCCCACAGGTGCACCCCCTGGTGGCAAGTCTTACACATTGGTAATGTTTACATACATAACAAAAATAAATACCAGTTAATTTGGAATGTGAGCACGCGAGTTAGCTTTAGCAGGCCAACTGTAAGCAAACCAGTGGTTGGATTTATTTATTGCCTTGTTCATTGTTGAAGAGAACCTTTTTAAAACATTCAACAGTAGCCCATTCTTTGTTGATGATAATATTTTGGGTAAAATAATAGCCAGAAGCAGATGGTTCTGTTGTTTAACAATAATGAGGGGAAATATGTTACAGATAAGGTTTTTTGTACTAATTTTTTGAGAATGCAACATTCATTCGCCTGCAACAATAATGAGAAAGCAGCCCATAACTAGGAGGCGATGGATGATAAATTAATACAGTTCTCGTCTCACTCGGGATGTCTGCTTGTGGGATAAAATATTCAGCTGATTTATAACTTGTTTGTACCTCTGTCCTGTTGCTTTAGTAGGCGAGGACTGAAATCTACTCTGACATGGAAGTAGACAGTCTCTATTTTGTTATCTCTGATCATCTCATTTCCTTTTTTGTAATGATTTTAATTGTCTCGCATGAATGGGTTTTGCGGATGGCCCCCGCTCTGTGACGCGGAGATCACCGCTCGTTTCATTTGTAATTCATGAAACTGACCTGAAATTGACGCATGGGTAGAAAAGCGACACTGACGCTTTAACACCCGTAACTAATACATTTCGAAGATTGGAGACCCAATTCAGGGAAAATATAAACTCGGTGAGGAAATATGATAGAATATCCCCCATGCTTTAAATGTCCTTAAATGCCCTCAAATCTTCATAAATGTCCTTAAATCTTCTTAAATGTCCTTAAATGCCTTTAAATCTTCTTAAATGTCCTTAAATCTTCTTAAATATCCTTAAATGCCCTCAAATCTTCTTAAATGCCCTTCAATGTCCTTAAATGCCCTTAAATCTTCTTAAATGTCCTTAAATCTTCTTAAATGTCCTTAAATACCCTTAAATATCCTTAACAGCCCTTAAATCTTCTTAAATGTCCTTAAATACCCTTAAATATCCTTAAATGCCCTCAAATCTTCTTAAATTTCCATAAATGTCTCTAGAAACACGTTATAAACTCCCTCCAATAAGCTCCGTTTCCCAAGTTAACGCCAATTTCAATCAGACTCGACCAGGTAAGGCAAGGTTTTTCAAATCGGTATTCATCACTCTCCGTAAAAATGTCCTTATTGAGGAAACTCTCAGAAACGGCATTATCGTTGGTCTTGACACTGAGTGACGTCACAAAAACGATTCAAGAAAAAAATCGGCCCTTATTTTTTAATGACAGCGTTACACCAGTGGCGAAACTGGTAAAATGGCCTTAAATTTATTTAGCAACAAGAAAAACATTTTTACGCCAAAAAATGGAGCTAAATCGATTGTTACATAGAAACATAGATAATAGGTGCAGGAGTGGGCCATTTGGGCCTTCGAGCCTGCACCACCATTAAATAAGTTCATGGCTGATCATTCCCTCAGTACCCCTTTCCTGCTTTCTCTCCATACCCCTTCAGCCCTTTAGCCGTAAGGGCCAGATCTAACTCCCTCTTGAATATATCCAATGAACTGGCATCAACAACTCTCTGCGGTAGGGAATTCCACAGGTTAACGACTCACTGAGTGAAGAAGTTTCTCCTCGTCTCAGTCCTAAATGGCTTACCCTTATCCTAAGACTGTGTCCCTTGGTTCTGGACTTCCCCAACATCGGGAACATTCTTCCTACATCTAACCTATCCTGTCTCATCCGAATTTTATGTGTTTCTATGAGATCCCCTCTCATCCTTCTAAACTCCAGTGAATGAGGGCCCAGTCAATCCAGTCTCTCCTCATATATCGGTCCTGCCATCCCTGGAATCAGTCTGGTGAACCTTCGCTGCACTCCCTCAATAGCAAGAACGTCCTTCCTCAGATTAGGAGACCAAAACTGAACACAATATCCCAGGTGAGGTCTCACTAAGGCCCTGTACAACTGCAGTAACACCTCCCTGCTCCTATACTCAAATCCCCGAGCTATGAAGGCCAACAAACCATTTGCCTTCTTCACCGCCTGCTGTACCTACATGCCAACTTTCAATGACTGATGTACCATGCCACCCAGGTCTCGTTGCACCTCACCTTTTCCTAATCTGCCGCCATTCAGATAATATTCTGCCTTCGTGTTTTTGCCCCCAAAGTGGATAACCTTACATTTATTCACATTATACTGCATCTGCCATGCATTTGCCCACTCGCCTAACCTGTCCAAGTCATCCTGCAGTCTCTTAGCATCCTCCTCACAGCTCACACCGCCACCCAGCTTAGTGTCGTCTACAAACTTGGAGATATTACACTCAATTCCTTCATCCAAATCATTAATGTATATTGTAAATAGCTGGGGTCCCAGCACTGAACCCTGTGGCACCTCACTAGTCACTGCCTGCCATTCTGAAAAGGACCGTTTATCCCGACTCTCTGTTTCCTGTCTGCCAACCAGATCTCTATGCACGTCAATACGTTACCCCCAATACAAAGTGCCTTAAGTTTGCAGACCAATCACTTGTGTGGGACCTTGTCAAAAGCCTTTTGAAAGTCCAAATACACCACATCCACTGGTTCCCCCTTGTCTATTCTACTAGTTACATCCTCCAGAAATTCTAGAAGATTTATCAAGCATGATTTCCCTTTCATAAATCCATGCTGACTTGGACCAATCCTGTCACTGCTTTCCAAATGCGCTGCTTTTTCATCTTTAATAATTGATTCCAACATTTTCCCCACTACTGATGTCAGGCTAACCGGTCTATAATTACCTGTTTTCTCTCTCACTCCTTTCTTAAAAAGTGGTGTTACATTAGCTACCCTCCAGTCCATAGGAACTGATCCAGAGTCGATAAACTGTTGGAAAATAATCACCAATGCATCCACTATTTCCAGGGCCACTTCCTTAAATACTCTGGGATGCAGACTATCAGGCCCCAGGGATTTATCGGCCTTCAATTCCATCAATTTCCGTAACACAATTTCCCACCTAATAAAGATTTTCTTCAGTTCCTCCTTCTCACTGGACCCTCGGTCTCCTAGTATTTCCGGAAGAATAATAATTGTATCTTCCTTCCTGAAGACAGTACCAAAGTATTGGTTCAACTGGTCCGCCATTTCTTTGTTCCCCATTATAAATTCACCTGAATCTGACTGCAAGGGACCTACATTTGTCTTCACTAATCTTTTTCTCTTCACATATCTATAGAAGCTTTTGCAGTCAGTTTTTTTATGTTCTCAGCAAGCTTCCTCTCATACTCTATTTTCCCCCTCCTAATTAAACCCTTTGTCCTCCTCTGCTGCATTATAAAATTCTCCCAGTCCTCAGGTTTGCTGCTTTTTCTGGCCAATTTATATGCCTCTTCCTTGGATTTAACACGATCCTTAATTTCCCTTGTTAGCCACGGTTGATCCACATTTCCCGTTTTATTTTTACTCCAGACAGGGATGTGCAATTGTTGAAGTTCATCCATGTGATCTTTAAATTTTTGCCATTGCCTATCCACCGTCAAGCCTTTAAGTATCATTCACCAGTCTACTGTAGCCAATTCACGTCTCATATGGTGGCGAATTTCGAGTCCTGTGATTCTATGAATAGTGGAGAAAGTGTGGTGGAGTAAGCAAGGAGGGGAAATTCGAATGTAAACAAAGGGAAATAAATAAAAGAAGAGTAGGGAGAGCGAAAGAAGTGATGGTTGGGGAGGATGGTACAAGAGGCTATGCCGTCTCACTGATATGGTGAACACTGATGGGCCTCGAGGTCTTTTCTCACCTTTTCTTATATTTGTGTGTAAAAGATGAGAGGGACACAGAAAGAAAGTGAAGAGGAGTGAGAAGGAAACAGAGGTGGAGAGTAAGATCAGCAGGTGTGAAGGAGAGAGCAACACACAAGCAAAAGAAGGGATAGTGACAGACAGAGGGAAAGGAGAATGAGCAGCTGTAATGAAGTGGAGAGCAAGAAACACAAGGAAAGTGAGTCAGGAATACAGGTAGAGAAACAAAAATGCAGGAGGAGTGAGTGAGAAATGGAGGAGAGATATTAACATGTGAAAGAGGGAGAGAGAACAGAATGAAATGAAGAGAGAGAAGCAGGAGTGAAGGAGGAGAGAATGAAAGATGGGAGTGGAGGAGGAGAGAATGAGAGACAGGAGTGGAGGAGGAGAGAATGAGAGACAGGAGTGAAGGAGGAGAGAATGAGAGACAGGAGTGGAGGAGGAGAAAATGAGAGACGGGAGTGGAGGAGGAGAGAATGAGAGACGGGAGTGGAGGAGGAGAGAATGAGAGACAGGAGTGAAGGAGGAGAGAATGAGAGACGGGAGTGGAGGAGGAGAGAATGAGAGATGGGAGTGGAGGAGGAGAGAATGATAGACGGGAGTGGAAGAGGAGAGAATGAAAGATGGGAGTGGAGGAGGAGAGAATGAGAGACGGGAGTGGAGGAGGAGAGAATGATAGACGGGAGTGGAAGAGGAGAGAATGAAAGATGGGAGTGGAGGAGGAGAGAATGAGAGACGGGAGTGGAGGAGGAGAGAATGATAGACAGGAGTGGAGGAGGAGAGAATGATAGACGGGAGTGGAGGAGGAGAGAATGAAAGACGGGAGTGGAGGAGGAGAGAATGAGAGACGGGAGTGGAGGAGGAGAGAATGATAGACGGGAGTGGAGGAGAGAATGATAGACGGGAGTGGAGGAGGAGAGAATGATAGACGGGAGTGGAGGAGGAGAGAATGAGAGACGGGAGTGGAGGAGGAGAGAATGATAGACGGGAGTGGAGGAGGAGAGAATGATAGACGGGAGTGGAGGAGGAGAGAATGATAGACGGGAGTGGAAGAGGAGAGAATGAAAGATGGGAGTGGAGGAGGAGAGAATGAGAGACAGGAGTGGAGGAGGAGAGAATGAGAGACAGGAGTGGAGGAGGAGAGAATGAGAGACAGGAGTGGAGGAGGAGAGAATGATAGACGGGAGTGGAGGAGGAGAGAATGATAGACGGGAGTGGAGGAGGAGAGAATGATAGACGGGAGTGGAGGAGGAGAGAATGATAGACGGGAGTGGAGGAGGAGAGAATGATAGACGGGAGTGGAGGAGGAGAGAATGAGAGACGGGAGTGGAGGAGGAGAGAATGATAGACGGGAGTGGAAGAGGTAGTGACAGAAGAATGGAATGAAAGTTATTTGGATCTGTACAATCTGAGAATATCCAAAGGTACATGGGACTTGATGGTCCATGTGACCCTGGGCCAATGGGAGTGAGGCATGAGGAGATATTTGTGGAATACAATAAGTCAAAGTTTAATATGAAGATGGATGAATATTCTATAGTTTTGCTTCATTACCTTTATGGATGAAGTAGCATTTGTCTAGAATTTCCTCACAGGAGTTGAAATGGGTGGGTAGTCCATGATAGGGGAGAGTGTACATGGGCTGTGGAATGCGTAGGTAGTCCATGATAGGGGAGAGTGTATATGGGCTGTGGCGGGGGGGGATTAAACGGGTGGGCTATGGTCTATGATAGGGTAAAGTGCCCATGGGCTGTGGGAGGGGATTAAATGGGTCGGTAGTCCATAATAGGGGAAAATGTACATGGGCTGTGGAGGAGTGTTTATGTTCGGGGAAAGTGTATGTGGGCTGTGGGAGGAGTGTCTATGATAGGGGAGAGTGTATGTGGGCTGTGGGAGGAGTGTCTATGATAGGGGAGAGTGCACGTGGGCTGTGGGAGGAGTGTCTATGATAGGAGAAAGTTTACGTGGGCTGTGGGAGGAGTGTCTATGATAGGGGAGAATGTACGTGAGCTGTGGGAGGAGTGTCTATGATAGGGGAGAGTGTACGTGGGCTGTGGGAGGAGAGTCTATGATTGGAGAGTAAAACGACATCATTCTTTATGTGCGCTTTCATAATAAAAACATTTACCAACAGGTTACAAATGGAAAAAATAATAATACAGCAGAGAAAATAACGTGACGTAATAAATAATAATAAAATTGTCAATTGATGCAATCAGCTATGGTTATATGCTACAGTACACTGTGTACTTAGCAGTTTGATGGGACCTATTGAAAAATGTTTTTGGTTTGTTGTAGGGGGAACAACATTTGTCCGGCACGTTTGATGCTGCTGAGCCGTTGTGCGAGTGATGACATTGATGAACATTTAACACCAGTAATGAAGAGGTGCTTGCCAGGTAACTTCAAAGCTGAGGAAAGGACTGAGAGAAGAACATTCTTCCACCCAAGCTCATCCTGTGACTTACAGCCTTGGCTATGTACATAGTATTCCCTCCATAAGGAGTCTCTCGTCGAGACAAGTACTTGGAAAAAACAATTTCTACTGGCCATTGAGCCAGTAACTAGAGGACATAAGTGTTGTGTATGGAGAAAGAGTCAGACTGAAACTGTGAGCTCAGACTAAAGTGTGACCTTAGTCTTTTATTGCAGATCTCCAGAGTGCCTCTCCAACCTGTGAAGCCTTCTTAAATACCTGTGCTCCCAAAGGATTATGGGATTCCTTGGGACTCCGGGGAATGAGCCCTCTGGTGGCTGTACAGACTAAATACAAGTCCACATATATAACAACATTCCCCTCCAAAGTCAATAGTGTAACTATTTACAATGTGAGTCGATCTGGGGCCCTTCTTGCCCTGGTTGATCGTCTCGGTGTGAAAGCTGGTGTTGTTGAATCATTTGTTGGGCCCTTGCTGGGCTGCTGTGCAGCTGGCCTTGCTGGGCTGCCTGGTGTGTTGGGCCCTGCAGGTCTGCTGTGGATGATGGGTTCTGCTTCGTGGTCAACCATGTTGGTTGCCACTGGTGTGTATGTTTAGGGATCAAAAAAGGTAGGGTCCAAGGTGGGTTGCTCAGGGTAGTCCGTGAATCTGATTTTGATTTGGTCCAAGTGTTTCCGGCGAATGAGTCCATTTGAAAGTTTGACCTGAAACACCCTGCTCCCCTCTTTGGCCACGACAGTGCTGGGAAGCCACTTGGGACCTTGTCCATAATTTAATACAAATACAGGATCATTGACTTCAATCTCGCATGACACATTTGCGCTATCATGGTATGCAATTTGTTGAAGCCGCCTGCTCTCTACCTGTTCATGTAGATCAGGGTGAACTAACGAGAGCCTTGTCTTACATGCTCTTTTCATGAGCAGTTCAGCAGGTGGGATCCCAGTGAGTGAGTGTAGTCTCGTGCGGTAGCTAAGCAGGACTCGGGATAGGCGAGTCTGCAGTGAGCCTTCAGTTACCCTCTTCAAGCCTTGCTTGATGGTTTGCAATGTTCTCTCTGCCTGACCATTGGACACTGGTTTAAACGGGGCAGATGTGACATGTTTGATCCCGTTACAGGTCATAAATTCTTTGAACTCCGTACTGGTAAAACATGGCCCGTTGTTGCTCACCAGGACATCGGGTAAGCCGTGTGTGGCAAACATGACCCGCAGGCTTTCAGAAGTGGCAGCGGACGTGCTAGCCGACATTATCTCACATTGAATCCACTTGGAGTACGCGTCTACAACCTCAAGGAACAAATTGTCCAAGAACAGGCCTGCATAGTCGACGTGTACCCTAGACCATGGTTTGGAGGGCCAAGACCATAAACTTAGCGGCGCCTCCCTGGGTACATTGCTTAACTGCGAGCATGTATTACATTGTGAACGCAGGACTCTAAGTCCGCATCGATACCGGGCCACCACACATTGGATCTGGCTATCACTTTCATCATTACGATGCCTGGGTGGGTACTGTGGAGGTCATTGATGAAGGTGTCTCTGCCCTTCTTGGGGACCACTACTCGATTGCCCCACAGAAGGCAGTCTGCCTGTATAGACATTTCATCTTTGCGCCGCTGGACCGGCTTTATCTCTTCCTGCATTTCCATTGGGACACTGGACCAGCTCCCGTGAAGCACACAGCTTTTGATTAGAGATAATAAGGGGTCCTGGCTTGTCCAGGTTTTGATCTGCCGGGCAGTGACGGGTGATTGCTCACTCTCAAATGCTTCCATAACCATGGCTAGGTCTGCGGGCTGCGCCATTTCCACCCCCCTGGTGGTCAATGGCAGCCTACTGAGAGCATCGGCGCAATTTTCTGTGCCTGGCCTTTGGCGGATGGCGTAGCTGTATGCGGACAACGTGAGCGCCCATCTCTGGATGCGAGCCGATGCATTGGTATTTATGCCTTTACTAATGGAAGGCAGGGATATAAGTGGCTTATGGTCAGTTTACAATTTGAATTTTAGTCCAAACAGGTATTGATGCATTTTCTTTACCCTATAGACACACGCCAATGCTTCTTGTTCAATCATGTTGTCAGCTCTCTCGGCCTTAGACAGACTCTTGGATGCATAAGCAACCGGTTGCAGTTTTCCGAAATCATTAGCTTGTTGCAATACACACCCGATGCCATATGACAACGCATCACAAGCAAGTACCAAACACTTACATGGATCAGACAACACGAGCAATTTGTTTGAGCATAACAATTTTCTCACTTTTACAAAGGCATTTTCTTGGCTTTTGCCCCAAACCCATTCACCCCCTTTTCGTAGTAAGACATGTAGTGATTCTTGCAGTGTGCTGAGACCCGTAAGAAGTTACCAAAGTAGTTCAAGAGTCCGAGAAACGACTGCAGCTCCATCATGTTCTGTGGCCTCGGTGCGTTCTCGATTGCCTCTGTCTTCGTGTTGATGGGCCTGATGCCGTCCGCCGCAATCCTCCTTCCCAGGAACGCAACTTCAGGCACCAGGAGAATGCACTTTGAGTGATTTAACCTGAGCTCTACGCGGTTGAGTCGACTAAGAACCTCCTCCAGGTTTGCAGATGCTCGACTGTGTTCCGACCTGTGACCAAGATGTCGTCCTGGAAGACTACGGTGTGCAGGACCAACTTCAGTAAACTTTCCATGTTTCTCTAGAATATCGCCGCCGCTGATCGGATTCCAAACGGGCATCTGTTATAAACAAAAAGACCTATGTGCGGGTTGATGCAGGTGAGGGCCTTCGATGATTCCTCCAGTTCCTGCGGCATGTAGGCTGAAGTCAGATCGAGCTTCGTGAACGTCTTTCCTCCCGCCAAAGTTGCAAAGAGGTCGCCGGCTTTTGGTAGTGAGTATTGGTCCTGCAGGGAGAAACGATTGATAGTTACTTTGTAATCACCACAGATTCTGACAGTACCGTCTCCCTTGAGGACTGGGACAATAGGACTGGCTCACTCGCTGAACTCGATCGGTGAAATAATGCCCTCTCGTTGCAGCCGGTCTAGCTCGATCTCGACCCTTTCTCTCATCATGTACGGTATTGCTCTCGCCTTGTGGTGGATGGGTCGTGCCCCCGAAATGAGGTGGATCTGCACTTTTGTTCCTTGGAATTTCCCGATGCCTGGTTCGAAGGGCGAAGGAAATTTGATTAAGACCTGGGCACATGAACTGTCATCAGTGGGCGATAGTGCTCGGACGTCGTCCCAGTTCCAGCATCTCTTTCCCAGCCAGCTCCTGCCGATCAACGTGGGACCATCGTCTGGTACCACCCAGAGTGGTAGCTTGTGCACCGCTCCATCGTAGGAGACCTTTATAGTAGCACTGCCGATTACAGAAATCAGTTCTTTAGTGAAAGTTCTTAGTCTCGTACAAACTGGAGTTAAGACTGGCCTTGAGGCCTTGTTGCACCACAACCTTTTGAATGTCTCTTTGCCCATGATGGACTGGCTTGTGCCCATGTCCAGCTCCATTGACACTGGGAGTCCATTTAGTTTAACATTCAGCATTATCAGGGCACAATTCGTGATGAATGTGTGCATCCCATATAACTCTGCCCCCTCTATCTGAGGCTCTGTTTCGTAGTGATCCTCCGTGGATCTGTCCTCCTCTGCAACGTGGTGGTTTGCAGGTTTAACAGACTTTGCAGCTCGCCTGCACACTCGTTGGAGGTGTCCCATTGTTCCACAGTCCTTGCAAACGTATCCTTTGAATCGGCATGAATTGAAACGATGATTACCCCCCCACCAAGCGCCAACAAGGTGTTAATGGCCTTGCATTCATCACCCTTGATGTTGGACTCTGAGACATCTGCGGACGTGTAGCTGCAGGTATGTGTGACCTGCCCTCTACGTTACGATTCAAAAACAACATCACTTTGTTCACAGTACTTGTAGCAGCACTTGTGTACTGAGAGATTTGCTTAGTATTGTCACTGGTGGCAATGAACGCCTGGGCTATCACTATGGCCTTACTCAAGGTTGAGGTCTCTAAAGGCAAAAGCTTACTAAGTATGGTTTCGTGGCCAATGCCAAGTACGAAAAAGTCTCTGAGCATGTGCTCCAAATGTCCGTCAAATTCGCAATGTCCTGCAAGGCATCTCAGTTCGGCGACATAACTCGCCACTTCCTGGCCTTCAGACCTTTTGTAGGTGTAGAACCGATACCTCGCCATCATAATACTTTCCTTCGGGTTCAAATGCTCTCGGACCAGTGTGCACAAATCGTCGTACGATTTCTCCTGAGTGAGCAGATTCTTCATGAGGCCTTACGTTGGTGCCCCACAGACGGTGAGGAGGATCGCTCTATTTTTGGCAGCGCTCTCTTCCCCATCTAGCTCGTTGGCCACAAAGTATTGGTCGAGTCGCTCTACAAAAGTTTCCCAATCATCTCCCTCCGAGAATTTCTCCAGGATGCCCACTATTCTCTGCATCTTTGGGTTCGCTATCTGTATCTCATCACCAGTTGTTGTGTATGGAGAACGAGTCAGACTGAACACTCTGAGCTCAAAGTAAAGTGTGACCGTAGTCTTTTATGGCAGGTCTCTAGAGTGCCTCTCCGACCTGTGACGCCTTCTTAAATACCTGTGCTCCCAAGTAATTATGGGATCCCTTGGGACTCCGGGGAATGAGCCCTCTGGTGACTGTACAGAGTAAATACAAGTCCATATATATAACAATCTAAGAACATAAGAAATAGGAGCAGGAGAAGGCCATTTGGCCCCTCAAGCCTGCTCCACCATTCAATAAGATCATGGCTGATCTGATCATGGGCTCAGCTTCACTTCCCTGCCCGCTCCCCACAACCCTTTACTCCCTTATCTCTCAAAAATCTGTCTATCTCCGCCTTAAATATATTGAATGACCCAGCCTTCGCAGCTCTCTGCAGCAGAGAATTCCATAGATTTACAACCCTCTGAGAGAAGACATTTCTGCTCATTTCAGTTTTAAGTGGGCGACCCCTTATTCTGAGACTATGCCCCCTAGTTTTAGTTTCTCCTATGAGTGGAAATATCCTCTCTGCATCCACCTTGATGAGCCCCCTCAGTCTTATGTTTCAATAAGATTACCTCTCATTCTCTGAACTCCAATGTGTACAGGGACAACTTACTCAACCAACCCTCATAAGTCAGCCCCCTCATCTCTGGAATCACCCTCAGCTCTGAACTCAACCAAGTGAACCACCTTTGAACAACCTCCAATGCAAGTATATCCTTCCTTAAATAAGGAGACCAAAACTGAATGCAGTACTCCAGGTGTGTCCTCATCAATACATAGAAACATAGAAATATAGAAAATAGCTGCAGGAGTAAGCCATTCGGCCCTTCTAGCCCGCACCACCATTCAATGAGTTCATGGGTGAACATGCAACTTCAGTACCCCATTCCTGCTTTCTCACCATACCTCTTGATCCCCCTAGTAGTAAGGACTTCATCTAACTCCTTTTTGAATATATTGGCCTCAACAACTTTCTGTGGTAGAGAATTCCACAGGTTCACCACTCTCTGGGTGAAGAAATTCCTCCTCATCTCGGTCCTAAATGGCTTCCCCCTTATCCTTAGACTGTGTCCCCTGGTTCTGGACTTCCCCAACATTGGGAACATTCTTCCTGCATCTAACCTGTCTAACCCCGTCAGAATTTTAAACGTTTCTATGAGGTCCCCTCTCATTCTTCTGAACTCCAGTGAATACAAGCCCAGTTGATCCAGTCTTTCTTGATATGTCAGTCCCGCCATCCCGGGAATCAGTCTGGTACCCTGTACAGTTGTACCAGGAGTTCTCTGCTTTTACATAAGAACATAAGAAATAGGAACAGGAGTAGGCCATACAGCCCCTCGAGCCTGCTCCACCATTCAATAAGATCATGGCTGATCTGATCATGAACTCAGCTCCACTTCCCCGCCCACTCCCCATAACCCCTTATCCCCTTATCATTTATAAAACTGTCTATTGCTGTCTTAAATTTATTCAATGTTCCAGCTTCCACAGCTCTCCGAGGCAACAAATTCCACTGATTTACAACCCTCTCAGTGAAGAAGTTTCTCCTCATCTCTGTTTTAAATGGGCAGTCCCTTATTCTAAGATCATGCCCTCTAGTTCTAGTCCCCGCTATCAGCTGAAACATCCTCTCTGCATCCTTGCCAAGCCCCCACATAATCTTATACGTTTTGATAAAATCACCTCTCATTCTTTTGAACTTCAATGAGTAGAGGCCCAACCTACTCAACCTTTCCTCATAAGTCAACCCCCTCATCCCCGGAATCAAGCTAGTGAATCTTCTCTGAACTGACTCCAAAGCAACTATATCCTTTCGTAAATATGGAAACCAAAACTGCACGCAGCATTCCAGGTGTGGCTTCACCAATACCTTATATAGCTGTAGCAAGGCTTCCCTGCTTTTATACTCCATCCCTTTTGCAATAAAGGCCAGGATTCCATTTGCCTGATCACTTGCTGTACCTGCATACTATCCTTTTGTGTTTCATGCACAAGTATCCCACAAGTACTGCGGCACTTTGCAATCTTTCTCCATTTAAATAATAACTTGCTCTTTGATTTTTTTCTGCCAAAGTGCATGACCTCACACTTTCCAACATTATTCTCCATCTGCCAAATTTTTGCCCACTCACTTAGCCTGTCTATGTCCTATTGCAGATTTTTGGTGTCCTAACATATTGCTTTTCCTCCCATCTTTGTGTCATCAGAAAACTTGGCTACATTACACTCCCTCCCACTTGGAAGAAGTGACGGAGTGTAATGTAGCCAAGTTAATATAGATTGTAAATATTTGGGGTCCCAGCACTGATCCCTGCAGCACCCCACTAGTTATTGGTTGCCAATCAGAGAATGAATCATTTATCCCGACTCTCTGTTCTCTGTTAGTTAGCTAATCCTCTATCCATGTTAATATATTACCCCCAACCCTGTGAACTTTTATCTTATGGAGTAACCTTTTATGTGTCTTCTGGAAGTCCAACTAAATCACATCCACTGGTTCCCCTTTATCCACCCTCAAAGAACTCCAGCAAATTCGTCAAACATGACTTTCTCTTCATAAATCCATGCTGACTCTGCCTGACCGAATTTTGCTTTTCCAAATGTCTTGCTACTCATTCTTTAATAACGGACTCCAATATTTTCCCAATCACAGATGTTAGGCTAACTGGTCTATAGTTTCCTGATTTTTGTCTGCCTCCTTTTTTAAATAGGTGCGTTACATTTGCAGTTTTCCAATCTGCTGGGACCTCCCCAGAATCCAGGGAATTTTGGTAAATTACAACCAATGCATGCACAATCCCTGCCGCTACTTCTCTTAAGATCCTAGGATGCAAGCCATCATGTCCAGGGGATTTATCTGCCTTTAGTCCCATTATCTTACTGAGCACAACCTCCTTAGTGATTGTGATTGTGTTAAGTTCCTCCCCGCTTATAGCCCCTTGATTATCCACTGTTGGAATATTTTTAGTGTCCTCTACCGTAAAGACTGATACAAAATATTTGTTCAGAGTTTCTGCCATCTCCATGTTCCCCATTACTAATTTCCCGGTCTCGTTCTCTAAGGGACCAACATTTACTTTAGCCACTCTTTTCCTTTTTATATAGCTATAGAAACTCTTGCTATCTGTTTTTACATTTTGTGCTAGTTTACTTTCATAGTCTATCTTCCCTTTCTTAATCATTTTTTTAGTCGTTCTTTGCTGGCTTTTAAAAGCTTCCTAATCTTCTGTCCACCCACTAGTTTTGGCCACTTTGTATGCTCTTATTTTTAATTGGATACCGTCCTTTATTTCTTTAGATAGCCATGGATGGCTATCTTTTCTCTAACACCCTTTTCTCCTCACTGGAATATATTTTTCTTGAGAGTTGTGAACTATCTCCTTTAATGTACACCACTGTTCATCAACCGTCTTACACTTTAATCCATTTTCCCATTCTGCCCTCATACCTCATAGTCTCCTTTATTTAAGCTTAGTACGCTGGTTAGTGATCCAACTTTCTCACCCTCCATCTGAATTTGAAATTCAATCATGCTATGATCACTCATTCCGAGGGGATCCTTTACTAGGAGGTTGTTTATTAATCCTGTCTCATTACACAGGACCAGATCTAAGATAGCCTACCCCCTGTTGGTTCCGTTATATACTGCTCAACGAACCCATCCCTTACGCATTCTATGAACTCCTCCTCAAGGCTACCTTGACCAATTTGATTTGTCCCAATATGGAGGTTGAAATCACCCATGATCATTGCTGTTCCCTTTTTGCAAGCCCCCACTATTTCTTGGTTTATGCTCCATCCCCCTTGAAATAAAGGCCAACATTCCATTTGCCTTCCTGATCACTTGCTGTAATATTACTGACACAAATTTAAGATCGCCACCAGAAGAATGAAGGAAGAAATTAGGAGCAATTATTTTTGCACAATGGGTTGTAAATGTTAAGTATCGAATAACTCCACGAGGCTCAGTACAGTGAGCTAGTTCAGGCATGACCTTACTCCAGTTTATTCATTCTCAAAGTGAGGATGCAACATGGCTGCCAACATTATATACCTGCTTGCACGTGTCTGCCAGTGACAATTAGGACTCCGACAGTCGCGCCCTCCAGTGACAGGTAAAACCCAGTTAACATACATACTATCATTCTCCCCAAAGTCCTTGGTACAGGTTATATTTACAAGTTGAGACGGTCCAGGGCCTTCTGCTCCCTGGTTGATCTTCCCAATTTGAACCCAAGCTTGGGTGAGTTAGTAGGAACATTGCTGCATTGCGGAGCAGTCAGTCTGACAGAACTGTCGGGGATGGTAGGTTCGTCTTCATAATTGACACAAGGGTCAACTGATAGTTGGATGTGTGTTGGTTGGTCGATGATGATGTCATCTTCACTTTGTTCTGGGTTGTCTGTGAATCGCAGTTTGGTTTGGTCGATGTGCCTCTTGCACGTTTGGCCATTTAACAGTTAGACTACAAACACCCTGTTCCCCTCCTTGGCCAAAACCATGCCAGCAACCCACTTTGAACCATGACCATAATTCAGGATTAACATAGGGTCATGAACAGCAATGTCACATGATACGGCCACGCGATCGTGGTACCATTGCTGCCATTGCCTTCTGGTTTCGACATGACCATTGAGATCCGGGTGTACAAGGGAGAGCCTGGTTTTGAGGCCCCTCTTCATTAACAGCTCGGCAGGAGGGACCCCGGTGAGCGAGTGGGGTCTCGACCGGTAACTGAGCAGAATGCAGGACAAGCAGGTCTGTAGGGAGCCGTGAGTCAGGTGTTTTAGGCTCTGCTTAATGGTTTGGACAGTCCGCTCCGCTTGACCGTTAGACTCATGTTTGAAAGGGGCTGACTTGACATGCTTGATGCCATTACGGGTCATAAACTTATGGAACTCCGAACAGATGAAACACGGTCCATTGTCGCTGACAAGGACATCGGGCAGGCCATGGGTGGCGAACATGGCCCAGAGGCTTACTATAGTGGCTGTGGACGTGCTGGATGACATGATTACGCATTCAATCCATTTGGAGTAAGCGTCCATTTTGCCGAGAAAGGGGCCGGCAAAGTCTATGTGGATCCTTGACCACGGTTTGGATGGCCATGACCACGGACTCAGCGGAGCCTCCACAGGTGCGATACTCAGTTGCATGCAAGTGTAGCACTGATGCACGCATGACTCCAAGTCCGAGTCAATGCCGGGCCACCAAACGTGAGACCTGGCAATGGCCTTCATCATGCCAATGCCTGGGTGGGTTCTGTGTAAATCTCACACACAAGTTGCCCTGCCTTTTTTTGGCCTAACAACATGATTACCCCAAAACAGACAATCAGACTGAATAGACAATTCAACTTTGCATTAGCTATAATCTTAATTTCATACTGCATTTCCCGGGGAATGGCAGACCAATTTCCAATTAGGACACACCATTTTATGCTTGACAGTACAGGATCCTGGCTGGTCCAGGTCCTAATTTGGCGAGCAGTGACAGGTGACCCCTCGCTCTCGAAGGCATCCATGACCAGCAGCAAGTCTGCGGGCTGCGGCATTTCCTTTATACCTTTGCTCTCAGAAAACAATGAAATGAGTGGCTTGTGATCTGTTTCAAGCTCAAACCGAAGCCCAAACAGGTATTGGTGCATTTTCCTAACCCCATATATGCATGCTAAAGCCTCTTTCACAACCATACTATAGGCTCTTTCAGCCTTAGAAACATAGAAACATAGAAAATAGGTGCAGGAGTAGGCCATTCGATCTTCGAGCCTGCACCATCATTCAATAAGATCATGGCTGATCATTCAACTCATTACCCCTTTCCTGCTTTCTCTCCATACCCCTTGATCTCTTTAGCCGTAAGGGCCATATCTAACTCCCTCTTGAATATGTACAATGAACTGGCATCAACAACTCTCTGCGGTAGGGAATTCCACAGGTTAACAACTCTCTGAGTGAAGATGTTTCTCCTCATCTCAGTCCTAAATGGCTTACCGCTTATCCTTAGACTGTGACCCCTGGTTCTGGACTTCCCCAACATCGGGAACATTCATCCTTCATCTAACCTGTCCCGTCCCGTCAGAATTTTATATGTTTCTATGAGATCCCCTCTCATCCTTCTAAACTCCACTGAATAAAGGCCCAGTCGATCCAGTCACTCCGCATATGTCAGTCCAGCCATCCCGGGAATCAGTCTGGTAAACTTTCGCAGAACTCCCTCAATAGCAAGAACATCCTTTCTCAGATTAGGAGACCAAAACTGAACACAATATTCCAGGTGAGGCCTCACCAAGGCCCTGTACAACTGCAGTAAGACCTCCCTGCTCCTATACTCAAATCCCCTAGCTATGTAGGCCAACATACCATTTTCCTTCTTCACCGCCTGCTGTACCTGCATGCCAACTTTCACTGACTGATGTACCATGACACCCAGGTCTCGTTGTACCTCCCCTTTTCCTAATCTGCCACCATTCAGATAATATTCTGCCTTTGTGTTTTTGCCTCCAAAGTGGATAACCTAACATTTATCCACATTATACTGCATCTGCCATGCATTTGCCCACTCACCTAACCTGTCCAAGTCACCCTTCAGCCTCTTAGTGTCCTCCTCACAGCTCACACTGCCACCCAGCTCAGTGTCATCTGCAAATCTGGAGATATTACACTCAATTCCTTCATCCAAATAATTAATGTTAATTGTAAATAGCTGGGGTCCCAGTATTGAGCCCTGCAGCATGCCACTAGTCACTGCCTGCCATTCTGAAAAGGACCCGTGTATCCCGACTCTCTCCTTCCTGTCTGCCAACTAGATCTCTATCCACGTCAGTACATTATCCCCAATACCATGTGCTTTAATTTTGCACATCAATCTCTTGTGTGGGACCTTGTCAAAAGCCTTTTGAAAGTCCAAATACACCACATCCACTGGTTCTCCCTTGTCCACTCTACTAGTTACATCCTCAAAAAATTCCAGAAGATTTGTCAAGCATGATTTCCCTTTCCTAAATCCATGTTGACTTGGACCGATCCTGTCACTGCTTTCCAAATGTGCTTTTATTTCATCTTTAATAATTGATTCCAACATTTTCCCCACTACTGATGTCAGGCTAACTGGTCTATAATTACCTGTTTTCTCTCTCCCTCCTTTTTTAAAAAGTGCTGCTACATTAGCTACCCTCCAGTGCATAGGAACTGATCCAGAGTCGATAGACTGTTGGAAAATGATCACCAATGCATCTGCTATTTCTAGGGCCACTTCCTTAAGTACTCTGAGATGCAGACTATCAGGCCCCGGGGGTTTATCGGCCTTCAATCCCATCAATTTCCCGCACACAATTTCCTGCCTAATTAGGGTATCCTTCAGTTCCTCCTTCTCACAAGACCCACTGTCCCCTAGTACTCCCGGAAGGTTATTTGTGTCTTCCTTCCTGAAGACAGAACCAAAGTATTTGTTCAACTGATCTGCTATTTCTTTGTTCCCCATTATAAATTCACCTGAATCTGACTGCAAGGGACCTATGTTTGTCTTCACTAATCTTTTTATCTTCACATATCTTTAGAAGCTTTTGCAGTCAGTTTTTATGTTCCCGGCAAGCTTCCTCTCATACTCTATTTCCCCCCTCCTAATTAAACCCTTTGTCCTCCTCTGCTGAATTCTAAATTTCTTCCAGTCCTCAGGTTTGCTGCTTTTGCTGGCCAATTTATATGCCTCTTCCTTGGATTTAACACTATCCTTAATTTCCCTTGTTCGCCACGGTTTCCCGTTTTATTTTTACTCCAGGCAGGGATGTGCAATTGTTGAAGTTCATCTATGTGATCTTTAAATGTTTGCCATTGCCTATCCACCATCAACTCTTTAAGTATATTTACCAGCCTATTCTAGCCAATTCACATTTCATACCATCGAAGTTAGCTTTCCTTAAATTCAGGACCCTAGTCTCTGAATTAACTGTGTCACTCTCCATCTTAATAAAGAATTCTACCATATTATGGTCACTCTTCCCCAAGGGGCCTCGCACAACAAGATTGCTAATTTGTCCTTTCTCATTACACATCACCCAGTCTAGGATGGCCCGCCCGCTAGTTGGTTCCTCGACATATTGGTCAAGAAAACCATCCCTAATACACTCCAGGAAATCCTCCTCCATCGTATTGCCAGTTTGGTTAGCCCAATCTATATGTAAATTAAAGTCGCCCATGATAACTGCTGTACCTTAATTGCATGCATCCCTAATTTCTTGTTTGATGCTGTCCCCAACCTCACTACTACTGTTTGGTGGTCTGTACACAATTCCCACTAGCTTTTTCTGCCCTTTGGTATCCGCAGCTCCAACCATTCAGCTTCCACATCGTCCAAGCTAATGTCCTTCCTTACTATTGCGTTAATTTCCTCTTTAACCAGCAACGCTACCCCACCTCCTTTTCCTCTCTGTCTATCCTTCCTGAATGTTGAATACCCCAGGATGTTGAGTTCCCAGTCTTGGTCACCCTGGAGTCATGAGTCCGTGATGCCAATTATATCATATTCATTAATTGCTGCCTGTGCAGTTAATTTGTCCACCTTATTATGAATACTCCTTGCATTGAGGCACAGAGCATTCAGGCTTATCTTTTTAACACACTTTGCCCTTTTAGAATTTTGATGCAATATGGCCTTTTTGATTTTTGCCTTGGGGTTCTCTGCCCTCTACTTTTACTTTTCTTCTTTCTGTCTTTTACTTCTGCCCCCATTCTACTTCCCTCTGCCTCCCTGCATAGGTTCCCTCCCCCTGCCATATTAGTTTAACTCCTCCCCAACAGCACAAGCAAACACTCCCTCTAGGACATTGGTTCCGTTCCAGCCCAGGTGCAGACCGTCCGGTTTGTACTGGTCTCACCTCCCCAGAACCGGTTCCAATGTCCCAGGAATTTGAATCCCTCCCTTCTGCACCACTCCTCAAGCCACGTATTCATCTTAGCTATCCTGTGATTCCTACTCTGATTAGCACATGGCACGGGTAGCAATCCTGAGATTACTACCTTTGAGGTCCTACTTTTTAGTTTAACTTTTACCTTCCTAAATTCAGCTTGTAGGACCTCATCCCATTTTTTTTACCTATATCATTGGTACCTATATGCACCATGACAACTGGCTGTTCACCTTCCCCCTTCAAAATGTCTTGCAACCGCTCCGAGACATCATTGACCCTTGCACCAGGAAGGCAACATACCATCCTGGAGTCTCGATTGCGGCCGCAGAAACGTCGATCTATTCCCCGTACAATAGAATCCCCTACCATTATAGCTCTCCCACTCTTTTTTCCTGCCCTCCTGTGCAGCAGAGCCACCCACGGTGCCATGGACTTGGCTGCTGCTGCTCTTCCCTGATGAGTCATCCCCCCCAACACTACCCAAAGCGGTGTATCTCTTTTGGAGGGGGATGACTGCAGGGGACCTCTGCACTACCTTCCTTCCACTGCTCTTCCTGTTGGTCATCCATTGCCTATCTGTCTGTGCAACCTTTACCTGTGGTATGACCAACTCACTAAACGTGCTATTCACGGCATCCTCAGCATCGCGCATGCTCCAGAGTGAATCCACCCGCAGCTCCAGTGCCACAATGCAGTCTGTCAGGAGTTGCACACGGTACACTTCCTGCTCATGTAGTTGTCAGGGACAACTGTCTTGAGATTTGCCCCAAACCCAGTCGTCACCCTTTCTCAGCAACATGTGCAAGGCTCTAGCAATATGCTCAAACCAGGTAGACATTTACTGAAATAGTTGAGAAGACCTAGGAATGAACGCAGCTCTATCACACTCTGGGCTCTGGGTGCATTCTTGATGGCCTCTGTCTTCGAGTCCGTAGGCCTGATGTCGTCTGCTGCAATCTTTCTCCCCAGAAATTTGACATCTGCTGCCATGAAAACGCATTTGGAGCGTTTTAGCCCGAGTCCCACTCTGTCCAGACGACGTAGAACCTCTTCTAGGTCGTGCAGGTGTTCAGTGGCAACAGGACCGGTGATCAGGATGTCATCTTGGAACACAACGGTTCTCAGGATGGACTTCAGCAAACTCTCCATGTTTCTCTGAAATATGGCTGCTGCCGAGTGAATTCCGAAAGGGCATCTGTGGTATATAAACAAATTCGACCAGCTCCTGTGTCATGTAAGCAGAGGTCAGGTCCATTTTGGTGAATGACTTCTCCCCCTGCTAGCGTTGCAAACAGGTCGTCAGACTTGGGTAATGGGTACTGATCCTGTATCGAGACTCGGTTGATCGTTACCTTATAGTCGCCGCAGATCCTGACTGTGCCATCACTTTTCAACACCGGGACAATTGGACTGGCCCATTCGCTGAACTTGACTGGTGATATGATTCCTTCCCATTGAAGTCTGTCCAGTTGAATCTTGACCTTCTCCCTCCTCATGTACGGAATCGCCCAAGCCTTGTGATGGACGGGTCTTACATCCGGGCCTAGATGGATCTGCACCTTGGCTCCCATGAAGTTGCCAATGCCTGGTTTGAACAATGAGGGAAACTTGCTCAGCACTTGAGCACATGAAACGTCATCCACTGATGATAAGGCTTTAATATTGTTCCAGTTCCATTTAATTTTCTCAAGCCAACTCCTGCCGAACAGCATTGGGCCATTGCCTGGAACAATCCACAACGATAAATTATGCACAGCGCCATCGTACAATATATTTACAACCACACTGCCAATGACTGGTATGAGCTCTTTGGTGTAGGTGCACAGCTTCGCAATGATTAGGCTCAGTTTGGGTTTTTTTGCCTTAGTGTCCCACAGCCTTTTGAAAACCCTCTGGCTCATTATTGACTGACTCGCACCCGTGTCCAATTCCATGGATACTGGAACCCCATTTAATTTAACTTCCAGTATTATTGGCGGACTTTTGGTAAAAGAATGTACCCCATACACTTCTTCGTCCTGTACCTCGGGTTGAGTTGCCTGTGCTTCTCGATCCACGCTGGATCGATTATCCTCAGCCATGTGGTGTGTCGCAGCACGCTTGTTCGGTTGCGGACACATTCGCAGAAGGTGCCCCTTTGTTGCACAACCTTTGCACATGTATTGCTTGAATTGGCATTGATGGGCCTGATGATAGCCCCCGCAATGCCAACAAGGCGAGATTTGATTCACCCCCGACGGCGGACTTTGAGCAGTTACAGGTCATACGAACGTGGACGAGTAGGCCCAGCCATGTGCAGCTCTGCCTGCCGACAATATTATTTTATGCACAGTACTTACCGGTGAGTTTCGATGCTGGGAAGATATCTGTTTCGAGTTTTCGTCTGTGGACATGCATGCCTGGGCGATCGTGATGGCTCTGCTCAGGTCTAGAGATTCAGCAGCCAGCAGCTTTCGAAGGATGACCTCGTGGCCAATGCCAAACATGAAGAAGTCCTGCAGCATTTCCTCCAACGCAGCTCTGAAGTTGCACGGCCCAGCGAGACGTCTCAGGTCGGCGACAAATTCTGCCACGTCCTGGCCCTCGGAGTGATTGTGCATTTAGAGACGATACCTCGCCATGATGATGCTTTCCTTCGGTTTAAAATGGTTCCGAACCTATCTATGTCCTTTTGCAGATTTTTGGTGTCCTCCTCACACATTGCTTTTCCTCCCATCTTTGTATCGTCAGCAAACTTGGCTACATTACACTCGGTCCTGTCTTTCAAGTCGTAGATGTAGATTGTAAAGAGTTGGGGTCCCAGCACTGATCTCTGTGGCACCCCACTAGTCACTGGTTGCCAACCAGAGAATGAACCATTTATCCTGATTCTCTGTTTTCTGTTAGTTAGCCAATCCTCTATCCATACTAATATATTACCCCCAACCCCGTGAACTTTTATGTTGTACAGTAACCTTTTATGTGGCACTTTGTCAAATGCCTTCTGGAAGTCCAAATATACCACATCCACTGGTTCCCCTTTATCCACCCTGTTTGTTACAACCTCAAAGTATTTCAGCAGTTACGATTAGACTGTTGAGGGGAGATCTAATCGAGGGTTTAAAATGATAACGGGATTCGATTGGCTACGTATGGAGAAAACAACTCCTCTGGGGGTGGAATCCAAAACAAGAGAGCTCCATCTTAAAATTAAAGCTGGGCCATCTCAGAATTAAATCAGGAATCACTCTTTCACATGAAGGGTTGTGGAGATGTGGAACTCTCTCCCCAGAAGGCTGTGGGTCAATTGAAATTTTCAAGACTGAAATCGGTAGATTTTTGTCAGGTCAGGGTATCAAAGGTGGGTAAATGGAGTTGCTATACGGATCAGCCATGATCTAATTGAAAGCCAGAAGGGACACAACGTGCAAAATGGCCACTGCTCCTATGGGCTCAGTTTCCACCAATGGTGTTTTTTGGGTGTATTACGGCCATTTTTTTGGGACCCAACCACGGCAAATAAAATTTGGCAGTTTCCCGGTTTTACCTTATGAATGTGTCACGTTGTCCTTAAGCGCTGTGGGTGGAGCATAAAATCTGTGGCAAAAAGCTCGGGTTGCCAGGGCAATGACGGACACACTGTGGGCAGAATGAACCAGAGCAAAGTGAAACGTACAACACATTCTGGTCCACTCACAGCAACCTGCACAAACAGCTTGCAGCTTAGCAACATGGAAATAGTAAAGGGTCTTTGTGTCATAAATCTATTCACCTTCCCCCCCCCCCTCGCCCCCCTGCTGGTGCCCAGTGCCACTCCTAGCCCGGGCCGAATGCCCCCCCACCCCACTCTCTCCCACTCTCTCTCTCTCTCCCTCTCTCTCTCTCCCACTCGCTACCCCTCTCTCCCTCTCTCTCTCTCTCCCACTCACTACCTCTCTCTCCCTCTCTCTCTCACTCTCTTTCTCCCCCCTCACCCTCTCTCTCTCCCTCTCTCCCCTTCTCTCCCTCCCTCTCTACCTTTCTCTCTCTCCCCCTCTCTCCCTCTCCCTCTCCCTCTCTCTTGCTCTCTCTCTCCCTTTCTCTCTCTCCCCTCTCCCTCTCTCCCTCCCTCCTCTCCCTGTCTCTCCCTCTCTCTCTCTCTCTCCCTCTCGCTCTCCCTCTCCCCTCTCGCTCTCTCTCTCTTTCTCTCTCCTTCTCGCTCTCTGTATCTCTCCCTCTCCCCATCTGTATCTCCCTCTCTCTCTCTCCCTCTCCCTCTCTATCCCCCCCCATTCTCTCTCCCTCTCTTTCTCTGTACCTCTCCCTCTCTTCCTCTCCCTCCCTCTCTCCCTCTCTGTCTTTCTCGCTCCCTCTCTCTCTCCCCCCATTCTCTCTCCCTCTCTCTCTCTCTCCCTCTCTCTCCCCCTCTCTCCTTCTCTCTCTCCCCTCCTCTCTCCTTCTCTCTCTCTTCCCTCTCTCCCCCTCTCTCTATCTCTCTCCCTCCTCACCATATCTCTCACTCCCCTCTCTCTCTCTCTCTCTTTCTCTGCCTCTCCCTCTCCCTCTCTCTCTTCTTCTCCCTCTCTCTCCCTCTCTGTCTCTCTCGCTCACTCTCTCTCTCCCCACCTCCACTCTCTCTCCCTCTCTCATCTCTCCCTCTCCCTCTCTCTTCCTCTCTCTCTCTGTCTCTCTCTCTCCCTCTCTTTCCCTTTCTCTCTCTCTGTAAAGTCCTTACTCTGCAGTATGAAACCACACGAGGCACATTCTGGGGACAAGGTCACTCTGTGACCTTAACTCTTTATTCACAGGACTCCAAAGACACTGACCCTACGTGGGACCTCCCTTTTTATACCTGGGTGATCAGGTAAGGAGTGTCTCCCACAAGTTCACCCCTTGTGGTCAAGGTGTGCATCTAGGTTGAGTGTATACAGTAATACAGTGGTGTTACATTGTGGTTACATACATGACATCACCTCCCCCTCTAAAGTCTGATTGGGATCATAGGTTTAGTCTTTCAGGTGGTCTACGCTCCCTCGTGGAGCGCCGCAGTTGGGGCTCTGGTTGTTGGACACTGACGTGAGGGTCTGTCACCTGTGGTGATTCCGGCCTGTCTGGGCTGACCGCAGCGACTGTGCATTCTTCTGATTGCTCTTGTTGCTTGTTCACTGGCGGTACTGTGAGCTCCATCTCATGGTCTTCTTCAGGTTCCTCCGTGTCCATGCCGAACCTTTTTGTTACTTGGCCCAGATGCTTACGGCATATCTGACCATTGTTGAATTTTACCATGATGACCCTATTCCCCTCTTTGTCACTTACAGTACCCTCAAGCCATTTGGGCCCCATGGCGTGATTGAGGGCGAATACAGGATAATTTATTTCTATACATCTCCCCCTCGAATTACGGTCATGGTACTCGTTTTATGACTTGCGCTTGCCCTCAACTATGTCGGTCAGGACTGGATGAATGAGGGGCAACTGAGTTTTGAGTGTCCATTTCATTAGTAACTCTTTGGGCGGGACCCCCATGAGCGAGTGCAGTCGGGATCTATAGGCCAGCAGGAGACGCGATAGGCGGCATTGTAGGGAGGGTCCTTTGAATCCTGAGCAAACCTTGCTTAATGATTTGGACCGCACGTTCTGCTTGGTTATTGGAGGCAGGCTTGATTGGCGCAGTCCTGATGTGGTTGATGCCATTGCCCGACATAAATACCCCGAATTCGTAGCTTGTGAAACACGGGCCATTATCACGAACCAGGATGTCCGGCAAGCCATGGGTTGCAAAGATTCCATGTAGGCTTTCCACGCTGGTGGATGACGTGCATGAATTCAGAATGATGCACCCAATCCATTTCGAGTACGCATCTACCACAATAAGGAACATCTTTGCCATGAACGAGCCCGCGTAGTCAACATGAATGCGTGACCATGGCCTGGTGGGCTAGGGCCATGGGCCGAGCGGGGCCTCCCTGGGGGCATTACCCAGCTGGGCACACGTCGTGCACCTGCGAACACAGTGTTCCAGGTCTGAATCAATTCCAGGCTGCCAAACTTGTGACCGGGCAATGGCCTTCATCAGCACGATGCCTGGGTGCTCGCTGTGGAGTTTCCTGATGAATGCCTCCCTGCCCCTCTGGGGCATAACTACCCGGCTGCCCCATAGTAGGCAGTCGGCTTGGATGGAGAGCTTATCCATCCGTCTGTGGAACGGTCTGACCTCCTCAGGGCATGCTCCGTGTGCGGGCACCCAATCCTCAGTCAGGACACATTTCTTAATCAAAGATAGGAGGGGATCTCTGTTTGTCTAGATTTTGATCTGGTGGGCTGTGATGGGGGAGCCTGCGCTGTCAAAGGCATTGACAGCCATGACCATCTCGGCGCTTTGCTCCGCTGCCCCCTCAGTGGTGGCCAGTAGAATCCTCCTGAGCGCGTCAGCGCAATTTTCAGTGCCGGACCGGTGCTGGCTGGAGTCGTCATAAGCAGCCAGCGTGGGAGCCCATCGCTGTATGCAGGCTGATGCGTTGGCATTGATAGCCTTGCTGTCTGACAATAGGGATGTTAATGGCTTGTGGTCCGTCTCTAATTCAAATTTCCTACCAAAGAGGTACTGATGCATTTTTTTTACACCATAGACACATGCAAGCGCTTCCTTCTCGACCATCCCATATCCCCATTCTGCTTGAGAGAGCGACCTGGAGGCATAAGCCACAGGTTGTAGCTGACCCTCAGCATTGCCCTGCTGCAACACGCACCCAACCCCATAGGACGATGCATCACATGTCAGAACCAATTTTTTTGGGGGGTCGTACAGGGTCAACAACTTGTTTGAACAAAGTAGGTTTCGCGCCCGATCAAAAGCCCGTTCCTGACAGTCCCCCCAAAACCAATCGCAACCCTTACGCAGAAGCACGTGTAGCGGCTCCAACAATGTGCTCAAGTTCGGCAGAAAGTTCCCGAAATAGTTCAATAGTCCCAGGAATGAACGCAACTCCGATGTGTTGCAGTGTCTGGGTGCTTGTTGAAAACACCTCTGTTTTGGATTTGGTGGGCTGAATCCCATCTGCAGCAACCCTCCTGCCCAGAAACTCAACCTCAGGAGCTAAGAACACACATTTAGACTTCTTGAGTCGCAGGCCTACCCGGTCCAGTCGGTGTAGCACCTCCTCAAGGTTGTGGAGGTGTTCCTCAGTGTCTCGACCCGTGATGAGGATGTCGTCCTGGAACATGATCGTTCCAGGAATGGATTTAAGCAGACTTTCTGTGTTTCGTTGAAAAATCGCGGCCGCTGATCGAATGCCAAACGGGCACCTGTTATACGCAAACAGTCCCTTGTGCGTGGTGATGGTGGTCAGTAGTTTAGATTCGTCGGCCAGTTCCTGGGTCATATAGGCTGAAGTGAGGTCCAACTTGGTGAACAGCTTGCCACCTGCCAGTGTGGCGAAGAGGTCCTCCGCTCTCGGGAGCGGGTATTGATCTTGTAGGGCCACCCAATTGTTGGTGGCCTTGTAGTCACCACAGATCCTGACAGAGCCATTCGCTTTTAGAACGGGAACGATGGGGCTCGCCCAGTCGCTGGATTCAACAGGCAAGATGATGCCCTCTCTCAACAGCAGGTCCAATTCGCTTTCGATCTTTTCCCGCATCACATACGGCACCGCTCTGGCTTTGTGGTGCACTGGTCTGGCGTCCGGGGTGATGTTTATCACTACTTTAGTGTCTTTGCAAGTCCTGACGCCAGGTTGGAATAGTGAATCAAATTGTTGTAGGACTTGTGAGCACGAACTTCGCTCCACAGATGACATTGCATGAACATTCCCCCATTTCCAGTTCATCTCGGCTAACCAGCTCCTCCCCAACAGTGCGGGACCATTGCCCGGGACAATCCAGAGCGGCAGCCGATTCACTACCCCATTGTGTGTGACAGCCAACATTGCACTGCCTAGCACCGGAATGATTTCTTTAGTGTAAGTCCGTAATTGTGTCTCAATACGTGCTAATTTGGGTCTACTGGCTTTAAGTGGCCATAGCTTCTCAAATTGCTGAACGCCCATGAGTGACTGGCTGGCCCCAGTGTCCAGCTCCATGCGTACTGGGATACTGCTTACTAAAACCCTCATCATCATTGGTGGCGTTTTGGTGTATGAACTGTGAATATTTGCCACATGGACCCGCTGAACCTCGGCATCCATCGATTTGCCCCAAAAGTCATCCTGCCTCAAAGAACCCTCTTCTGGTCCATCCGCCTCATATATTAGTCTGGTTGCAGACTTCCTGCACACTCGAGCTAAGTGGCCACTGAGATTGCGGTTCCTGCAGACAAACTGTTGAAATCTGCAAGATCTAGCTGAGTGTTTTCCCCCACACCTCCAGCATGAGTTAAAGTTTCCATTGTTGGGAACAAAGGGACTATGGCCAGGCATTCCGCGCTGACTGTCCCTTTGACTGCTCTTAAGTACCCTATTAGTGGGTGTCAATGGCCCCATCCCAGGCCGCATTGTCCACTGTGATGGCGTGAATGTCCGTTCAGCCTGCCATTGTCTCTGTTGAAGTCCTACTCTGGGGTCTCGTGCTGCCTGGGGAGTGTCGGACTGCCCCTGCCTGCCTGTGCGACTCTGAGTCACATTGATGATGTTGACTCCCTGATCCATCGCCGCGTTAGAGGCAGAATTGCGCTCATATATTATTTTCATCTCTTCCTCCCCCGCCATGAAAGTTTAAGCTATCAACGCCGCCGCTTCCAAGGTCAAATCCTTGATCTCAATTAATTTGCGGAAAATTTCCGCATGACCGATGCCCTCAATAAAGAAGTCCCTTAGCATCTCCCCCCTGCAGGCATCTGTGAACTTACAGAGGCTGGCCAAACACCGGAGGTCGGCTATGAAGTCCGGTATGCTCTGTCCTTCACGACGTTGGTGGGTGTAGAATCTGTGTCGGGCCATATGTATGCTACTTGCTGGTTTGAGGTGCTCCCTGATCAATTTGCTAAGTTCTTCAAAGGTTTTATCCGCCAGCTTTTCGGGTGCTTGTAAGTTCTTCATGAGCGCGTAAGTCTTTGGTCCGCAGCTGGTCAAAAGATGAGCCCTTCGCTTGTCGGCCGCTGCATCCCCCAGCCAGTCTTTCGTAACGAAGCTTTGCTGAAGCCTCTCGACAAAATCGTCCCAGTCTTCCCCAACACAGTACCGTTCCTCTGTGCTACCAGTGGCCATTCTCATGGGTCGTGAGTTCCCGTTTCTCGTCGCCAATGTAAAGTCCTTACTCTACAGCATGAAACCACACGAGGCATATTCTGGGGACAAGGTCACTCTGTGACCTTAACTCTTTAATCACAGGACTCCAAAGACACTGACCCTGTGTGGGACCTCCTTTTTTATACCTGGGTGATCAAGTAAGGAGTGTCTCCCACAAGTTCACCTCCTGTGGTCAAGATGTGCATCTAGGTTGAGTGTATACAGTAATACACTGGTGTTACATTGTGGTTACATACATGACACTCTCCCCCTCTCTCCCTCTCTCTCTCTCCCCTCTCTCTCTCTCTCCCCCTCTCGCTCTTTCTCCCTCTCACTTTCTCTCTCTCTCCCCTCTCTCTCTCTCCCCCTCTCTCTCTTTCTCCCCTCTTTCTCTCTCTCTCTCCCTCTCTCTCTCCCTCTCTCTCTCTCTCTCTCTCTCCCTCTCTCTCTCTCCCTCTCCCTCTCTCTCCCCTCTCCCTCCCCCCTCTCTCTCTCCCCCTCTCTCCCTCTCTCTCTCTCTCGCTCTTTCTCTCCCTCTCTGTCTCTCCCCCTCTCTTTGCCTCTCTCTCTCTCTTCCTCTCTCTCCCCCTCTCTCTCTCTCTCTCTCTCTTCCTCTCTCTCCCCCTCTCTCTCTCCCTGTGTCTCTCCCTCTCTCTCCCTCTCTCTCTCCCTCTCTCTCTCTCTCTCCCTCTCTCTCTCCCTCTCACTCCCCCTCTCTCTCCCTCTGCCGCTGCTGCCCCGACCGTGGAACTGCATCTTCTGCACTGATTCTATTACCTTCGCTGATTTTGTTAACTGCCCAGAAAGTTTTTCAGAGTGGACACATACGCCGTCTTAAGAAAAAACGTAGTTTGTCGAACTTGCTTAAATGGCTAGAATTGGAGCGGGCGACAGGTAAAAAAAAATCGTAGCCTAAAAATAACGAACCGAAGTGAATTACACTGGCGCAGAAACTTTGGGGGAAACTTGGAGATTTTAATTTACTCCAAAAAAAACGGTGCACGCCAAAAAAATGGTGCAGATAATTGGGGAAAATTGAGCCCAATGTTCCTAATAGAAAAGGTTAATCAGGAGCACGATCTTTGGTTACATGTCACATGGGCACTGGCACAAACTAGTAAAATGCAAGTTGAGATTGATGTTATGTGTCAGCTGTGGTGTTGTGTACACAATAACTCGATAGACTGAATACTGTAAACTCCAAACAGGTACAAACCTGGCTCTACTTTATTCGGGCCCAAAGTGGTTACATTACAAGATGGCTGGCATTTTATACCGAACCACACACATGTGCGCACAGCCCAATGACCTCCGACAGTGGCGCCACCTGGTGGCTAGTAAATCCAAGCATACATAGACATAGAAACATAGAAATTGGGTGCAGGGGTAGGCCATTCGGCCCTTCGAGCCTGCACCGCCATTCAATGAGTTCATGGCTGAACATGCAACTTCAGTACCCCATTCCTGCTTTCTCGCCATACCTCTTGATCCCCCTAGTAGTAAGGACTACATCTAACTCATTTTTGAATATATTTAGTGAATTGGCCTCAGCAACTTTCTGTGGTAGAGAATTCCACAGGTTCACCACTCTCTGGGTGAAGAAGTTTCTCATCATCTCGGTCCTAAATGGCTTATCCCTTATCCTCAGACTGTGACCCCTGGTTCTGGACTTCCCCAACATTGGGAACAGTCTTCCTGCATCTAACCGGTTTAAACCCGTCAGAATTTTAAACATTTCTATGAGATCCCCTCTCATTCTTCTGAACTTCAGTGAATACAAGCCCAGTTGATCCAGTCTTTCTTGATATGTCAGTCCTGCCATCCCGGTAATCAGTCTGGTGAACCTTCGCTGCACTCCCTCAATAGCAAGAATGTCCTTCCTCAAGTTAGGAGACCAAAACTGTACACAATACTCCAGGTGTGGCCTCACCAAGGCTCTATACAACTGTAGTAACACCTCCCTGCCCCTGTACTCAAATCCCCTCACTATGAAGGTCAACATGCCATTTGCTTTCTTAACCGCCTTCTGTACCTGCATGCCAACCTTCAATGACTGCTGTACCATGACACCCAGGTCTCGTTGCACCTCCCCTTTTCCTAATCTGTCACCATTCAGATAATAGTCTGTCTCTCTGTTTTTACCACCAAAGTGGATAACCTCACATTTATCCACATTATACTTCATCTGCCATGCATTTGCCCACTCACCTAACCTATCCAAGTCACTTTGCAGCCTCATAGCATCCGCCTCGCAGCTCACACTGCCACCCAACTTAGTGTCATCCGCAAATTTGGAGACACTACATTTAATTCCCTCGTCTAAATCATTAATGTACAGTGTAAACAGCTGGGGCCCCAGCACAGAACCTTGCGGCACCCCACTAGTCACTGCCTGCCATTCTGAAAAGTACTCATTTACTCCTACTCTTTGCTTCCTGTCTGCCAACCAGTTCTCAATCCACGTCAGCATACTACCCCCAATCCCATGTGCTTTAACTTTGCACATTAATCTCTTTTGTGGGACCTTGTCGAGAGCCTTCTGAAAGTCCAAATACACCACATCAACTGGTTCTCCCTTATCCACTCTACTGGAAACATCCTCAAAAAATTCCAAATTTGTCAAGCATGATTTCCCTTTCACAAATCCATGCTGACTTGGACCTATCAGGTCACCTCTTTCCAAATGAGCTGCTATGACATCCTTAATAATTGATTCCATCATTTTACCCACTACCGATGTCAGGCTGAACGGTCTATAATTCCCTGTTTTCTCTCTCCCTCCTTTTTTAAAAAGTGGGGTTACATTGGCTACCCTCCACTCCATAGGAACTGATCCAAAGTCTATGGAATGTTGGAAAATGACTGTCAATGCATCTGCTATTTCCAAGGCCACCTCCTTAAGTACTCTGGGATGCAGTCCATCAGGCCCTGGGGATTTATCGGCCTTCAATCCCATCAATTTCCCCAACACAATTTCCCGACTAATAAGGATTTCCCTCAGTTCCTCCTTCTTACTGGACCCTCTGACCCCTTTTATATCCGGAAGATTGTTTGTGAATACCGAACCAAAGTACTTGTTCAATTGGTCTGCCATTTCTTTGTTCCCCGTTATGACTTCCCCTGATTCTGACTGCAGGGGATCTACGTTTGTCTTTACTAACCTTTTTCTCTTTACATATCTATAGAAACTTTTGCAGTCCGTTTTAATGTTTCCTGCAAGCTTCCTCTCGTACTCTATTTTCCCTGCCCTAATCAAACCCTTTGTCCTCCTCTGCTGAGTTGTAAATTTCTCCCAGTCCCCGGGTTCACTGCTATTTCTGGCCAATTTGTATGCCACTTCCTTGGCTTTAATACTATCCCTGATTTCCCTTGATAGCCACGGTTGAGCCACCTTCCCTTTTTTATTTTTACGCCAGACAGGGATGTACAATTGTTGTAGTTCATCTATGCGGTCTCTAAATGTCTGCCATTGCCCATCTACTGTCAACCCCTTAAGTATCATTCGCCAATCTATCCTAGCCAATTCATGCCTCATACCTTCAAAGTTACCGTTTTTTAAGTTCTGGACCATGGTCTCTGAATGAACTGTTTCATTCTCCATCCTAATTTAGAATTCCACCATATTATGGTCACTCTTCCCCAAGGGGCCTCGCACAACGAGATTGCTAATTAATCATCTCTCATTACACAACACCCAGTCTAAGATGGCCTCCCCCCTAGTTGGTTCCTCGACATATTGGTCTAGAAAACCATCCCTTATGCACTCCAGGAAATCCTCCTCCACCGTATTGCGTCCAGTTTGGTTAGCCCAATCTATGTGCATATTAAAGTCACCCATGATAACTGCTGCACCTTTATTGCATGCACCCCTTATTTCCTGTTTGATGCCCTCCCCAACATCACTACTACTGTTTGGAGGTCTGTACACAACTCCCTTTGGTGTTCTGCAGCTCTACCAATATAGATTCCACATCATCCAAGCTAATGTCCTTCCTAACTATTGCATTAATCTCCTCTTTAACCAGCAATGCTACCCCACCTCCTTTTACTTTTATTCTATCCTTCCTGAATGTTGAATACCCATGGATGTTGAGTTCCCAGCCCTGATCATCCTGGAGCCACGTCTCCATAATCCCAATCACATCATATTTGTTAATATCTATTTGCACAGTTAATTCATCCACTTTATTACGGATACTCCTTGCATTAAGACACAAAGCCTTCAGGCTTGTTTTTTTAACACCCTTTGCCCTTTTAGAATTATGATGTAGTGTGGCCCTTTTTGTTTCTTGCCTTTGTTTACTCGGCCTTCCACTATTGCTTTTTACCTTTCCACCATCTGTTTCTCCATATTACTTCGCCCTGTCTCGCTGCATAGGTTCCCATCCACCTGCCATATTAGTTTAAACACTCCCGAACTGCATTGGCAAATGTTACCCCAGGACATCAGTTCCAGTCCTGCCCAAGTGCAGACTGTCCCTTTTGTACAGGTCCCACTTCCCCCAGAACTGGTTCCAATGTCCCAGGAATTTGAAGCCCTCCCTCTTGCACCACTGCTCAAGCCACGTATTTATTCTAACTATCCATCTCCCTCTACTCTGATTAGCACGTGGCACTGATAGCAACCCAGAGATTACTATACATGATAATATCCCCCTTTAAGATATTAGTAACGGTCTTTTTACAAATTGATACGGTCCGGGGCTTTCCGCTCACGAGTTGAACTTCTCAGTTCAACTCCAGCTTGGCCGAGTGTTCTGAGTCTGTTATGACTGGGGGCTGGATAGACGATCTGATGGGGGTGGCAATGACCACGTCAGGGATTGAAAGTCCAGATTCATTGACCATGTCAGGGATTGAAAGTCCAGTTTCATTGATGACAGCGGAATCCTCTGATGACTGAGGGTAGGTTGGTTGGTCACTGATTGTGTCTTTCTCAGACTGTTCCGGTTCATCCGTGTGCTGCAGCTTTATCTGATCGACATGTTTCCTGCATGTCTGCCCATTCTTGAGCTTAACGATAAACACTCTGTTACCCTCCTTGGCCGTAACAGTACCGCCAATCCATTTGGGACCTTGACCATAATTCAGTACATACACAGGATCATTGATAGAAATGCCGTGTGACACAGTAGTGCGATCATGATACCCTTGCTGGATTTGACGGTTGTGTTCGACACAATTATTCAAGTCAGGGTGGACAAGAGAGAGCCTGGTCTTGAGACCTCTCTTCATCAATAGTTCAGTAGGGGAGACCCTAGTAAGCATATGGTGTCTTGTACTATATTCTGTGTTTCAAGCAAATTTGCAGTGAACCTTGAGTTACACATTTCATATTTTGCTTGATGATTTGGACGCTCTGCTTGTCCATTGGATGTGGGTTTGAATGGTGCTGACATCACATGTTTGATACCATTGAGTTTCATGAACTCTGAAACTCCATACTGGTGAAGCAAGATCTGTTGTCGCTTATGACGATGTCAGGCAGACCATGCGTAGCAAACATGACACAAAGGCTCTCAATGGTAGCTGTGGATGTGCTGGATGACATTATTGCACACTTTATTGACTTGGAATATGCATTCACCATAACTAAGAACATCTTTCCCAGGAAGGGATCTGCAAAGTCGATGTGGATCCTGGACCATGGTTTAGATGGCCACGACCACAGACTCAACGGCAATTCCGCTGATGCTTTACTAAACTACATGCAAGTGTTGCACTGATGCACACATGATTCCAGATCAGAGTCAATTCCAGGCCACCATACATGAGACCTGACAATGGCTTTTATCATGACAATACCAGGATGCATGCTATGTAGATCATGCACAAATTTCTCTTTTCCTTTCTTGGGCATAACAACACGATTACCCGACAGTATACAGTCTGATTGAATGGATAGTTCGTCTTTGCGACAGATGTAAGGTTTGATCTCCTCACACATTTGCTTGGGTATGGCAGAACAATCACCACTAAGGATACAATGTTTCACTACCGATAATATTGGGTCCTGGCTGATCCAGGTCTTAACTGTAGCCGTGGCCATCTAAACCATGGTCCAGAATCCACATCGACTTTGCAGATCCCTTCCTGGGAAAGATGTTCTTAGTTATGGTGAATGCATATTCCAAGTCAATAAAGTGTGCAATAATGTCATCCAGCACACCCACAGCTACCATTGAGAGCCTTTGTGTCATGTTTGCTACGCATGGTCTGCCTGACATCGTCATAAGCAATAACAGATCTTGCTTCACCAGTATGGAGTTTCAGAGTTCATGAAACTCAATGGTATCAAACATGTGAGGTCAGCACCATTCAAACCCACATCCAATGGACAAGCAGAGCGTGCGGTCCAAATCATCAAGCAGTGTTTTTTAACCAATAAGGGAATTAAGGGTTACGGGTAGCGGGCGGGTAAGTGGAGCTGTGTTCACGGCCAGATCAGCCATGATCTTATTGAATGGCGGAGCAGACTCGAGGGGCTAGATGGCCTACCCCTGTTCCTAATTCTTATGTTCTTATGTTCTTATGTTCTTATGTTGTTGGGCCGTGACAAGGGTGCCTTCACTTTCAAAAGCAGCCATGACTAACTGGTGTTTCCACCTCCGGTGTGGGCAACGGCAGATGGCTCAATGCACCGGCACAATTCTCAGTGCCAGGTCTGTGGCAAATAATGATAATGTCAGTATCCACCTCTGGATGCGGGACAATGCATTGGCATTGATACCTTTGTTTTCCGAAAACAATGAAATGAGTGGCTTGTGATCTGTTTCCAGTTCAAACCGAAGACCAAACAGGTACTGATGCATCTTGTTAACCCCATACACACAGGCTAGTGCTTCTTTCTCTACCATGCTGTAGGCTCTTTCCGCCTTTGACAAACTTTTTGAAGCATATGCAACAGATTGTAATTTGCCCGACTCATTAGCTTGTTGGAGCACACAACCAACTCCATTTGATGAAGCATCACAGGCCAATATTAGATGCTTACACAGATCATAATGTACCAGCAGCTTGTTAGAGCAAAGCAGATTAATAGCTTTCTCAAAAGCTCTATCTTGAGACGCACCCCAAACCCAGTTGTCACCTTTTCTTAGCAGCATGTGCAGTGGCTCTAATATCTAGGTAAGAAATTACCAAAGTAGTTGAGTAGATTAAGGAACGAACGCAGCTCCATCACATTCTGAGGCTTGGGTGCACTTTTGATGGCCTTGGTTTTCGAGTCTGTAGGCCTGATACCATCAGCAGCAATTTTCCTCCCCAGGAATTCAACTTCCGGTGTCATGAAGACGCATTTCGAGTGTTTCAGTCTGAGTCCCACTTTGTCCAGACGATGTAGAACCTCTTCCAGGTTGTTCAGATGTTGGGCAGAGTCACGATCTGTGACCAGTATGTCATCTTGGAACACGACGATTCTGGGGACGGACTTCAGTCGACTCTCCATGTTCCTGTATTCGTTCCCGCTGTGATAGGGAGAGACGAAGGAGCGGTAAGCGTTTGTAGAGGGATGTGATTGGGGCCCAGGAGAGGCCCAGAAGAGGCGAGGGCCCAGGGGCAGCACGGGCCAGCCCACACTACGATATGTGTGCATACTAGGTCCATACAGCAGAGCTGGTCTCCAGTTAGTCTTGGGTAATCCTTGCCACTAGACCAAGTTCTAGCTTTGTTAAGCCCGTGTGGTGGCTGGTATGCAACGGCCACCCCACTTAAAAAAAATCCACACACAGGCAGCTTCCGAACTTCAGGATGTAGTTCAGGACCTGGAATATTAGGTCCTTCATTGAAACACCTGTGAACTCATCCCTTTTTGGCGTGGAAGCAAGTTATCCTCGTTTTGCGGGACTGCCTATGATGACGATGGTTTGTGGAAGCTGTTTGTAATTCCCACATTACATCAGTGACTACACTCCAAAGTACTTAATTGGCTGTAAAGCGCTTTGAGACATCTGGTGGTCATGAAAGGCGCTACATAAATGTAATGCATTCTTTCTTAACAAGCACATTATGCAAAGAATAATGAATCCTGGTGCGATCTTCTGGACAGAACTAAATGCTGTGAATTTGGGGCTACAGCTTTCTGAAGGAGGATGAGCTCGATTGGCCAAAGGGCTTCCCTCATCTTTACTATTGGCGATTGTTGCAAATTTTTGGGAAGTAGCCAATTATTTTCATCTTGCATTTGTGGAAGGGACTATTGGTAATTTTAAATCTTTACTTGCTTGTTTCTCTACTTGTCTCTTAGACTGCCAAGCCCCGTCCTATTTCAGTAAGAATGTGAGCCTATGCTCCAAAACATGTGGAAATTACCAGAGCAAGGGGCAGTGCGAGGGATCAGGTCTCCTGGGATGTGTTTGCCCTGACGGTAAGACTAAATATGATTATATGAAAATATGTGGGATAATGTTGCAAGGCTCTACTGTGAGCTTGGAACCCTCACTAGGTGTGAGCGTGAGTTGGAGTTACAGCTATAACACGAGCTCGGGCTAAATTTTCCACTTTTGCTTTTCCGGCACAGCACCTCACCCACTGGGAAATCACACATTCTCCGAAGCCATGATTTTTCAGCTGTTAAATGTAATCAACAGAAATCAACAGTGGGTGTGCACATGCAGTTTTCCAACATACATTCCCAGTAGGAGAGGCTTTGTGCCTGTCGTGCAAGATTAGCAAACGTGGGTCCCTTAGAGGTTGAGACGGGTGAAATTATAATGGCGAATAAGGAAATGGCAGAGACTTTAAACAAAAATTTTATATCTATCCTCAAAGTAGAAGACACAAAAAGTATATCAAAAATAGTGATGAGCCAAGAGTGAGGAGCTTAAAATAATTAATATCAGTAGAGAAAAAGTACTGAGTTGGAGCTTGACAGATACAATGCATATCGGGAGTGAGGACATTTGCAAGGGCAAGATTGTGGGATTTACCCATATCTTACCCGCCAAATGTTCTCAAAACTCTTGTGCTTGATAACAGCAGTCAATAGCAATACGAACTGTTTGATGCGGAGTTCCCAGTGCTATTACTGAGAAAGCTGTGGAATACTGCACCTGATTGGTTGAGCAGTCACATGAAGAGAAGGCCTCCCCATCGGAATCCCACACTCCTGCCGGACCACCAGGTACTTCCGTAAAAATTCTCCGGTCGGATGCGTTTGTCTGAAAGAAACTTCCGACCCAAATTTCAGGGCCAATGTGTGAAGGTAAATTGTGCTGTTTGAACTAAATGGTGATGGCATTTGACTATGTCGCACCCATTTGTCAGATTCTATGTGGCCTTCTCAGGCCCCGAAAATGGCGAGCAGGAAGCAGGCGTGCACATTCGACCAGAAGTGCGCTGGCTGCGATATTTGGGTGAGGTCAGACACGAGGCGTGTTTTGATCAGTCCTGATGCAGGCATTGGGCCCTTTGCAGCCGACACTCTTCGCCTACTTCAGGTCCCGGCTGCAATATTGGTTTGCCTCCAGACAGCCAGCGCTGGCATCAGGCTAAGCAACAGCCACTATATCTGTTGCATCGGTTCACCAGACTGATTCCTGCGATGGCAGGACTGTCATATGAGGAGAGATTACGAACATAAGAAATAGGAGCAGGAGTAGGCCATACGGCCCCTCGAGCCTGCTCCGCCATTCAAACGATCATGGCTGATCCGATCATGGACTCAGGTCGACTTCCCTGCCCGTTCCCCATAACCCCTTATTCCCTTATCGGTGAAGAAACTGTCTATTTCTATCTTAAATTTATTCAATGTCCCGGCTTCCACAGCTCTTTGAGGCAGCGAATTCCACAGATCCACAGCCCTCTGAGAGAAGAAATTTCTCCTCATCTCAGTTTTAAATGAGCGGGCCCTTATTCTAAGATTATGCCCTCTAGTTCTAGTCTCCCCTATCAGTGGAAACATCCTCTCTGCATCCACCTTGTCAAGCCCTCTCATAATCGATAAGATCACCTCTCATTCTTCTGAATTCAAATGAGTAGAGGCCTAACCTACTCAACCTTTCCTCATAAGTCAACTCCCTCATCTCTGGAATCAACTTAGTGAACCTTCTCTGAACAGCCTCCAAAGCAAGTATATCCTTTCGTAAATATAGTAACCACATTGGGTTGACTCGGCCTGTATTAACTAGAGTTTAGAAGAATGAGAAGGGATCTCATTGAAATGTATAAAATTCTGACGGGGTTGGACAGACAGGATGCGGGGAGGATGTTTCCCCTGGCTGGGAAGTCGGGAACAAGGGGTCACAGTCTCAGGATACGGGGTCGGAAATTTAGGACCAAGATGAGGAGAAATCTTTTCACTCAGAGGGTGGTGAACCTGTGGAATTCTCTACCATAGAAGGCTGTGGAGGCCAAGTCACTGAATATATTTAAGAAGGAGATAGATAGATTTCTAGACACAAAAGGCAGCAAGGGGTATGGGGAGAAAGCGGGAATATGGTGTTGAGATAGAGGATCAGCCATGATCATATTGAATGGCGGTGCAGACTCGAAGGGCCGAATGGCCTACTATTTTCTATGTTTCTATGTTTCTGTCGCAGTCTTTTTTTAAAATGTGTGTCGCACGCTACTGTGCACAGAAGAGCCGATTTTATGAATGCATGCTGCTCTGGGTGTGACCCTTACCTGCCTGGAATTCGCGGTCCACCTTCACAGTTTTTTGTCCATTAATTTAAATGGATTGAAAGCTATGGGGGAAGCGTACTCCCCTGGCTTACCAACATTCCTTTCTGACAAGTAAGGCTACACTGTGAGCCAGTCTTTGGTAAGCTCAGCCTGATGGAATATATGGGCTCAATTTTCCCCAAAGCATTTTTTTGGCGTACTTAAAGAGTTATGCCCGATTTTTTGGGGCCAAAGAACGGCCGTTGGATTTGTTCATTTTGGCGCGGCCTAACCCGTCCTTTAGTTTTGGGGGCGGAGCCTCGATCTGCGCCCAAAATGATCGGGCTGCTATGGTAACCAGGGACACACTGCGAGTCAGGCTGCAAAGTGAAGCATACAGCCAGCTCCCAATACATTAAAAGAATTGAAAAACACATAGCAGCAACTTACCTCCAACCCCGTCCGAAGAGCTTGCCGGTCCGGTCCCATTCTCAGTCCCCGGATTTTCATTTTCTCCCTCTTTCTCTCCCTCTCTCTCTCTCTCTCTCTCTCTCTCTCTGAACTGGGGACCGAGAATGGGACCGGACAGCCTTCGGGCGGGGTTGGAGGTAAGTTGCTGGTATATGTTTTTCAATTCTGTTTTAGTGTGTCCGGGCATCTGCTGCACCGATTTCCTTCCCTGCACCGATTTCCTTAACTCTCCGGAAAGTTTTGCAGCAGAGGCCACATACGCTGGCCTAAGCACAACTGGAGTAACTCTCAGCTGGCCAAACTTCCCTAAATGGCCAGAAATGGCGCGGGTGGCTGGTTACGCCCCCTTTGGCTGAAAAAAACTGACCTAAAAAATTCGTAACTAACTGAGTTACACTGGTGCAAATTGATTGGCGAAACTGTGGATTTTTCAACTTAGGCCAAAAAGAGCAGCTTGCTCCAAAAAAACGGCACAAATCACTGGGGGAAATTGAGCCCTATATCACTCATGCCAGATGTTGTGACTGAATAACCACCACTCCATTACTTGTCCGGGACCACAGCTTGTCGATCAGATTATTTTGTCAGATTAATGACTTCCATTGATGACTGTTTATGTCCAGGTCTCGTTTCTTCCCACGGGACGTGCATCCCACCCGAGGACTGTCCGTGTTCGTACAATGGAGCGGTGTTTAAAAGTGGACAGAGCGTTCTGTTGTTCTGTCTTAAATGGTAAGAAAGTCATCCACATAATGCCAATCCTCCTCCAGTCTAAGGAACTGTTCTATTCAATCAGCTGCTTCTGTCACTCCCCTTCCTACCCCTAGCCCACCGGGCCAAAATTCCTCTGAAGTTTCCCCCCTGCCCCAGGCCTAAGCTTGCATCTTTCTCTAGTTTCTCTCCGATCTCCCTTCATCCCCTCTCTGAGCTCATCCTGCTCCCTCGACCCTATTAGGAAGGCAAATTGTATGTTGGCCTTCATTGCAAGAGGATTTGAATACAGGAGCAAGGATGTCTTACTACAGCTATACAGGGCCTTGGTGAGACTGCATCAGGAGTATTGTGTGCAGTTTTGGTCTCCTTACCTAAAAAAGTATATACTTGCCATGGAGGGAGTGCAACGAAGGTTCACCAGACTGATTTCTAGAATGACAGGACTGTCGTATGAGGAGAGATTGGGTCGACTCGGCCTGTATTCACTAGAGTTTCGAAGAATGAGAGGGGATCTCATTGAAACATATAAAATTCTGACTGGGTTGGATAGACGGGATGCGGGGAGGATGTTTCCCCTGGCTGGGAAGTCTAGTACAAGGGGTCACAGTCTCAGGATACGGGGTAGGAAATTTAGGACTGAGATGAGGAGAAATGTTTTCACTCAGAGGGTGTGAACCTGTGGAATTCTCTACCACGAAGGCTGTGGAGGCCAAGTCACTAAATATATTTAAGAGGGAGATAGATAGATTTCTAGACACAAAAGGCATCAAGGGGTATGGGGAGAAAGCGGGAATATGGTGTTGAGATAGAGGATCAGCCATGATCATATTGAATGGCGGTGCAGACTCGAAGGGCCGAATGGCCTACTCCTTCTCCTATTTTCTATGTTTCTAAATGTCCCACTAAACTGCTGACTACCAGACCTCCCTTCCTTGCTCCCATGTTAGCCGACATTGTTAACAGTTCTCTCTCCTCAGGTACTGTTCCTCTCTCCTTCAAATCTGCCGTCATCTCCCATCTCCTCAATAAAACAACCCTTGACCCCTCTGTCCTTGTAAATTACCAACCCATCTCCAACCTCCCTTTCGTCTCCAAGGTCCTTGAACGTGTTGTCGCCTCCCAAATCCATCTTTCCCAGAACTTCATGTTTGAATCGCTCCAATCAGGTTTCCGCCCTGCCACACTATCGAAACAGTTCTTATCAAAGTCACAAATAACATTGTTTGTGATTGTGACAAAGGTAACCAGAGAACCATAGAAACATAGAAAGTAGGTGCAGGAGTAGGTCATTCAGCCCTTCGAGCCTGCACCACCATTCAATAAGATCATGGCTGATCATTCACCCCAGTACCCCTTCCGCGCTTTCTCTCCATACCCCTTGATCCCTTTAGTCGTGAGGGCCACATCTAACTCCCTTTTGAATATATCTAACGAACTGGCCTCAACAACTTTCTGTGGTAGAGAATTCCACATGCCCAAAACTCTCTGAGTGAAGAGGTTTCTCCTCATCTTGGTCCTAAATGGCTTATCCCTTATCCTTAGACTGTGACCCCTGGTTCTGGACTTCCCCAACATTCTTCCTGCATCGAACCTGTCCAATCTCGTCAGAATTTTAAATGTTTCTATGAGATCCCCTCTCATTCTTCTAAATTCCAGTGAATATAAGCCTAGTCGATCCAGTCTTTCTTCATATGTCGGTCCTGCCATCCCGGGAATCAGTCTGGTGAACCTTCGCTGCACTATCCCTGCTCGTCCTTCTCAACCTGACTGCAACCTTTGACACGGTTGACCACTCCATCCCCCTCCAACGCCTCTCCACCGTCGTACAGCTGGGCGGGACTGCACTCGCCTGGTTCTATTATCTATCTAATCGTAGCCAGAGAACCACCTACAACGGCTTCTCTTCCCGCCACCGCATCATTACCTCTGGTGTCCCCCAAGGATCTATCCTTGCCCCCTCCTATTTCTCATTTACATGTTGCCCCTTGGCGACATCATCTGAAAACACAGTGTCAGTTTCCACACGTACACTGATAACACCCAGCTCTACCTCACTACCACTTCTCTCGACACCTCCACAGTCTCTAAATTGTCAGATTGCTTGTCTGACATCCAGAAGCAGAAATGTTCTCTAATTAAATATCGAGAAGACCAAAGCCATTGTTTTCGGTCCCTGCCACAACTCTGTTCCCGAGTCACTGACTCTATCCCTCTCCACAACTTCTGTCTGAGGCTGAACCAGATTGTTCGCAACCTTGGTGTCATATCTGACCCTGAAATGAGCTTTCGACCACATATCCGCAGCATGACTAAAACCGTCTGTTCCCACCTCGGTAACATCGCCCTCCTCGGCCCTTGCCTCAGCTCATCCGTTGCTGAAGCCCTCATCCATGCCTTTGTTACCTCTAGACTTGACTATTCCAATGCACTCCTGGCTGGCCTCCCACATTCTACCCTATGTAAACTTCACGTCATGTCCTAACTCGCAGCAAGTCCTGCTCACCCATTACCCCTCTGCTCGCTGACCTACATTGGCTCCCAGTTAAGTAACGCCTCGATTTCAAAATTCTCATTCTTGTTTACAAATCCCTCCATGGCCCTCACCCCTCCCTATCTCTGTAATCTCCTCCAGCCCCACAACCCCCCGAGATGTCTCCGCTCCTCAAATTCTGCCCTCCTGAGCATCCCTGATTATAATCGCTCAACCATCGCTGGCCGTGCCTTCTGTTGCCTGGGCCCCAAGCTCTGGAACTCCCTGCCTAAACCTCTCTGCCTTTCCACCTCTCTTTCCTCCTGTTAAGACGCTCCTTAAAACCTACTTCTTTGACCAAGCTTTCGGTCACCTGCGCTAACATCTCCTTATGCAGTTCGATGTCAAATTTTGTTTGATAATCGCTCCTGTGAAGCACCTTGGGGCGTTTTACTACTTTAAAGGCGCTATATAAATACAAGTTGTTGTTGTAGTGAACAAGCACGAATGTGGCCAACCGTCACCCTGTGCTGGATACTAATACAACGGCGGAAATTCGGGGAGGGTTTTTAAGGTGCTAATGTCAGGCGGTGGCTAAATTTAACGACGGAAAATGACTAGCGACGGGAGCCACAAAATTCAGTGATTGCGTCCCGAGAGTGGAGCGGAGCGCTGGGGAAACGTTCCACAATTATCCTAGGGCTCTGGGCCTGGTGAACAACTGAGTATCTGGAGCTAAGGAGCTGGTCTCAGTGTGCCCTGAGGCAGGCCTTCCTGCAAAAGAAAAATCGGAACAAAAAACACAAAAAACATTCTCTGTGCATTACTGACCGCAAATAAAGTTAAACCGCAAGAAAAAGAAATATCGCTCACCCTTACCTGATGCAGTCCTGCCTTCCTGTAGCATTCCGGGACAGCTCTGCACCCCGGCTTTCTCTGGCGGGGTCACTAGGGGGCGCTACAGGTGCCGCGCAAACCGAATGTTGGCACCGTGTCGATGCCGGCGCGACGCTCCCGGGCGATACTGCTCAGCCCCGGCCGGTACCGGTGCACCGAATTTGCCGAGCGGCACTAATGCCGGCATTCGTGGCCACAGACCCTGTTGGATAGCGGCGGCCTCACCGCCGCGCCCCGAGCCTCACCGCCTCGTCTCCTCACCGCCCCGGGCCAACCCCTGACTGCCCCACGCCGAACCCTCAACCCCCCCCCTGCCCCGACCCCCTCACCGCCCCGAACCCCCACTGCCCCAACCTCTCACCACCCCGCCCCGACCCTTCACAGTCTGAACCCTCACTGACCCGCGCTGAACAACGCTCACCACCCCGCACCAACCCGCATGCTACAGTGCACAGCGCTAACTGTCCGCGCTGCCGGTAAACCTCCGCTGACGTTCCCGGGAGGAGCTGACAGCACGGCACTCGGGCGGTAAGCGCTTAGCGGCCTGCAAGCGCCCCTCTCGGGCACCAACCGGTGATGCTGCCCAACGGAATTTTTTGCCCCAAGACAGATACGATATTTAATCAGAATTTTGGAAGGAAACTATGCAACATCTTGATCCTGACTGCCGGATGTATATTAGCCATTTCATCACCACCATCATCATGGAATCGAGGACGACTTGCTTCCACTCTTAACATGAGTTCTTAGGCGGCTGTACAGTCCAATACGAGAACCACAGTCTCTGTCACAGGTGGGACAGATAGACGTTGAGGGAAAGGGTGGGTGGGACTGGTTTGCCGCACGCTCCTTCCGCTGCCTGCGCTTGATTTCTGCACGCTCTCGGCGATGAGACTTGAGGTGCTCAGCGCCCTCCCGGATGCACTTCCTCCACTTAGGGCGGTCTTTGGCCAGGGACTCCCAGGTGTCGGTGGGGATGTCGCACTTTATCAGGGAGGCTTTGAAGATGTCCCTGTAACGTTTCCTCTGCCCACCTTTGGCTCACTTGCCGTGAAGATGTTCCGAGTGGAGCGTTTGCTTTGGGAGTCTCGTGTCTGGCATGCGGACAATGTGGCCCGCCCAGCGGAGCTGATCGCGTTCTGACAGCACACTGTTACATTTATTTTTGCAGCACTTGCCATGGTGGACAGCTGAATTGCAGTGACGTGAATTGCCCAGGTAGGATCTTATTGAATGGCGGAGTAGGCTCGAGGGGCTAGATGGCCTACTCCTGTTCCTAATTCTTATGTTCTTATGGTCTTATGAATTGTGCCATCTACAAATTCTACGATGCAGAAATGACTGTACGGGGTATTAGTGAGATGTTTTTAAAGGAGAAACAGATTGGAAAGATGGAGGGAATGCGGTTGTGTATATGGATTTTCAGAAGATGTTCGATAAGGTGGCTCCAAGATTCCTCAGGTGGGAGAGGTTGGAGAGGAAGCTTACCGCCCGGAAAATGGGGCAGAACCGAGTTATGCTGCAATTCCACCCTCTTCCATTTCCCCTTTCACTTTGTGGGCCCCATGCTCCCACCCTGCCAATGGAATGGGGCATTGGTCTGCCGGGTGAAGCTGTCAGCAGCCTTCAGTACCCCGCCGCCACAGCGTCCCTTCGCTCCATGACGTCACCCCCAGCCCCCACATCCGCTACCGTAGAGATCAGGGGACAAAAATCACCCAAAACAGGGCGCTCGCACCCGCTTTCAATAGTTTTTACCGCAGCTGTGGTCCAGGCGGACTCTTGAGACAAACTCTGCTCTTTGCTGGGGTTTTTTTATTCGGATCCGGAAGTCACTCTTAACGAGGGGCGGTGACTACACAGGGGGCGGAGCTTGGGGGCGGTGACTACACAGGGGGCGTGGCTTGGGGGCGGTGACTACATAGGGGCGGAGCTTGGGGCGGTGACTACATAGGGGGCGGAGTTTGGGGGCGGTGAATACACAGGGGGCGGAGCTTGGGGGCGGTGACTACACAGGGGGCGGAGCTTGGGGGCGGTGACTACACAGGGGGCGGAGTTTGGGGGCGGTGAATACACAGGGGGCGGAGCTTGGGGGCGGTGACTACACAGGGGGCGGAGCTTTGGGGCAGTGACTACACGAGAGGGGTGGAGCTTAGAGGCGGTGACGACATGAGAGGGGCAGAGGTTGAGGGCGGTGACTACACAGGGGGCGGAGTTTGGGGGCGGTGAATACACAGGGGGCGGAGCTTGGGGGCAGTGACTACACGAGAGGGGTGGAGCTTAGAGGCGGTGATGACATGAGAGGCGCAGAGGTTGAGGGCGGTGACTACACAGGGGGCGGAGCTTGGGGGCGGTGACTACACAGGGGGTGGAGCTTGGGGGCAGTGACGACACGAGAGGGGTGGAGCTTAGAGGCGGTGATGACATGAGAGGGGCAGAGGTTGAGGGCGGTGACTATACATGGGGCAGAGCTTGGGGGTGGTGACGACATGAGAGGGGCGGAGCTTGGGGGTGGTGACTACACAAGAGGGGTGGAGCTTGGAGGCGGTGACGACATGAGAGGGGCAGAGGTTGGGGGCGGTGACTACACGAGAAGGACGGAGGTTGGGGGTGGTGACTACACAGGGGGCAGAGGTTGGGGGCGGTGACTACACAGGGGGCAGAGCTTGGGGCGGTGACTACACAGGGGGCAGAGGTTGGGGGCGGTGACTACACAGGGGGCAGAGGTTGGGGGCGGTGACTACACAGGGGGCAGAGCTTGGGGCGGTGACTACACAGGGGGCAGAGCTTGGGGCGGTGACTACACGAGAGGGGCAGAGGTTGGGAACGGTGACTACACAGGGGGCAGAGCTTGGGGCGGCGACTACACAGGGGGCAGAGGTTGGGGGCGGTGACTACACAGGGGGCAGAGGTTGGGGGCGGTGACTACACAGGGGGCAGAGGTTGGGGCGGTGACTACACAGGGGGCAGAGGTTGGGGGCGGTGACTACACGAGAGGGGCAGAGGTTGGGGTTGGTGACTACACGAGAGGGGCAGAGCTTGGGGGTGGTGACTACACGAGAGGGGCAGAGCTTGGGGGTGGTGACTACACAGGGGGCAGAGGTTGGGGCGGTGACTGCACAGGGGGCAGAGGTTGGGGGCGGTGACTACACGAGAGGGGCAGAGGTTGGGAACGGTGACTACACAGGGGGCAGAGGTTGGGGTTGGTGACTACACGAGAGGGGCAGAGCTTGGGGGTGGTGACTACACAGGGGGCAGAGGTTGGGAACGGTGACTACACAGGGGGCAGAGGTTGGGGGTGGTGACTACACAGGGGGCAGAGGTTGGTGGCGGTGACTACACAGGGGGCAGACGTTGGGGGCGGTGACTACACAGGGGGCAGAGGTTGGGGGCAGTGACTACACAGGGGGCGGAGGTTGGGGGCGGTGACTACATGAAAGAGGCAGAGGTTGGCGGTGGTGACTACACAGGGGGCAGAGGTTGGGGGCGGTGACTACACAGGGGGCAGAGGTTGGGGATGGTGACTACATGAAAGAGGCAGAGGTTGGGGATGGTGACTACATGAAAGAGGCAGAGGTTGGGGGCGGTGACTACATGAAAGAGGCAGAGGTTGGGGGCGGTGACTACATGAGCGAGGCAGAGGTTGGGGATGGTGACTACACAGGGGGCCGAGATTGGGGGCGGTGACTATACAGGGGGCGGAGCTTGGGGGCGGTGACTACACAGGGGGTGGAGCTTGGGGGTGGTGACTACACAGGGGGTGGAGCTTGGGGGTGGTGACTACACAGGGGGCAGAGGTTGGGGGCAGTGACTACACAGGGGGCCGAGGTTGGGGGCGGTGACTACATGAAAGAGGCAGAGGTTGGGGATGGTGACTACACAGGGGGCCGAGATTGGGGGCGGTGACTACACAGGGGGCGGAGCTTGGGGGCGGTGACTACATGAGAGAGGCAGAGGTTGGGGGCGGTGATTACATGAGCGAGGCAGAGGTTGGGGGTGGTGACTACACAGGGGGCGGAGGTTGGGGGCGATGACTACACGAGAAGGGCAGAAGTTGGGGGCAGTGACTACACGAGAAGGGCAGAGGTTGTGGGTGGTGACTACACGAGATGGGCAGAGGTTGGGGGCGGTGATTACATGAGAGAGGCAGAGGTTGGGGGCGGTGATTACATGAGAGAGGCAGAGGTTGGGGGCGGTGATTACATGAGAGAGGCAGAGGTTGGGGGCGGTGATTACATGAGAGAGGCAGAGGTTGGGGGCGGTGATTACACGAGAAGGGCAGAGGTTGGGGGCGGTGACTACATGAGAGGAGCAGAGGTTGGGGGCGGTGACTACACGAGAAGGGCAGAGGTTGGGGGCGGTGACTACATGAGAGGGGCAGAGGTTGGGGGCGGTGACTACATGAGAGGGGCAGAGGTTGGGGGCGGTGACTACACGAGAAGGGCAGAGGTTGGGGGCGGTGACTACCTGAGAGGGGCAGAGGTTGGGGGCGGTGACTACATGAGAGGGGCAGAGGTTGGGGGAGGTGACTACACGAGAGGGGCAGAGGTTGGGGGCGGTGACTACACGAGAAGGGCAGAGGTTGGGGGCGGTGACTACACGAGAAGGGCAGAGGTTGGGGGCGGTGACTACATGAGAGGGGCAGAGGTTGGGGGCGGTGACTACACGAGAAGGGCAGAGGTTGGGGGCGGTGACTACACGAGAAGGGCAGAGGTTGGGGGCGGTGACTACATGAGAGGGGCGGAGGTTGGGGGCGATGACTACACGAGAAGGGCAGAGGTTGGGGGCGGTGACTACACGAGAGGGGCAGAGGTTGGAGGCGGTGACTACATGAGAGGGGCAGAGGTTGGGGGCGGTGACTACACGAGAAGGGCAGAGGTTGGGGGCGGTGACTACCTGAGAGGGGCAGAGGTTGGGGGCGGTGACTACACGAGAGGGGCAGAGGTTGGGGGCGGTGACTACACGAGAAGGGCAGAGGTTGGGGGCGATGACTACACGAGAAGGGCAGAGGTTGGGGGCGGTGACTACACGAGAGGGGCAGAGGTTGGAGGCGGTGACTACATGAGAGGGGCAGAGGTTGGGGGCGATGACTACACGAGAAGGGCAGAGGTTGGGGGCGGTGACTACATGAGAGGGGCGGAGGTTGGGGGCGATGACTACACGAGAAGGGCAGAGGTTGGGGGCGGTGACTACACGAGAGGGGCAGAGGTTGGAGGCGGTGCGGAGTGGCCGCCGCGATGACATCATCACCGCACCGCATCACCACAGCTCTCCCCTTCTCTAATAGGGGAGAGCCTCCACAATTTGAAAACTTCGGCCCACTTGTCCATCAGGGACGGTTTTGGCCATACCAGCGGAGGGGGCGGAGGGCCAGGCTGCCTGTTTGCTGCCCTGCCAAACCCGGGGGCATAATTGTCGGCCCGACATGGCAGTCTGCGACACAAAAAAAACATGGCGGCAGCGGCAGTGTGCCCTCCCCTTTAAGGGAAGCCTCAGTGACACTGCAGAAGGCCGCAGCCTCACTGGACCACCGGGAAAGGCAGGTTTTGGCACCTCCGGCCAGGCCGAAAATTTTCGGAGGGGAATGTCACCGTCGCGGTGGGTAGATCGGTGGTGCGCACAGTGATGACACACTTCCTGCGGATCGGCAGCAGCGGACCGATGGGTGGGGGGGGGGGGGGGGGGAGATCGGGGGACTGCCGGGAGACCTCGGGAGTGCAATTGGGCTATCAGCGGCCATTCCACCAAACGGCGACCACTCCACTCCGCAGCATGGCCGTCGATTTGCGGCGGTAACAGGCCCTAAGGAGAGGGGCAGTTTCGGCCCCCTGGTGTCCGAGGAATGATTGGGCTTCAGCAGTCTGGTGGGGGGGGGGGCGATCGGTAGTCAGGATTGGGCGCAGGAGGAGGTGGGGTGTGGGGGGCGGGGGGTTGGTGCGTTGAGAAAGATGGAGACTGGCAGGGGGTGGGAGTCGGGGTGAGGGGGAGACTGCTGAATGGGAGTCAGGGGATGGTGGGTCAGGCAGAGGGAGGGTGATTGGAGCTCGAACACCAAGGGGGAGAATAGAGAGGAACTGGGACATGTGTGGGGCCCACTTCCTGCAGAGCCAGGCACAGCAGCAGAAACGTTGGGAATGGGAGCGGCCAGTAAAGGGGTGAGCGACATCTGAGGACGTTACTGTAGGTAAGCAACGAATGATTGTTTTTCCACTGACAGCTGAATGGGGAAACAAGGGAAAAAGACCAAGGTTTCTCACAGGTAGAAACCTGCCCATCTTTCCGCCATGTCTCTGTAATGGCTAAAATGTCATACTGTCAAGTGTCTACCTGTGCTCTCAGCTGATCCGCCTTATTCGCTATACTCCTTGCACTGAAGTATATACCATCATCATCATAGGCAGTCCCTCGGAATGGAGGAAGACTTGCTTCCAGTCTAAAAGTGAGTTCTCAGGTGACTGAACAGTCCAATATGAGAACCACAGTCCCTGTCACAGGTGGGACAGACAGTGGTTGAAGGAAAGGGTGGGTAGGGAGTCTGGTTTGCCGCACGCTCCTTCGGCTGCCTGCGCTTAGTTTCTGCATGCTCTCGGCAACGAGACTCGAGGTGCTCAGCGCCCTCCCGGATGCACTTCCTCCACTTTGGGCGGTCTTTAGCCAGGGACTCCCAGGTGTCGGTGGGGATGTTGCACTTTATCAGGGAGGCTTTGAGGGTGTCCTTGAAACGTTTCCTCTGCCCACCTTGGGCTCGTTTGCCGTGAAGGAGTTCCGAGTAGAGCGCTTGCTTTGGGAATCTCATGTCTGGCATGCGGACAATGTGGCCCGACCAACGGAGCTGATCAAGTGAGGTCAGTACTTCAATGCTAGGGCTGTTGGCCTGGAGGAGGACGCTAACGTTGGTGCGTCTGTCCTCCCAGGGGATTTGTAGGATCTTGTGGAGACATTTAGCACAGGAAGGACTGCTTGATTACTACTGACTAACCCTTTCTATGTTTCTATGTTTTGAATGTGGAAGGGAGAAGGAAAGTTCTCAAACTGAGGCCAATTAGAGCAGGGGATGCTTCACCACAAGAGGCTACTGAGGCAGAGATTAGAACAACTTTTAAAAGGGAATGGGAAACATATTTTAAAAGGAGGAATATAAAAGGATCTTGGGGAATGGGATTGCAGGCGAGAGTACCAAATGGCCTCCTCCTGTGCCGAAATTTCTATCATTCTATAAAAACTCACTTTTACAGAGCCCGAACCCAGGGAGTGATTTGGAAATATCGGTGCCAGGCTGGGTTTAGGGCAAGCGGTCCTGAGATAAGTGCTCCAGACACTGCCCCTGTGTGCGACCTCTGGGTTTGGTTCAGGTCTGTCTGTGCTGATCCGTTGCAACACATGAAGTTCGAGTACAGATCAGTTCAGGGTTGTCAAAGTTACACAGAACCTGGATCCAAAACAAAGTCCCAGGAGATAGGGGAAGAGGTCAGACGGAATCAAAGTGGTATCGGCGGGAGAAAAGGTATACTTCAATGCAAGGAGTATAGCATAAGAAATAGGAGCAGGAGTAGGCCATACGGCCCCTCGAGCCTGTTCCGCTATTTAATACGATCATGGCTGATCCGATCATGGATTCAGGTCCACTTTTCTGCCCGCTCCCCAGAACCCCTTATTCCCTTATCGGTTAAAAAACTGTCTATTTCTGTCTTAAATTTATTCAATGTCCCAGCTTCCACAGCTCTCTGACGCAGCGAATTCCACAGATTTACAACCCTCTGAGAGAAAAGATTCCTCCTCATCTCAGTTTTAAATGGGCGGCCCCTTATTCTAAGATCATGCCCTCTAGTTCTCGTCTCCCCCGTCAGTGGAAACATCCTCTCTGCATCCACCTTGTCAAGCCCCCTCATAAACTTATATGTTTCGATAAGATCACCTCTCATTCTTCTGAACTCCAATGAGTAGAGGCCCAACCTCCTCAACCTTTCCTTATAACTCAACCCCCTCATCTCTGGAATCAAACCAAGTGAACCTTCTCTGAACTGCCTCCAAAGCAAGTATATCCTTTCGTAAATATGGAAACCAAAACTGCACACAGTATTCCAGGTGTGGTCTCACCAATACCCTGTATAACTATAACAAGACTTCCCTGCTTTTATACTCCATCCCCTTTGCAATAAAGGCCAAGATTCCATTGACCTTCCTGATCACTTGCTGTACCTGCATACTAACCTTTTGTGTTTTATGCTGAAGTACCCTCAGGTCCCGCTGTACTGCAGCACTTTGCAATTTTTCTCCATTTAAATAATAACTTGCTCTTTGATAGTGAACAAGGCAGATGAGCTGAGAGCACAGGTAGACGCCCAGGGCTATGATATTATAGCTATTACAGAGACATGGCTAAAAGAGGGGCAGGCTTGGCAGCTCAACATTCCTAGTTACAGGGTTTTCAGACGGATAGAGAGGGGGCTAAAAAGGGAGGGGAGATCGCGGTATTAATTAAGGAAACTATTACAGCGGTGAGGAGGGCTGATAAGTTAGAGGGATCATCAAACGAGGCCATATAGGTCAAACTGAAAAACAGGACTGGAATATCAGGTCCTCCATTGAAACATCTGCAAACTCATCCCTTTTGGTATGGAAGCAAGTCATCCTCGTTCGAGGGACCGTCTATGATGATGGGCCTGCACTGATCCTTCTCCGCAGGACTGAGGGTCAGCTGTATCCAGGCATGCGGTTTGCCATCAGTGAATTTTTCTTGTGGATTTCTGACATAGAGGTAGTCTGGCCATGGGAAACATAACCAGAAAATGCTGGAAATACTCAGCAGGTCAGGCAGCATCAGTGGAGAGAGAAACAAAGTTAACGTTTCAGGTCAATGAGCTGTAACGACCTGAAACTTTAACTGGATTTCTCTTTACAGAGCTGCTGCCTGACCTGCTGAGTATTTCCTGTATTTATTTCAGTTTTCCAGCATTGTAGGCAATGTAGCTGAAAGCATAAAATTACAAAGTGATATCGATAGATTTAGTGAATGGGCAGAACTGTGGCAGATGCAGTTCAATTCAGGCAAGGATGGGGTCATCCACCTTCGACTTAAAAAGGATAGAACAGGGTACTTTCTAAATAGTGCAAAGCTACAACAGTGGGTGTCCAAAGAGACTTGGGGGGGGGTCCAGGTACATCGATTATTAAAATGTCATGAACAGGTACAGAAAATAATCAAAGAGGCTAATGGAATGCTGGCCTTTATATCTAGAGGACTAGAATACAAGGGGGTAGAAGTTTGCTGCGTCTATAAAAAGCCCTGGTTAGACCTGGAGCACTGTGAGCAGTTCTGAGCACCACACCTTAGGAAGGATATATTGGTCTTGGAGAGAGTGCAGGGTAGGCTTACCAGAATGATACCCGGACTTCAAGGGTTAAGTTATGAGGAGAGATTACACAAATTAGGGTTGTATTCCCTGGAATTTAGAAGGTTAAGGGGTGATTTGATCAACGTTTTCAGGATATTAAGGTGAACAGATAGGGTCGATATAGAGAAACTATTTCTGCTGGTTGGCGATTCTAGGACCAGGGAGCATAGTCTAAAAATTAGAGCCAGACCTTTCAGGAGTGAAACACTTCTACACACAAAGGGTGGTAGAGGTTTGGAACTCTCTTCAGCGAACGGCAATTGATGCTAGATCCATTGTTAATTTTCAATCTGAGATTGATCACTTTTTGCTGACCAAAGGTATTGAGGGTTGTGGGCCAAAGGCGGGTACATGGAGCTAGGTTGCAGATCAGGAATGATCTCATTGAATGGCAGAAGAGGCTCAAGGGGCCCAATAGCCTACTTTAAAAAAATTAATTTCTGGGATGTGGGCATCGCTGGCAAGGCCGGCATTTATTGCCCATCCCTAATTGCCCTTGAGAAGGTGGTGGTGAGCCGCCTTCTTGAACCGCTGCAGTCCTTGTGGTGAAGGTGCTCCCATTGTGCTGTAGGGGAGGGAGTTCGAGAATCTTGATCCAGCGATGATGAAGGAACAGCCGATATGTTACCAAGTCAGGATGGTATGTGACTTGAGGAACTTGGAGGTGGTGGTGTTTCCATGCGCCTGTTGCCCTTGTCCTTCTAGGTGGTAGAGGTCGCGGGTTTGGGAGGTGCTGCCGAAGAAGCCTTGGCGAGTTGCTGCAGTGCATCCTATTCCTATCTTCTTATCTGCAGTATTTTACTTTGTGTAGTTTAGCCATGTGTTGATGTAACTTAAAAACAAAAAGTGTTGGAAATATATGGTAGCAGTATGATCTGATGAATGGCCTTTACCCAACATGTCTGACTTTTCTCTTTTAGATTATAGGCTTTCCACGCAAGTCCGATTGAGTATTCTGTTTTATTTCACATTATCAGCATTTGCAGTTTATTTCCTGTTTCATAATTGATTTGATATCAGTCACCGTGTATTTGTTGTCCCTCCACTCAGTGATTTGTTCGGTCAGTGGGAGTCAGTACATCTCAACCTTTGATAAGACTCGCTATTATTTTCGGGGAGGATGCGTGCATAAACTAGTGACAACAGCTGTCTTCACTATCTACCTTGGCACCAACACATGTCCAGAGGTAAGAAGAATAACTTTGTTAATAATGAAATTCTACAGGGATGAAGCAATCGAAGAGTGCTGTGTTGATTAGTTACATCCGATCTCCCCTCACGACCTCTCCGAGCTCATCTTGTTCATGAGACCCACTAGCTGATCACTCAACTTCCCTTCCTGGCTCCCATGTTAGCTGACATTGTTAACGGTTTCTCTCTCCTCGGGTCATCATCATAGGCAGTTCCTCGGAATCGAGGAAGACTTGCTTTCACTCTAAAAATGAGTCCTTAGGTAGCTGAACAGTCCATTACGAGAACCACAGTCCCTGTGCCAGGTGGGACAGATAGCTGTTGAAGGAAGGGGTGGGTGGAACTGGTTTGCTGCACGCTCTTTCTGCTGCCTGCGTTTGATTTCTGCATGCTCTCGGCGGCAAGACTCGAGGTGCTCAGCGCCCTCCCAGATGCACTTCCTCCACTTAGGGCGGTCTTTGGCCAGGGACTCTCAGGTGTCATTGGGGATGTTGCACTTTATCAGGGAGGCTTTGAGGGTGTCTTTGTAACATTCCCTCTGCCCACCTTTGGCTCGTTTGCCGTGAAGGAGTTCCGAGTAGAGCGCTTGCTTTGGGAGTTTCGTGTCTGGCATGCAAACAATGTATCCTGCCCAGCGGAGCTGATCGAGTGTGGTCAGCGCTTCAATGCTGGGGATGTTGGCCTGATCAAAAACACTAACGTTGGTGCATCTGTCCTCCCAGGCAATTTGCAGTACTGTCACCCTCTCCTTCAAATCTAACTTCCCTTCCCGCCCACCCTCCATTACCTCTGGTTTCCCCCAAGGATCTATCTTTGGCCCGCTCCTATTCCTCAGCTACATGCTGCCCCTTGGCGACACCATCCACAAATGTAGTCATTTTCCACATGTACACTGACGACACCCAGCTGTACCTCACCGCCATTTCTCTCATTTGGGCCTAGAGAGAGTGGATAGGACGGACCTGTTTCCCTGAGCAGAGGGGTCGACAACCAGGAGACAAAGATTTAAAGTAATTGGTAGGAGGTTTAGAGAGAATTTGAGGGGAAATTGGTGGGGGTCTGGAGCTCACTGCCTGAAAGGGTGGTAGAGGTAGAATCCCTCACCACGTTTAAAAAGTACTTGGATGTGCATTTGAAGTGCCGTAATCTCAATGGCTATGGACCAAGAGCTGGAAAGTGGGATTAGGTTGGGTAGCTCTTTGTCAGCCGGTGCGGACATGATGGGTCGAAATGGCCTCCTTCCGTGCTGTAAACTTCTATGATGCGATGTTTCTATGAGAAGAATGACAGGTTGGAAATGTTGCCAGGAGTCTTTATTTGGCACATTGAAAAACAGGAACAGTTTAAGGCAGCATATTTGTAGCTTCTGAGTAACAAGACAGGAAAGTTAAGTAGGGCATGGAGTGGACTTATCAGTTCCAAGGAACATAAGAAATAGGAGCTGGAGTAGGCCATTTGGCCCTTTGAGCCTGTTCTGCCATTTAACAAGATCATGGCTGATCTTCTACCACAACACCTTCCTGCACTGTCCCCATATCCCTTAGTTCCCAAAAATCTATCGATCTCTGTCTGGAATATACTCAATGACTGAGCATCCACAGCCCTCTGGGGTAGAGAATTCCAAAGATTCACCACCCTCTGAGTGAAGGAATTTCTCCTCATCTCAGTCCTAAATGGTCAATCCCTTATTCTGAGTCTGTGACCCGGTGTTCTCGAGTCCCCAGCCAGGGAAAACATTTTCTCAGCATTAACCCTGTCAAACCCCTTCAGAGTTTTATATGTTTCAATGAGACCACCTCTCATTCTTCTAAACTCTCGGGAATGTAAGCCTAGTCTACTCAATCTCTCCTTATAGGGCAATCCCCTCATCCCAATAACCAGTCTGGTGAACCTTTGATGCACTCCCTATAAGGCAAGTATATCCTTCCTTAGGTAAGGAGACCAGAACTGTACACAGTACTCCAGGTGTGGCCTCACCAATGCCCTGTATAATTGTAGTAAGACTTATTTACTCTGTTACAAAGGGATTAGAATAATACTAATCACTTTGTAACAAAAGCTAGCGTACCATTTGCTTTCTTAATTGCTTGCTGTACCTGCATGTTAACTTTCAGTGATTCATGTGCAAGAACACCCAGGTCCCTCTGAACACCAACATTTCCCAATCTCTCACCATTTAAAAAGTATTATTTTTTGTTCTTCCTACCAAAGTGGATAACTTCACACTTTCCCCACATTGAATTCCATTTGCCATGTTGTTGCTCATTTAGTCAATCTGTCTACATCTCTCTGCAGTCTCTTTGCATCTTCCTCACAGATTATTTCCCCACCTAGCTTTGTATCATCAGAAAACTTGGATACATTACACTCAGTCCCTTCATCTAAGTAATTGATATAGATTGTGATTAGCTGAGGCCCAAGCATTGATCCTTGCGGCACCCCACTAGTTACAGTCTGCCAAGTCGAAAATGACCCATTTTACCTACTCTCTGCTTTCTGTCCATTAACCAATCAATCCATGCTAGTATATTACCCCCAATCCCATGTGTCCTAATTTTGTGTAATAACCTCTTGTGTGGCACCTTATCGAATGCGTTTTGAAAATCTAAATACACTACATTTACTGGTTCCCCCTTATCCATCCTACTACTTACATCTTCAAAAAACTCTAACAGATTTGCCAAACACGATTTCCCTTTCATAAAACCATGTTGACTCTGCCCAATCCTATTATTATTTTCTAAGTGCCCCACATCCACGTCCCTAATAAAAGATTCTGATCAAGTGTGGTCAGTGCTTCAATGCTGGGGAAGTTGGCCTGGACGAGGACACTAATGTTGGTCTGTCTGTCCTCCCAGGGAATTTGCAGGATCTTGTGCAGACATCGTTGGTGGTATTTCTCCAGCGACTTGAGGTGTCTACTGTACATGGACCATGTCTCTGAGCCATACAGGAGGGCGGGTATTACTACAGCCCTGTAGATCATGAGCTGGTGGCAGTTTTGAGGGCCTGGTCTTCAAACACTCTTTTCCTCAGGTGGCCGAAGGCTGCACTGGCGCCCTGAGGCGGTGTTGAATCTTGTTGTCAAAGCCTGCTTTTGTTGAGAAGAGGCTCCTGAGGTATGGGAAATGCTCCGCTGGGCAGGCCACATTGGCCGCATGCCTGACACAAGACTCCCAAAGCAAGCGCTCTACTCGGAACTCCTTCACGCCAAACGAGCCAAAGGTGGGCAGAGGAAACGTTGCAGGGACACCCTCAAAGCCTCCCTGATAAAGTGTAACATCCCCACCGACACCTGGGAGTCCCTGGCCAAAGACCGCCCTAAGTGGAGGAAGTGCATCCGGGAGGGCGCTGAGCACCTCGAGTCTCATCGGCGAGAACATGCAGAAAACAAGTGCAGGCAGCGGAAAGAGCGTGCGGCAAACCAGTCCCACCCAACCCTTCCCTCAACAACTATCTGCCCCACCTGTGACAGAGACTGTGGTTCTCGTATTGGACTGTTCAGCCACCTAAGGACTCATTTTAAGAGTGGAAGCAAGACTTCCTTGATTCTGTGGGACTGCCTATGATGATGAATAGATTCGAGCATTTTCCCTACAACTGATATCAGGCTAACTGGTCTGTAGTTCCCCGTTTTCTCTCTTCCTCCTTTCTTAAATAGTGGGATTACATTTGCTACCATCCAATCCTTGGGGAATGTTCTAGAATCGAGGGAATTCTGAAAGATTAATACCAGTGCATGCACTATCTCTGCAGCTCCCACTTTTAAAACCCTAGGATACAGATTGCCGGGTCCAGGGGATTTGTCGCCATTTAGTCCCATTAATTTCTCCAGTACTATGTCTTTACATATAGTGATTTCTTTAAGTTACTCATTCTCTCTAGACCCTTGGTTCCCCATTATTTGCAGAATGTTTTTGTGTCCTCTACTGTGAAGATAGATACAAATTCATCATCATAGGCGGTCCCTCGAACGAGGATGACTTGCTTCCACATGAGTTCACAGATGTTTCAATGAAGGACCCGATGTTCCAGTCCTGAACTCCAGTTGAAGGGTAGAAGATGCCTGTGCGTGGATTGTTTTAGCGTGGTGGTGACCATTGCACACCAGCCATCACATGGGCTTGACAGAGCTAGGTCTTGGCAAGGGTTAACCAGGACGACTGGAGACCTGCTCTGCTGCACGGACCTAGTGCGTACACATATTGCAGCGTAGGCTGGGCCCGTGCTGCCCCTGGGCCCTCGGCTCTTCTGGGCCCCGTGCCCTCATTTGCCGCACCTCCACCACGATCTCTTGCCACTCCTCCGCCACGATCTCTTGCCACTCCTCCGCCACGATCTTTCGCCACTCCTCCGCCACGATCTTTCACCGCTCTTCCGCCACGATCTCTCGCCGCACCTTCACAACAATCTCTCGCCGCTCCTCCGCCACAGATATTCGCCACACCTCTGCCACGATCGCTCACTGCTCCTCCGCACAAAACATTCGCTGAACCTCCGCCACGATCACCCACCAAATCTCAACCATGATCCCTCATCGCACCTCCGACTCGATCACTCGCCGCACCTCCGTATAAAGTGCATGGCTAGCTATAGGTAGATTCGCATAATATGAATACAGCACTATCATTGTCAGTCACTCAATGCAATGTGTAGATACAAAGTATTTGTTTAATGTCTCTGCCATTTCCTTATTGACCATTATAATTTCTCCTGTCTCTGCCTCTAAAGGGCCCACATTTACTTTCACTAATCACTTCCTATTTTCATACCTATAGAAATGTTTACAATCTATTATTAAGTCTCTCGCTAATTTACTCTCGTATTCTATTTTCCCATTCCTTATCAATTTCTTGGTCCTCCTTTGCTGAATTCTAAAATCCTCAGGCTTACTGCTCTTTTTGGCGACATTACAAGTGTTATATATGTAAACTTGTATTTACTCTGTACAGTCACCAGAGGGCTCATCCCCTGGAGTCCCAAGGGATCCCATAATCCCTTGGAAGCACAGATATTTAGGGAGGCCTCACAGGTTGGAGAGGCACTTTGGAGACCTGCAATAAAAGACTAAGGTCACACTTTACTTTGAGCTCACAGTATTCAGTTTGACTCTTTCTTCATACATAACAACTGGCGACAAGATACAGATAGCGAACCCAACGATGCAGAGAATAGTGGGCATCCTGGAGAAATTCTCGGAGGGAGATGATTGGGAAACCTTTGTGAGGCAACTCGACCAATACTTCGCAGCCAGCGAGCTGGAAGGAGAAGAGAGCGCTGCCAAATGAAGGGCGATCCTCCTCACCGTCTGTGGGGCACCAACGTATGACCTCATGAAGAATCTGCTCACTCCAGCGAAACCCATGGAGAAATCGTACGACGATTTGTGCACACTGGTCCGAGAGCATTTGAACCTGAAGGAAAGCGTTCTGATGGCGAGGTATCGGTTCTACACCTACAAAATGTCTGAAGGCCAGGAAGTGGCGAGTTATGTCGCCGAGCTAAGATGCCTTGCGGGACATTGTGAATTTTAAGGACATTTGGAGCATTGGCCATGAAACCATACTTCTCAAACTTTTGACTGTAGCGACCCCAACCTTGAGTAAGGCCATAGCGATAGCCCAGGCGTCCATTGCCACCAGTGACAATATGAAGCAAATCTCTCAGCACAAAGTGCTGCCACAAGTACTGTGAACAAAGTGATGTTGTTTTCAAATCACAATGTACTGGGCAGGTCACACATGCCTGCAGCTGCACGTCCGTAGATGTCTTAGAGCCCACCATCAAGGGTGATGAATGCAAGGCCATTAACACCTTGTTGGCGCTGCGGGGGTGATCATCGTTTCCATTCTTGCTGGTTCAAAGGATATGTTTGCAAGGGCATCTCCAATGTATGTGCAGGCGAGCTGCAAATTCTGTTAATCATGCAAACCACCATGTTGCAGAGGAGGACAGATCCACGGCAGATCACGATGAACCAGAGCCTCAGACCGAGGAGGCAGAGTGTCCCCCGATAATGCTGAATGTTGAACTAAATGGACTCCCGGTGTCAATGGAGCTGGACACGGGCACGAGCCAGTCCATCATGAGCAAAAAGACTTTCGAAAAATTGCGGTGCAGCAAGGCCTCAAGGCTAGTCTTAACTCCAATTCGCATGAAACTAAGGACTTATACAAAGGAACTGATTCCCATAATCGTCAGTGCTACTGTAAAGGTATCCTACGATGGAGCGGTGCACAAGCTACCAATCTGGGTCGATGGTCCCACACTGCTAGGCAGGAGCTGGCTGGGAAAGATACGCTGGAACTGGGATGACATCTGAGCGCTATCACCCGCTGACGACACTTCATGTGCCCAGGTCTTAAACAAGTTCACTTCGCTGTTTGAACCAGGCAACGGGAATTTCCAAGGAGCAAAAGTGCAGATCCACATAATTCCTGGGGCGCGACCCATTCATCACAAGGCAAGAGCAGTACCATACATGATGGGGGAAAGGGTAAAGATTGAGCTAGACCAACTGCAAAGAGAGGGCATCATTTCACCGATCGAATTCAACGAGTGGGCCAGCCCGATCGTCCCAGTCCTCAAGGGAGATGGCACCGTCAGAATCTGTGGCGATTACTTGGTAACTATCAATCGTTTCTCTCTGCAGGACCAATACCCACTACCAAAGGCCGATGACATCTTTGCAATGCTGTCGGGAGGAAAGACGTTCACGAAGCTGGATTTGACTTCAGCCTAAATGACGCAAGAAATGGAGGAATCATCGAAGGGCCTCTCCTGCGCACAAAGGTCTATTCATTTATAACAGATGCCCATTTGGAATTCAATCAGTGGCGGCGATATTCCAGAGAAACATGGAAAACTTACTGAAGTCGGTCTCGCGCACGGTGGTCTTCCAGGACGACATCTTGGTCACAGGTCGGGACACAGTTGAGCATCTGGAGAACCTGGAGAAGGTTCTTAGTTGACTCAACCGCGTGGGGCTCGAAGTGCATTTTCCTGGCACCTGAAGTGGAGTTCCTGGGGAGGAAGATCGCGGCGGACGGCATCAGGCCCATCAATTCGAATACTGAGGCAATCAAGAATGCACCGAGGCCACAGAGCGTGAAGGAGCTGCGGTCGTTTCGAGGACTCCTGAACTACTTTGGCAACTTCTTACCGAGTCTCAGCACACTATTAGAACTACTGCATGTCTTACTATGAAAAAGGGGCAAATGGGTTTGGGACAAAAGCCAAGAAAATGCCTTTGTAAAAGCGAGAAAATTGTTATGTTCAAACAAATTGCTTGTGTTGTATGATCCATGTAAGCGTTTGGTACTAGCATGTGATGCGTCGTCATATGGCGTCGGGTGTGTATTGCAACAAGCTAATGATTTTGGGAAATTGAAACCAGTTTTTTATGCATCCAGGAGTCTGTCTAAGGCCGAGAGAGCCGACAGCATGATTGAAAAAGAAGCGTTGGCGTGTGTCTATGGGGTAAAGAAAATGCATCAATACCTGTTTGGGCTAAAATTCGAATTGGAAACTGACCATAAGCCACTTATATCCCTGTTTTCCGAGAGTAAGGGGATAAATACGAATGCATCGGCCCGCATCCAGAGATGGGCGCTCACGTTGTCCGCATACAACTACGCCATCTGCGACAGGCCAGGCACAGAAAACTGTGCCGATGCTCTCAGTAGGCTGCCATTGTCCACCACAGGGGTGCAAATGGTGCAGCCGCAGATTTAGTCATGGTTATGGAAGCATTTGAGAGTGAGTAATCACATAGAAACATAGAAAAATAGGTGCAGGAGTAGGCCATTCGGCCCTTCTAGCCTGCACCGCCATTCAATGAGTTCATGGCTGAACATTCAACTTCAGTACCCCATTCCTGCTTTCTCGCCATACCCCTTGATCCCCCTAGTAGTAAGGACCTCATCTAACTCCTTTTTGAATATATTTAGTGACAACCCGACAGATTAAAACCTGGACGAGCCAGGAGTCCTTATTGTACCTCGTTAAAAACTGTGTTTCACGGGAGCTGGTCCAGTGACCCAGTGGAAATGCAGGAAAAGATAAAGCCGTTCCAGCGGCGCAAAGATGAAATGTCTATACAGGCAGACTGCCTTCTGTGGGGCGATCAAGTAGTGGTCCCCAAGAAGGGCAGAGACACCTTCATCAATGACCTCCACAGTACCCACCCAGGCATCGTAATGATGAAAGCAATAGCCAGATCCCACATGTGGTGGCCCAGTATCGATGCGGACTTAGAGTCCTGCATGCACAGATGTAATACATGCTTGCAGCTAAGCAATGCACCCAGGGAGGAGCCACTAAGTTTATGGTCTTGGCCCTCCAAACCGTGGTCTAGGGTACATGTCGACAATGCAGGCCCGCTCTTGGGTAAAATGTTCCTTGTGGTTGTAGATGCGTACTTCAAATGGATTGAATGTGAGATAATGTCGGCAAGTACGTCTGCCGCCACCACTGAAAGCCTGCGGGCCATGTTTGCCATGCACAGACTACCCGATGTCCTTGTGAGCGACAACGGGCCATGTTTTACCAGTGCTGAGTTCAAAGAATTCATGACCCGTAACGGGATCAAACATGTTACATCTGCCCCGTTTAAACCAGTGTCCAATGGTCAGGCAGAGAGAGCAGTGCAAATCATCAAGCAAGGCTTGAAGAGGGTAACTGAAGGCTCACTGCAGACTCGCCTATCCCGAGTCCTGCTTAGCTACCGCACGAGACCCTATTCGCTCACTGGGATCCCACCTGCTGAACTGCTCATGAATAGAGCCCTTAAGACAAGGCTCTCGTTAGTTCACCCCGATCTACATAAACTGGTAGAGAGTAGGCGGCTTCAACAAAGTCAAGATCATGATAGCGCAAATGTGTCACGCGAGATTGAAAACAACGATCCTGTATTTGTATTGAATTATGGACAAGGTCCCAAGTGGCTTCCTTGCACTGTTGTGGCCAAAGAGGGGAGCAGGGTGTTTCGGGTCAAACTTTCAAATGCACTCATTCACCAGAAACACTTGGACCAAATCAAACTCAGATTCGCGACTATCCTGAGCAACCCACTTTGGGCCCTACCTTTTTTGACGCCCCAACACACACACCAGTGGCAACCGACACAGCGGTTGACCACAAAGCAGAACCCATCAACCACAGCAGCCCAGCAGCACTCACCACACCAGGTAGCCCAGCAAGGCCAGCTGCACAGCAGTCCAGCGAGGGCCCAACAGACGATTCACCAATACCAGCATTTGCCCTAAGACGATCAACCAGGACAAGAAGGACCCCAGATCGACTCACCTTGTAAATAGTTACACAGTTGACTTTGTGGGGGGGGGGGAGTATTGATATATATGTAAACTTGTATATACTCTGTACAGCCACCAGAGGGCTCATCTCCTGAAGTTCCAGGGGATCCTATGATCCCTTAGGAGCACAGGTATTTAAGGAGGCCTCACAGGTTAGAGAGGCACTCTGGAGACCTGCAATAAAAGACTAAGGCCGATAAATCCCCAAATCCCCAGGGCCTGTTGGACTGCATCCCAGAGTACTTAAGGAGGTGGCCTTGGAAATAGCGGATGCATTGACAGTCATTTTCCAACATTCCATTGACTCTGGATCAGTTCCTATCGAGTGGAGGGTAGCCAATGTAACCCCACTTTTTAAAAAAGGAGGGAGAGAGAAAACAGGGAATTATAGACCGGTCAGCCTGACATCGGTAGTGGGTAAAATGATGGAATCAATTATTAAGGATGTCATAGCAGCGCATTTGGAAAGAGGTGACATGATAGGTCCAAGACGGTATGAATTTGTGAAAGGGAAATCATGTTTGACAAATCTTCTGGAATTTTTTGAGGATGTTTCCAGTAGAGTGGACAAGGGAGAACCAATTGATGTGGTATCTTTGGACTTTCAGAAGGCTTTCGACAAGGTCCCACACAAGAGATTAATGTGCAAAGTTAAAGCGCATGGGATTGGGGGTAGTGTGCTGACATGGATTGAGAACTGGTTGTCAGACAGGAAGCAAAGAGTAGGAGTAAATGAGTACTTTTCAGAATGGCAGGCAGTGACAAGTGGGGTACCGCAAGGTTCTGTGCTGGGGCCCAGCTGTTTACAATGTACATTAATGATTTAGACGAGGGGATTAAATGTAGTATCTCTAAATTTGCGGATGACACTAAGTTGGGTGGCAGTGTGAGCTGCGAGGAGGATGCTATGAGGCTGCAGAGCGACTTGGATAGGTTAGGTGAGTGGACAAATGCATGGCAGATGAAGTATAATGTGGATAAATGTGAGGTTATCCACTTTGGTGGTAAAAACAGAGAGACAGACTATTATCTGAATGGTGACAGATTAGGAAAAGGGGAGGTGCAACGAGACCTGGGTGTCATGGTACATCAGTCATTGAAGGTTGGCATGCAGGTACAGCAGGCGGTTAAGAAAGCAAATGGCATGTTGGAATTCATAGCGAGGGGATTTGAGTACAGGGGCAGGGAGGTGTTACTACAGTTGTATAGGGCCTTGGTGAGGCCACACCTGGAGTATTGTGTACAGTTTTGGTCTCCTAACCTGAGGAAGGACATGCTTGCTATTGAGGGAGTACAGCGAAGGTTCACCAGACTGATTCCCGGGATGGCGGGACTGACCTTGTCAAGAAAGACTGGATCAACTGGGCTTGCATTCATTGGAGTTCAGAAGAATGAGAGGGTACCTCATAGAAACGTTTAAAATTCTGATGGGTTTAGACAGGTTAGATGCAGGAAGAACGTTCCCAATGTTGGGGAAGTCCAGAACCAGGGGTCACAGTCTAAGGATAAGGGGTAAGCCATTTAGGACCGAGATGAGGAGAAACTTCTTCACCCAGAGAGTGGTGAACCTGTGGAATTTTCTACCACAGAAAGTTGTTGAGGCCAATTCACTAAATATATTCAAAAAGGAGTTAGATGAAGTCCTTACTACTAGGGGGATCAAGGGGTATGGCGAGAAAACAGGAATGGGGTACTGAAGTTGCATGTTCAGCCATGAACTCATTGAATGGCGGTGCAGGCTAGAAGGGCCGAATGGCCTACTCCTGCACATATTTTCTATGTTTCTATGTTTACTTTGAGCTCACAGTATTCAGTCTGACTCTTTCTTCATACATAACAATAAGCCTCTTCCTTTGATCTAATACTATCTTTAACTTCTCTTGTTAGCCACGGTTGGACCACGTTTCCTGTGGGGATTTTGTGCCTTAAAGGAATGTATGTTTGTTGTAAATTATGTATTAATTCTTTAAATGCTTTCCATTGCTTGTCTAACATCATACCTTTTAATGTAGTTTCCCAATCTACCTTGGCCAACGTGCTTCTCATACCTACATAGTTTGCTTTGTTTAGATTTAAGACCCTAGTTTTGGATTGAACTACAGGCAACTCTCGATTATCCGGGTCCCTCGAGGATTGGGCTATGCCGGGTAAACGATTTCTCCGTTAGAGCGAGTTGACATTACAGTTAATGCTTACAGGTGTGCTCTAACCAATAGCTGTAGCGTATCTTCTAATCCTTGAATCCTCGAGATCTAAAAACCATTCGGCTTGTTGATTACTTCCTGTAACTTTTTCATGGCATTTTAATGAATTATGAGAGGCAGTGGAACTGCGTGGGAGCAGCAGCGGGAGCTGAGGCAGGGTGGAGCGCTTAAAAGCAAGGCTCAACAGGCAACATTTGAAAGGAACATCAGAGTTTCAAAGTGACTTCAGCAGCGTGCACACACAGAATTTTAAATGCCGTTACAATGGTTTCCCGTTGCATCCGTGTGCGGATAATCGAGAGTTGCCTGTAAATCACTTTCACTATTATGATCACTCTTCCCTAAGGTCCCCTTCACTACAAGGTTATTAATTAACCAAAATGGCAGCGGGTTGGAAGTCCGCTCTGAACCCACCTCAGTGTCAGGTTCTAAAATGTCGGTTCTGCATGCGGATCGCAGAACCGAAGCAAGCAGTGGGCCAGTCAATGAAACTGTTTAGCGGGTACTGTAAAGGTATTTAAAACATTTTTAACCAGGCACTTACCGTTTTACCAAGTTGTTTACATCTTTTGGAGATCACGCCAGGTAAGTGTGTTGGATTCTCATTGACTCTCCATTGCTTTGACTATAAAAGCTACCATTTCACAGTTGCTCACTTTCCAATGTCATGAGCTGAAGTCTTCCGGATTTGGAAGAGACTTTTGAGCTGTATGCAGTTTGGAAGTGTCTGCAGTGAACCCTCTGTCCACTGTCACCTCCTTGGAGCAACCTCTCTCACCATCGACAGATCGCTTCTGTCATCTCAAACTCACCTGCCCTCTATTCCAGCAGCATCGGTGCTCTTGAAAAAAATCTCACCTTGGTCCTCAGAATCCCACCACGATCACCCCCAACACCAGCATCACCAGGCACACCAGCAGCACCGACAACAACACCAACATTCTCCGCAATTAACTGATGCTGCACAGGACACAGGGCATCAGCACCCAATCACATTGTTACCTGGGAGGCCAGGGATGGCCTCACCATGGCCAGATTGACTTCACTTCACTCTGTACACCCTGGCTGCCGCATGATGCACCAAGTTGGCACCACCCCACACCAACACCATAAAGCATCCCTGCAATGGCCAAGCCATTTGTTTCACACTCATCACCATTGCGGGTATACCCTTATGTCTCACCATTCACTACAACTCACTAAGCCACTTACAAAGATACACACAAATCTGTACAAGAACACAATCTGTTCAAAATAAAGATTACAATGTTTGACAACACATCAACATAAACTTTACATGAACATTGGCTAAAGGACCCAAGTGCCTACCCTTGTGTGTTGTTGGTTGCTATGATTGGACAAGAAGGAAGAGTGTGAGGAGTGGCTAGTGAGATGGGGATGTGATAAGGTAGATAGAGAGGGATGGATGGAGGTGCAAGGTAGGGTAAAGAAGGATGTGCAGGAGTCGGGTAGGAAAGGCAAACTGATGGGGATGTGATGAGAGGCACAGCAGGATGAGGTTGAGTGGGGCTTTACAGTAAAGTTTCGTGATCTACTGAGATCATTGAAAGATTTGCGCCACTGCAGCCTGACCCTCGTGACGACATCCCTGCTTGTGCCCTGCTGTGTATTGTGCAACCAGGCTGCATTGGTCTCCTGGGGAGGTTTGCTCCACTCATCGGAAGCGAAGAGATCCTCCCTGGATGTTGTGACTCCCTCCATCAACATCTGTAGGGAGTGATGGAGGAGCCTGGGTGCAGCCCTGCCCTCTATGCCGTGATTGGCAGTGTTTGCAGAACACTGGTCATCATCATCATAGGCAGTCCCTCGGATTCGAGGAAGACTTGCTTCCATTCTAAAAACAAGTCCTTAGGTGGCTGAACAGTCCAATATGAGAACCACAGTCCCTGTCACAGGTGGGACAGATAGTCATTGAGGGTGAGACAGGTTTGCCTCACGCTCTTTCCGCTTCCTGAACTTGATTTCTGCGTGCTCTCGGCGATGAGACTCGAGGTGCTCAGCACCCTCCCGGATGCACGTCCTCCACTTAGGGCGGTCTTTGGCCAGGGACTCCCAGCTGTCAGTGAGGATGTTGCACTTTATCAGGGAGGCTTTGAGGATGTCCCTGTAACGTTTCCTCTGCCCACCTTTGGCTCGCTTGCCGTGAAGGAGTTCCGAGTAAAGCGCTTGCTTTGGGAGTCTCATGTCTGGCATGCGAACAATGTGGCCTGCCCAGAGGAGCTGATCAAGTGTGGTCAGTGCTTCAATGCTGGGGATGTTGGCCTGGTCGAGGACCCTAACGTTGGTGTGTCTGTCCTCCCAGGGCATTTGCAGGATCTTGCGGAGACATTGTTGGTGGTATTTCTCCAGCGACTTGAGGTGTTTATTGTACATGGTCCATGTCTTTGAGCCATACAGGAGGGCGGATATTACTACAGCCCTGTAGACCATGAGCTTGGTGGTGGATTTGAGGGCCTGATCTTCAAACACTCTTTTCCTCAGGCGGCCGAACGCTGCGCTGGTGCACTGGATCTCGTCATCAATACCTGCTTTTGTTGATAAGAGGCTCCCGAGGTATGGGAAATGGTGCACGTTGTCCAGGGCCGCGCCTTGGATCTTGATGACTGGGGGGGAGTGCTGTGCGGTGAGGACAGATTGGTGGAGGACCTTTGTCTTACGGATGTTTAGAGCAAGGCCCGTGCTTTCGTGTGCCTCAGTAAATACGTCGACTATGTCCTGGAGTTCAGCCTCTGTATGTGCGCAGACGCAGGTGTCGTCCGCGTACTGTAGCTCGACGACAGAGGTTGGAGTGGTCTTGGACCTGGCCTGGAGTCGACGAAGGTTGAACAGCTTCCCACTGGTTCTGTCCTTTAGTTCCACTCCAGCAGGGAGCTTGTTATCTGTGAGGTGGAGCATGGCAGCGAGGAAGATTGAGCAGAGGGTTGGGGTACTGACAGCACAAATCAATGTGGGCGTGGTCCCTTTAAGGAGGCGAGCCGATGACACAGCTTCAAATGACATCATCAGAACCGCTTCCTGTTAATTGGCCGGGAACCTCGCTCGACAAGTCCTATCAACAGAAGATTGTTTTGCGAGGATGGGCTGCAGAGAGGAGCAGGGTCCCCACACGCCACTGAGCTGTTCCCATGGCCTCACCATGAGCGCTGATATCAGGGCCGGTTACGGCTAATTTGGTTTGCCCAATCTACGTGTAGATTAAAGTCCCACATGATTACTGTATTACCCTTGTTACATGCACCCCTGATTCCCTGATTTATACTCTGCCCGACATTACAATACTGTTTGAGGGCCTATAAACAACTCCCACCAATGTTTTCTGCCCCTTGCTGTTACTTAGTTCCACCCAAACTGATTCTACTTCTTGATTTTCTGAGCTAAGATCCTTTCTCTCCACTGTCTTTATCCCGTCCTTTATTATCAGCGCTACCCCTCCTCCTTTTCCATTTTGCATATCTCTTCTAAGTGTTAACTATCCTGGAATATTTAGTTCCCAACCTTGGTCAATTTGCAACCACGTCTCCGTAATGGCTATTAGATCAAACCTATACATTTCTAATAATTGTGTCAGCTGTGGCTCAGTGGGTAGCACACTCACTTCTGAGTCAGAAGGTTGTGGGTTCAAGTCCCACTCCAGGGACTTGAGCACAAAAATCTAGGTTGATACTCCAGTGCAGTACTGAGGGAGTGCCACACTGTCGGAGGGGCAGTACTGAGGGAGTGCCGCACTGTTGTTGGAAGGGCAGTACTGAGGAGCACTGCACTGATGGAGGGGCAGTACTGAGGGAGTGCAGCACTGTCGGAGGGGCAGTACTGAGGGAGCACTGCACTGTCGGAGGGGCAGTACTGTGGGAGCGCCGCATTGTTGGAGGGGCAGTGCTGAGGGAGCACTGCACTGTTTGAGGTGCCATCTTTCGGATGAGATGTTAAACCGAGGCCCCGTCTGCTCTCTCAGGTGGATGTAAAAGATCCCACTACTTCAAAGACGAGCAGGGGAGTTAGCCCTGGTGTCCTGGCTAATATTTATTCCTCACCATAACAAAAACAGCTGATCTGGTCATTACCACGTAATGTTTGTGGAAGCTTGCTGTGCGCAAATTGGCTGCCGCGTTTCCTACATTACAACAGTGACTACACTCCAAAAGTACTTCATTGCTGTAAAGCGTTTTGACACGTCTGGTGGTCGTAAAAGGTGCTATATAAATGCAAACCTTTCTTTCTTTATCTGCCCTTTTCATCTATTTTGTTGCAAACGCTTTACACATTCAGATATAATGCCTTTAGTGTTTGACTTTTTTCTGCTTTTCCCTGATGTCACTGATACCCGATCATCTTTGTTACTCTCTCTGTCTCTTCCTGACTCACGCTGCTTATTTTTACCCAAAACCTTGCTCTAACTCCTCGACATTTCTCTTGCTGCTAGTATAATATATACATCTGTGAGTATGCTCACAGGTTTGTAGAGCTGTTGTATTGTGAGTGGCTCAGCCAGTCACGTGATGTAGACAAGACTCATTAAAACCCAAGTCATTTGGGTCTATGTCATCCATGATGAGGTATGCAGTTGTGAGCCTGGTGGATGAACTGGTAATGTGTAGTGTGATGGTTAAACCTTTGTTAATAAACCAACTCGTTCTTAATAGCAATGTGTTGCTATGAATTCTTAAGCAAAGTTACAGCTTTTAAATTTACTCTTTCCTGAATCCTCCCAGCTTAATTAGTTTAAAGCCCTGTTTACTGCCCTACTTATTCGATTCGTCAGGACACTGGTTCCAGCCCAGTTCAAGTAGAGCCGGTCCCAATGGAACAGCTCCCTCTTACCCCAGTACTGGTCTCAATGCCTCAAGAACCAAAACCCCTTCCTCCCACACCAGTCTTTGAGCCACGCATTTAACCTTCTAACCTGCATATTGCTACACCAATCGGCACGAGGCTCAGGTAACAATCCAGAGATTATTACCTTTGAGGTTCTGCTTTTTAATTTAGATCATAGCTCCTCAAACTCTCTCAGCAGAACCTCATTCCTAGTTCTACCTATGTCGTTGGTTCCTACGTGGACCACGACAACTGGATCCTCCCCTTCCCACTCCAAGTTCTCCTCCAGCTCGGGGAGATGTCCTTAACCCTGGCCCCGGGCAACACAACCTTCGGAACTTCCGGTCACAGCGGCGGAGAACAGTATCTATCCCTCTGACTCTACTGTCCCCTACCACAACTACATTCCCTTTCACTCCTCCTGACTTGAATGGCCTCCTACACCATGGTGCCATGGTCAGCCTGCTCGTCCACGCTGCAGGCTTTACGCTAAACATCCATAAGACAAAGGTCCTCCAACAGCCTGTCCTCGCCGCACAGCACTCCCCCCCCCCCCCCACCCCCCCAGTCATCAAGATCCCCGGCGCGGCCTTGGACAACGTGGACCATTCCCCATACATCGGGAGTATCTTATCAACAAGAGCAGACATTGATGACAAGATCCAACACCACTTCCAGTGCACCAGCACAGCCTTCGGCCACCTGAGGAAAAGAGTGTTTGAAGATCAGGCCCTCAAATCCACCACCAAGCTCATGGTCTGCAGACTGTAGTAATACGCGTCCTCCTGTATGGCTCAGAAACATGGACCATGTACAGTAGACACCGCAAGACCCTGGAGAAATACCACCAACGATGTCTCAGCAAGGTCCGACAAATCCCCTGGGAGGACAGATGCACCAACATTAGCATCCTCGACCAGGCCAACATCCCCAGCATTGAAGAAACTTCATCCACACAAGCAGTAAGAACCTTATAGCTGTCAGATAAGGGCAAAGGGCAAGGGCTCCTCCAGCACTGTATCTGGGGTGCCCTTACCTGCCTGAGTTGCAGTCACACCCTCCTGACCCTGACCACTAAACAGACCAATACCACTACTGAACTTAAGGGTGTGACTGCCTCCTGGATCAAAGTGTCCAGGTAACTCTCCCCCTCTCTGATGCCCCGTAATGTCTGCACCTCCGACTCTAGCTCAATAACTCTGAGCTGAAGTTCCTCAAGATGCAGGTACTTACTGCAAACTTGGATGTCCGAGATCACAATGCTCTCCACAAACTCCCACATGCAGCAGCTGTGGCACACCACCTGCCCTGCCGCCTCGATATCACCTTATTCTATTTAATTACATTTCTATTTAAATAACTTAGTTTCATCATTATGGACAGTCCCTCAGAATCGAGGAAGACTTACTTCTACTCTAAAAATGAGTCCTTAGGTGACTGAACAGTCCAATACGGGAATTACAGTCCCTGTCACAGGTAGGACAGAGAGTCATTGAACATAAGAACATAAGAATTAGGAACAGGAGCAGGCCATCAAGCCCCTCGAGCCTGCTCCACCATTCAACAAGATCATGCCTGATCTGGCCGTGGACTCAGCTCCACTTACCCGCCCGCTCCCCATAACCCTTAATTCCCTTATTGGTTAAAAATGTATCTATCTGTGACTTGAATACAGTCAATGAGCTAGCCTCAACTGCTTCCTTGGGCAGAGAATTCCACAGATTCACAACCCTCTGGAAGAAGAAATTCCTTCTCAACTCGGTTTTAAATTGGCTCCCCTGTATTTTGAGGCTGTGCCCCCTAGTTCTAGTCTCCCCGACCAGTGGAAACAACCTCTCTGCCTCTATCTTGTCTATCCCTTTCATTATTTTAAATGTTTCTATAAGATCACCCCTCATCCTTCTGAACTCCAACGAGTAAAGACCCAGTCTGCTCAATCTATCATCATAAGGTAACCCCCTCATCTCTGGAATCAGCCTCGTGAATCGTCTCTGTACCCCCTCCAAAGCTAGTATATCCTTCCTTAAGTAAGGTGACCAAAACTGCACGCAGTACTCCAGATGCGGCCTCACCAATACCCTATACAGTTGCAGCAGGACCTCCCCGCTTTTGTACTGCATCCCTTTCACAATGAAGGCCAACATTCCATTCGCCTTCCTGATTACCAGCTGCACCTGCAAACTAACGTTTTGGGATTCATGCACAAGGACCCCCAGGTCCCTCTGCACCGCAGCATGTTGTAATTTCTCCCCATTCAAATAATATTCCCTTTTACTGTTTGTTTTCCCAAGGTGGATGACCTCACACTTTCCGACATTGTATTCCATCTGCCAAACCTTAGCCCATTCGCTTAACCTATCTAAATCTCTTTGCAGCCTCTCTGTGTCCTCTACACAACCCGCTTTCCCACTAATCTTTGTGTCATCTGCAAATTTTGTTACACTACACTCTGTCCCCTCTTCCAGGTCATCTATGTATATTGTAAACAGTTGTGGTCCCAGCACCGATCCCTGTGCACACCACTAACCACCGATTTCCAACCCGAAAAGGACCCATTTATTCCGACTCTCTGCTTTCTGTTAGCCAGCCAATTCTCTATCCATGCTAATACATTTCCTCTGACTCATAGAAACATAGAAACATCGAAAATAGGTGCAGGAGCAGGCCATTCAGCCCTTCTAGCCTGCACCACCATTCAATGAGTTCATGGCTGAACATGAAACTTCAGTACCCCCTTCCTGCTTTCTCGCCATACCCCTTGATCCCCCGAGTAGTAAGGACTTCATCTAACTCCATTTTGAATATATTTAGTGAATTGGCCTCAACTACTTTCTGTGGTAGAGAATTCCACAGGTTCACCACTCTCTGGGTGAAGAAGTTTCTCCTCATCTCGGTCCTAAATGGCTTACCCCTTATCCTTAGACTGTGACCCCCGGTTCTGGACTTCCCCAACATTGGGAACATTCTTCCTGCATCTAACCTGTCTAAACCTGCGTACCTTTATCTTCTGCAGTACCTTTTGTGTGGCATCTTATCGAATGCCTTTTGGAAATCTAAATACACCACATCCATCGGTACACCTCTATCCATCATGCTCGTTATATCCTCAGAGAATTCCAGTAAATTAGTTAAACATGATTTCCCCTTCAGGAATCCATGTTGCGTCTGCTTGATTGCACTATTCCTGTCTAGATGGCCCCCTATTTTTTCCTTAATGATAGTTTCAAGCATTTTCCCTACTACAGATGTTAAATTAACCGGCCTATAGTTACCTGCCTTTTGTCTGCCCCCTTTTTTAAACAGAGGCGTTACATTAGCTGCTTTTCAATCCGCTGGTACCTCCCCAGAGTCCAGAGAATTTTGGTAGATTATAACGAATGCATCTGCTATAACTTCTGTCATCTCTTTTAATACCCTCAGATGCATTTCATCAGGACCAGGGGACTTGTCTACCCTGAGTCCCATTAGCCTATCCAGCACTAGCCCCTGAGTGATAGTGATTGTCTCAAGGTCCTCCCTTCCCACATTCCCGTGACCAGCAATTTTTGGCATGGTTTTTGTGTCTTCCACTGTGAAGACTAAAGCAAAATAATTGTTTAAGGTCTCAGCCATTTCCACATTTCCCATTCTTAAATCCCCCTTCTCATCTTCTGAGGGACCAACATTTACTTTAGTCACTCTTTTCTGTTTTATATATCTGTAAAAGCTTTTACTATCTGTTTTTATGTTTTGCGCAAGTTTACCTTCGTAATCTATCTTTCCTTTCTTTATTGCTTTCTTCGTCATTATTTGCTCTCATTTAAAATTTTCCCAATCTTCTAGTTTCCCACTAACCTTGGCCACCTTATACGCATTGGTTTTTCATTTGATACTCTCCTTTATTTCCTTGGTTATCAACGGCTGGTTATCCCTTCTGTTACCGCCCTTCTTTTTCACTGGAATATATTTTTGTTGAGCACGATGAAAGAGCTCCTTAAAAGTCCTCCACTGTTCCTCAATTGTACCACCATTTAGTCTGTGTTTCCAGTCTACTTTAGCCAACTCTGCCCTCATCCCACTGTAGTCCCCTTTGTTTAAGCATAGTACGCTCGTTTGAGACACTACTTCCTCACCCTCAATTTGTATTACAATTTCACCCATACTGTGATCACTCATTCCGGGAGGATCTTTTACTCGGAGATCGTTTATTATTCCTGTCTCATTACACAGGACCAGATCTAAGATAGCTTGCTCCCTTGTAGGTTCTGTAACATACTGTTCTAAGAAACAATCCCGCATGCATTCTATGAATTCCTCCTCCAGGCTACTCCGTGCAATTTGATTTGACCAATCTATATGTAGGTTAAAATCCCCCATGATTACTGCCATTCCTTTTTCATATGCCTCCATTATTCCCTTGATTATTGCCCGCCCCACCGTGAAGTTATTATTTTGGGGCTTATAAACTACGCCCACCAGTGACTTTTTCCCCTTACTATCTCTAATCTCCACCCACAATGATTCAACATTTTGTTCATTAGAGCCAATATCGTCTCTCACAACTGCCCTGATATCATCCTTTATTAACAGAGCTACCCAACCTCCTTTCCCTTCTTGTCTATCTTTCTGAATTGTCAGATACCCCTGTATGTTTAATTCCCAGTCTTGGCCACCCTGCAACCACGTTTCTGTAATGGCCACCAAATCATACCCATTTGTAATGATTTGTGCCGTCAACTCATTTACTTTATTTCGAATGCTGCGTGCATTTAGGTAGAGTGTTCTAATACTAGTTTTTAATCCATGATTTTTAGTTTTGACCCCTCCTGCAGCCCCTTTATATTCAGTGGCCCTTTTTGTTTTTTGCCTTTGGTTTCTCTGCCCTCCACTTTTACTCATCTCCTTTCTGTCTTTTGCTTTTGTCTCCTTTTTGTTTCCCTCTGTCTCCCTGCATTGGTTCCCATCCCCGTGCCATATTAGTTTAACTCCTCCCCAACAGCACTAGCAAACACTCCCCCTTGGACATTGGTTCCGGTCCTGCCCAGGTGCAGACCGTCCGGTTTGTACTGGTCCCACCTCCCCCAGAACCGGTTCCAATGCCCCAGGAATTTGAATCCCTCCCTGCTGCACCACTGCTCAAGCCATGTATTCATCTGAGCCATCCTGCGATTCCTACTCTGACTAGCACGTGGCACAAATAGCAATCCTGAGATTACTACTTTTGACATCCTACGTTTTAATTTAGCTCCTAGCTCCTTAAATTCGTCTCGTAGGACCTCATCCCTTTTTTTACCTATGTCGTTGGTACCAATGTGCACCACGACAACTAGCTGTTCACCCTCCCTTTTCAGAATGTCCTGCACCCGCTCCGAGACATCCTTGACCCTTGCACCAGGGAGGCAACATACCATCCTGGAGTCTCGGTTGCGGCCGCAGAAACGCCTAATAATTCCCCTAACAATCGAATCCCCTATCACTATCGCTCTCCCACTCTTTTTCCTGCCCTCCTGTGCAGCAGAGCCAGCCACGGTGCCATGAACTTGGCTGCTGCTGCCCTCCCCTGATGAGTCATCCCCCTCAACAGTACTCAAAACGGTGTATCTGTTTTGCAGGGGGATGACCGCAGGGGACCCCTGCACTACCTTCCTTGCAATGCTCTTCCTGCTGGTCTTCCCTTCCCTCGCTGGCTGTGTACCCTTCACCTGCGGTAAGACCAACTCACTAAACGTGCTACTCACGTCATTCTCAGCATCGTGGATGCTCCAGAGTAATTCCACCCTCAGCTCCAATTCCACAACGCGGACCGTCAGGAGCTGGAGGCGGATACACTTCCCGCACACGTAGTCGTCAGGGACACCGGAAGTATCCCTGAGTTCCAACATGGTACAGGAGGAGCATATCACGTGACCGAGCTCTCCTGCCATGACTTAATCCTGAGATACACTTAAATTGGCAACAACAATGCTAAAGTTTACTCACTGTTATCGAAGAGAGAAACGAAAAACTACTCACCAATCACCAGCCAATCACTTACCCCCTTGGCTGTGATGTCACCTTTCTATTTCTTTCTACTTCTTTTTTGCCTTCTCCCTGTAGCTGCACAAGTACTGCCTCTCCACGCATCTCCGACGCTGCTCCTGGTCTCACTGGCCTTTTGTAGGCCTCTCCGATCCCCGGAACTCCCGCCTCTCCACACACCTCCGACGCTGCTCCTGGTCTCGCTGGCCTTTTGTAGGCCTCTGCGATCCCTGGAACTCCTGCCTCTCCACGCACCTCCGATGCTGCTCCTGGTCTCGCTGGCCTTTTGTAGGCCTCTCCGATCCCCAGAACTCCCGCCTCTCCACGCACTTCCCATTGAGGGAAAGGGAGGGTGGGACAGGTTTGCCGCATGCTCTTTCCGCTGTCTGCGCTTGATTTCTGTATGCTCTCGGCGATGAGACTCGAGGTGCTCAGCGCCCTCCCGGATGCACTCCCTCCATTTAGGGCAGTCTTTGGCCAGGGACTCCCAGGTGTCAGTGGGAATGTTGCACTTTATCAGGGAGGCTTTGAGGGTGTCCTTCTATCGTTTCTACTGCCCACCTTTGGCTCGTTTGCCGTGAAGGAGTTCCGAGTAGAGCGCTTGCTTTGGGAGTCTCGTGTCTGGCATGTGAACAATGTGGCCTGCCCAACGGAGCTGATCAAGTGTGGTCAGTGCTTCAATTCTGGGGATGTTGGCCTGGTCGAGGACGCTAACGTTGGTGTGCCTGTCCTCCCAGGGTATTTGCAGGATCTTACAGAGACATCGTTTGTGGTATTTCTCCAGTGATTTAAGATGTCTACTGTATATGGTCCACATCTCTGAGCCATACAGTTTAGTTTATTGACTACTTATTTGAACTAGACTAAGTTATGGGTAAATGAAACTAAATATCTCCCTGTAACACTCAGCACTGCAGGTAGTAGAGGCAGAAAGCAGAAAGTCATTCCCACTCTTCTCTGAATTCCCACTCTTTACAAATTACAAAATAAACTACTCTGTGGTGGAAATTCAGGTGGTAACCGAGGTATGGTGGGAATTCCTGTACCCGAAGCGGAAATCTGCCAAATTGGCAATACCGCCCCCAAGTGGCAGAGGAACGCAATGTCAGGCGTTTGGGGGACGGACTGGGGATGACCAGCGCACGAAGGTTGCGGCACTACGCGGCCTCTCCCTGTAGTTCTGGTGCGAGCATAGGCCTTGACCTTCCGTTAAATGGGGGTGCACGCTGCCCGGGCTCTGCCGTAGGGTGAGGTGGCCACAGCTTAGGCCACCGCGGGCTGCGGACTGCCGTGACCGCTGCCTAGCACAGAGATGGAGTGCCGTGGCCCGAGCTGCAACATCGCCGCACGGATCCCCCACCGCGGAACAGGCAACGAAATGTCCCGACCGGTAAGTCGGCCGCGACAAAAATGGCGGCACGCGCCTCACCTTTAACATTTCGCCCCGCGGGCGGAGGTCGACCCCGGTTCGCCACCCGCAAGACTGGCGCTGACATCGCCCAAGGTGGCCTCACGGGGCACGGCCCAATTTCCGCTACGGGGAGAAAACGGGTCGCCGCGCACACCGATGACATCATTATCGCCGCCGCAGTGTCCCAGGACCGTACCATCGGGAATGGTGTGCTGATGGTTTCGCGCCTCTGATAATTTTCGCGCAATTTCCATTGGTGGAGGGGTCTATTATGAGGGGGCATAGTTTTATAGTGGTTAGTGGAAGGGTCAGAGGGGATTTGAGGTGGGGCTTCTTTACACAGAGGGTTGTGGGGATCTGGAACTCGCTGTCTGGAAAGAGTGGTATATGTAGAAACCCTCACCACTTTTAAGAGTTGGTTGGATGGGCATTTGAAGTGCAGTAACCTGCAGGGTTACAGACCTAGAGCTGGTAATTGGGATTAGACTGGATAACCTCTTGTTGGCTGGCGCAGATATAATGGTAAGTACTGCAGGGAATAGAATACGGCCAGGGTGATCTCCTGGACTAGTTTCGATCGTCTGGATGGGTCGGAGAGGAATTTTCCCAGATTTTTTAATCCCTAAATTGGCCTGGGTTTTTATCTGGTTTTTGCTTCTCCCAGGAGAGCACATGACTGCGGTTGGGATGGATTGTAGAATGTTTCAGTGTAAGGGGTGTCACAGTTGTGTGGGGCGGACTGGTTGGGCTGGGTGCTATTTACCTTTCTGCCATTGTTCATTGTTCATATGTTTATATGTAACCTTCAGGGCTGCTGACCGAGGGCCGTGCGGCTCTTTGTCGACCGGCGCGGACACGATGGGCCGAAATGGTCTCCCTCTGTGCTGTAAATTTCTAGGTTTCTATATTTCTAATTCCATGGGAGCTGGAAGCCCCTCACCTCCCCCTCCCAGGCGAGAAATGGTTTGCGCTCCATTAACGCTAACGGGAAGTGAATTTCTCCCCCTCTGTTTAAGTGCATTTACTGCCACAGACCAGTAGCTGAGCTGAGATTAAAATGCACTTATTTGTTTGTCTGTATTCCTCAGGCTGCCAATGGTAACTGCATTGAATATATCATCTTGACAATCAAGCCTATTGAAATATCAATTAAGCTCACCAAAGCTGGCCAGGTCTTCCTGGGAAATCAAGAAATCGAGCTCCCTTATGTCCACGAACCAGGTAAGTCCCGCTCTTCAGAGATCGGGCTGTGTGTTCGAGTCTTTCTGAAATGTATGTATGCCTGGGTTTACCTGCCACCAGGGGGAGTGACCGTTGGAGGTCATTGGGCCACAGACACTCACGTGCAGCCCTTGTATATAAAGAAAGCCTCCATGTTTGGACCGAATGCCAGTGACGCCGCGTTGGGCTCTTGTCTCATCAAGTTGGAGCCACAACTCTCGATTATCCGCACACGGATCCAATGGGAAACCATTGCAGCAGCATCGGAGGAGGAGCAGGAGTCCAGGGGAGGCCCATACAAGGCCCAGCGGTCGTCGAGGAGCAAGCAGCAGCATCGGTGGAGGAGCGGGAGTCCAGGGGAGGCCCATACAAGGCCCAGCGGTCGTCGAGGAGTGAGCAGTAGCGTTGGAGGAGGAGCGGGAGTCCAGGGGAGGCCCATACAAGGCCCAGCGGTCGTCGAGGAGCGAGCAGTAGCGTTGGAGGAGGAGCGGGAGTCCAGGGGAGGCCCATACAAGGCCCAGCGGTCGTCGAGGAGCGAGCAGCAGCATCGGTGGAGGAGTGAGAGTCCAGGGTAGGCCCATAAAAGGCCCAGCGGTCGTCGAGGAGCGAGCAGTAGCGTTGGAGGAGGAGTGAGAGTCCAGGGGAGGCCCATACAAGGCCCCGCGGTCGTCGAGGAGGGAGCGTCGGAGGAGGAACCAGCTGGTGCAGCTGCAACAGGGAGAGAAGGCAAAAAAGAAGTAAAATGAAATTGAAGTGTGACATCCCCACAGCCAAGGGGTTAAGTGATTGGCTGGTGATTGGTGAGTAGTTTTTCTTCTGTTTCTTTTATCTTTATCAGTAAGGAACCTTTGGATTTGTTGCCAAATTAAATTAATTTAAGGATTAAATCATGGCAGGAAAGCCCAGACACATGTCATGCTCCTCCTGTGCTATATGGGAAGCCAGGGACACTTCCAGTGTGCCTGGCGATTACATGTGCGGTAAGTGTGTCCAGCTGCATCCCCTGACAGACCGCATTGCAGCACGGGAGCTGCGCATGGATTCACTCTGGAGCATCCACGATGCTGAGGATTTCGTGAATAATACACTTAGTGAGTTGGTCATACCGCAGATAAAGGTCACTCAGGCAGATAAGGAATGGGTGACCATCAGGCAGAGCAGTGGAAAGAAGGAAGTGCAGGGGGCCCTTGCGGTCATCCCCCTCCAAAACAGATACACTGTCATGGATGCTGTTGGGGGGGGGGATGACTCATCAGGGGAGGGCACCAGCAGCCAAGTTCATGGCACCGTGGCTGGCGCTGCTGCACAGGAGGGCAGGAAAAAGAGTGGGGGAGCTATAGAGGTAGGGGATTCTAATGCAAGGGGAATAGATAGACATTTCTGCGGCCGCAATCGAGACTCAGGATGGTATGTTACCTCCCTGGTGCAAGGATCAAGGATGTCTCAGAGCGGCAGCAGGACATTTTGGAGGGGGAGGGTGAACAGCCAGTTGTCGTGGTGCATATATGTACCAACGATATAGGTAAAAAATGGGATGAAGCCCGATAAGCTGAATTTAGAGAGTTAGGAGTTAAATTAAAAAGTAGAACCTCAAAGGTAGTATACTCAGGATTGCTACTAGTGCCACGTGCTAGTCAGAGTAGGAATTGCAGGATAGCTAAGATGAATATGTGGCTTGAGGAGTGGTGCAGAAGGGAGGGATTCAAATTCCTGGGACATTGGAACCGGTTCTGGGGGTGGTGGGACCAGTACAAACCAGACAGTCTGTACCTGGGCAGGACCGGAACCAATATCCTCGGGGGAGTGTTTGCTAGTGCTGTTGGGGAGGGGTTAAACTAATATGGCAAGGGGATGGGAACCTATACAGGGAGACAGAGGGAAGTAGAATGGGGGCAGAAGCAAAAGATAAAAAGAAGAAAAGTAAAAGCGGAAATCAAAAAGGGCCACATTACAGCCAAATTCTAAAGGGGCAAAGTGTGTTAAAAAGACAAGCCTGAAGGCTCTGTGTCTCAATGCAAGGAGTATTCATAATAGGGTGGACGAATTAACTGTGCAGGCAGCAATTAACGAATATGATATAATTGGCGTCACGGAGACATGGCTCCAGGGTAACCAAGGCTGGGAACTCAACATCCAGGGGTATTCAAAATTCAGGAAGGATTGACAGAAAGGAAAAGGAGGTGGGGTCGCGTTGCTGGTTAAAGAGGAAATTAATGCAAAAGTAAGAAAGGACATTAGCTTGGCTGATGTGGAATCTGTATGGGTAGAGCTACGGAATACCAAAGGGCAGAAAACGCTAGTGGGAGTTGTGTACAGACCACCAAACAGTAGTAGTGAGGTTGGGGACAGCATCAAACAAGAAATTAGGGGATGCATGCAATAAAGGTACAGCAGTTATCATGAGTGACTTTAAACTACATATAGATTGGGCTAACCAAACTGGTAGCAATGCGGTGGAGGAGGATTTCCTGGAGTGCATTAGGGATGGTTTTCTAGACCACTATGTCGAGGAACCAACTAGAGGGCTGGCCATCCTAGACTGGGTGATGTGTAATGAGAAGGGACTAATTAGCAATCTTGTTGTGCGAGGCCCCTTGGGGAAGAGTGACCATAATATGGTAGAATTCTTTATTAAGATGAAGAGTGACACAGTTAATTCAGAGACTAGGGTCCTGAACTTAAGGAAAGGTAACTTCGACGGTATGAGACGTGAATTGGCTAGAATAGACTGGCGAATGATACATAAAGGGTTGATGGTGGATAGGCAATGGCAAACATTTAAAGATCACATGGATGAAATTCAACAATTGTACATCCCTATCTGGAGTAAAAATAAAACGGGGAAAGTGGCTCAACCGTGGCTAACAAGGGAAATTAAGGACAGTGTTAAATCCAAGGAAGAGGCATATAAATTGACCAGAAAAAGCAGCCAATGATGGACTGAGATGGACTGAGGACTGGTATAAATTTAGAATTCAGCAGAGAAGGACAAAGAGTTTAATTAGGAGGCGGAAAATAGAGTATGAGAGGAAGCTTGCTGGGAACATGAAAACTGACTGCAAAAGCTTCTATAGATATGTGAAGAGAAAAAGATTAGTGAAGTCAAACATAGGTCCCTTGCAGTCAGAACCAGGTGAATTTATAATGGACAACAAAGAAATGGCAGACCAGTTAAACAAATACTTTGGTTCGGTCTTCAGGAAGGAAGACACAAATAACTTTCCGGAAATACTAGGGGACCAAGGATCAAGCGAGAAGGAGGAACTGAAGGATATCCTTATTAGGCGGGAAATTGTGTTAGGGAAATTGATGGGATTGAAGGCCGATAAATCCCCGGGGCCTGATAGTCTGCATCCCAGAGTACTTAAGGAAGTAGCCCTAGAAATAGTGGATGCATTGGTGATCATTTTAAAACAGTCTATCGACTCTGGATCAGTTCCTAAGGACTGGAGGGTAGCTAATGTAACACCACTTTTTAAAAAAGGAGGGAGAGAAAATGGGTAATTATCGACCGGTTAGCCTGACATCAATAGTGGGGAAAATGTTGGAATCAATTATTAAAGATGAAAGAACAGCGCATTTGGAAATCAGTGACAGGATCGGTCCAAGTCATCATGGATTTATGAAAGGGAAATCATGCTTGACAAATCTAGAATTTTTTGAGGATGTAACTAGTAGAGTGGACAAAGGAGAACCAGTTGATGTAGTGTATTTGGACTTTCAGAAGGCTTTCGACAAGGTCCCACACAAGAGATTAATGTGCAAAGTTAAAGCACATGGGATTGGGGGTAGTGTGCTGACGTGGATTGAGAACTGGTTGGCAGACAGGAAGCAAAGAGTAGGAGTAAATGGGTACTTTTCAGAATGGCAGGCAGTGACTAGTGGGGTACCGCAAGGTTCTGTGCTGGGGCCCCAGCTGTTTACATTGTACATTAATGATTTAGATGAGGGGATTAAATGTAGTATCACCAAATTTGCAGATGACACTAAGTTAGGCGGCAGTGTGAGCTGCGAGGAGGATGCTATGAGGCTGCAGAGTGACTTGGATAGGTTAGGTGAGTGGGAAAATGCATGGCAGATGAAGTATAATGTGGATAAATGTGAGGTTATCTACTTTGGTGGTAAAAACAGAGAGACAGACTATTATCTGAATGGTGACAGATTAGGAAAAGGGGAGGTGCAACGAGACCTGGGTGTCATGGTACATCAGTCATTGAAGGCTGGCATGCAGGTACAGCAGACAGTTAAGAAAGCAAATGGCATGTTGGCCTTCATAGCGAGGGGATTTGAGTACAGGGGCAGGGAGGTGTTGCTACAATTGTACAGGGCCTTGGTGATGCCACACCTGGAGTATTGTGTACAGTTTTGGTCTCCTAACTTGAGGAAGGACAATCTTGCTATTGAGGGAGTGCAGCGAAGGTTCACCAGACTGATTCCCGGGATGGCGGGACTGACATATCAAGAAAGACTGGATCAACTAGGCTTGTATTCACTGGAGTTCAGAAGAATGAGAGGGGATCTCATAGAAACGTTTAAAATTCTGACGGGTTTAGACAGGTTAGATGCAGGAAGAATGTTCCCAATGTTGGGGAAGTCCAGAACCAGGGGTCACAGTCTAAGGATAAGGGGTAAGCTATTTAGGACCGAGATGAGGTGAAACTTCTTCACCCAGAGAGTGGTGAACCTGTGGAATTCTCTACCACAGAAAGTTGTTGAGGCCAATTCACTAAATATATTCAAAAAGGAGTTAGATGAAGTCCTTACTACTCGGGGGATCAAGGGGTATGGCGAGAAAGCAGGAATGGGGTACTGAAGTTGCATGTTCAGCCATGAACTCATTGAATGGTGGTGCGGGCTCGAAGGGCCGAATGGCCTACTCCTGCACCTATTTTCTATGTTTCTATGTTTCTATAAGGGGTTATGGGGAGCAGGTGGGGAAGTGGAGCTGAGTCCATGATCAGATCAGCCATGATCTTATCGAATGGCGGAGCATGCTCGAGGGGACATATGGCCTACTCCTGTTCCTATTTCTTATGTCCTTATGAGACTCCCAAAGCAAACGCTCTACTCGAAACTTCGACACGGCAAGCGAGCCCCAGATGCGCGGAGGAAACGTTTCAAGGACACCCTCAAAGCCTCCTTGATAAAGTGCAACATCCCCACTGGCACCTGGGAGTCCCTGGCCCAAGACCGCCCTACGTTGAGGAAGAGCATCCGGGAGGGCGCTGAGCACCTCGAGTCTTGTCACCGAGAGCATGCAGAAACCAAGCGCAGGCAGCAGAAGTAGCGTACGGCAAACCAGACTCCCCACCCACCCTTTCCTCCAACCACTGTCGGTCTCACCTGTGACAGAGACTGTAATTCCCATATTGGACTGTTCAGTCACCTAAGGATTCATTTTTAGCAAGTCTTCCTTGATTCCGAGGGACTGCCAATGATGATGATTCATTCCTTCCTACCTGATTCCAAGCTGTTAGATGAATGATCAATGAGGAGAATGACTCACAGAACTGCCCCAAGTTTTCTGTTGCCTCCCTGGAGGTCCTGATGGAGGAGGTCAGGGCAAAGAGAGAGGTACTGTTCTGCTGCACCCACAGTCAGCTCCACAGGACAAATACACAGCAGTTTTGGACAGAACAGGGTCAGTGCCAGCAGCATCACCCTCAGGACCTCCATTCAGTGTAGCAATAGGTTCAATGACATCACCAGAGCAGCAAAGGTGAGTACAGCTCTTCATCTCTCCCCCCAATCATAGGCAGTCCCTCGAAATCGAGGAAGACTTGCTTCCAGTCTAAAAGTGAGTCTTTGGGTGACTGTACAGTCCAACACGGGAATTACAGTCTCTGTCACAGGTGGGACAGACAGTGATTGGAGGAAAGGGTGGGGAGTCTGGTTTGCCTCAAGCTCCTTCCACTGCCTGCGCTTGTTTTCTGCATGCTTTTGACGATGAGACTCGCGTTGCTCAGCGCCCTCCAAGATTCTCTTCCTCCTCTAAGGGCGCTCTTTGTCCAGGGACTCCCAGGTGTCAGTGGGGTTCGCATTCCGTGTAGGAGTTCCGAGTAGAGCGCTTGCTTTGGGAGTCTTATGTCAGGCATGCGAACAATGTGGCCCACCCAGTGGAGTTGGTCGAGTGTGGTTAGTGCTTCGATGCTGGTGATGTTGACCTGATCGAGGACACTAACATTGGTGCGTCTCACCTCCCAGGGGATTTTCAGGATCTTGCGGAGACAACGCTGGTGGTATTTCTCCAGCGATTTGTGGTATCTACTGTATATGGTCCACGTCTCTGAGCCATACAGGAGGGCGGGTATCACTACAGCCCTGTAGACCATGAGCTTGGTGCCAGATTTGAGGGCCTGGTCTTCGAACACTCTCTTCTTCAGGGGGCCTCAGTGTGGATTCATCTCTCCATGACTCCATTAAATGGGAGGCATTGAGAAGTGTAAAGAAAGAAAGGGATCTGTGCATATCCACAGATCCCTGAAGGTAGCAGGCCAGGTGGATAAGGTGGTTAAGAAGGCATATGGAATGCTTGCCTTTATTAGCCAAGGCATAGAATACAAGATCATGGGGGTTATGCTTGAACTGTGTAAAACACTGGTTAGGTCACAGCTGGAGTACTGCATGCAGTGCTGGTCACTGCATTACAGGAAAGACGTGTTTGCACTAGAGAGTGAACAGAGGAGATTTACAAGGATGTTGCCGGGAGTGGAGAATCTTAGCTATGAGGGCAGATTGGATAGGCTGGGTTTGTTTTCCTTGGTAGGTACTCCCACAGTGCTGTCAGGCTGAGGGGAGATCTCATTGAGGTGTATAAAATTATGAGGGGCCTAGATATAGTGGACAGAAAGGGCTTATTTCCCTTAGCAGAGGGGTCAACAACCAGGGGGCATACATTTGATGTAATTGGTCGAAGGTTTAGAGGGAATTTGAGATGAAATGTTTTCGTACAGAGGGTTGTGGGGGTCTGGAACTTACTGCCTGAAAGGGTGGTAGAGGCAGAAACCTTCATCATATTTAAAAAGTACTTGGGTGTACACCTGAAGTACAGGGCTATGGACCAAGAGCTGTAAAGTGGGATTAGGCTGGATAGCTCTTGTTGGCCGGCGCGGACATGATGAGCCGAATGGCCTCCTTCCGTGCTGTAAATTTCTATGATTCTATGTGTCTCAATCACACCTGCCCACACTTGTTTCACCCTGTCCCCCGCACCCTCACCATTCCCTCGCCTCCATCATGTCGTGCAAAATCCAAACACAAGAGCACACTGCATCACATCTCTTTCTCATTCCAAACACTCTCAACTCTTCCTCTGTTATCTTCACTCCACACACGAGCAGCATTCTCTTCTCCGATGCTAACACTAGCAGAATCAACATCTCCGACCAGGATTCTTTCCTCATGTCACATTCCACACACTCGGCTGTTTATTCTTTACCTCCCCATCCTGATTCCAACTTGTGTCTTCTCCAGTTCTCAGCAAACGCACAATTTTTGTTTTATTCGTTCCTGGGATTTGGGCGTCATTGACAAGGCCAGCATTTATTGTCCATCCATAATTTCCCTTGAGAAAGTGGTGGTGAGCCACCTTCTTGAACCGCTGCAGTCCTTGTGGTAAAGGTACTCCTACAATGTTGTTAGGGAGGGAGTTACAGAATTTTGACCCAGCGACGATGAAGGAAAGGTCGATATACTTCCAAGTAGGATGGTGTTTGACTTGGAGGGGAACGTGGAGGGGGTGGTGTTCCCATGCACCTGCTGCCCTTGCCCTTCTAGGTGGTAGAAGTTGCAGGTTTGGGAGATGCTGCTGAAGAAGCCTTGGCGAGTTGCTGCAGTACATCTTGTAGATGGTACACACTGCAGCCACGGTGCGCCGGTGGTGGAGGGAATGAATGTTAAAGATGGTGGATGGGGTGCCAATCAAGTGGGCTGCTTTGACCTGGATGGTGTCGAGCTTCTTGAGTGTTGTTGGAGCTGCACGCATCCAGGCAAGTGGAGAGTATTCCATCACACTCCTGACTTGTGCCTTGAAGATGGTGGGAAGGCTTTGGGGAGTCAGGAGGTGAGACACTCGCCGCAGAATACCCAGCCTCTGACCTGCTCTTATAGCCACAGTAGCCCTACACATCGCCCACTTGCCTGTTTCAAGAGCAAAACTTTAAATCTTGCCCTGTCATTCTGTAGGACAAAACAGCATAAACATAAGAAATAGGAGCAGGAGTAGGCCATACGGTCCCTCGAGCCTGCTCTGCCATTTAATAAGATCATGGCTGATCCGATTATGGATTCAGCTCCACTTCCCTGCCCGCTCCCCATAACCCCTTATTTCCTTATGTAATGGGTGTTGCAGGGAGCAGCGTGTGGCGGCCCAGCCCAGAAATTGGCGCGGTCCCAGCCCGCAAGACCATCAGCAGGCCGGGGCCATCAGAGGGAGCAGTGTGCAGAGGCATACCACTGCAGGAGGGCGACGGCTGCGAAGTCAGGTCACCGATTGCAGTGCGGGCAGGCACAGCAGGAGGGGCAAAGGAGTGGCAAGTGTTTGTGGAAGGAAATGACCGGGGCCCAGGAGAGGCGTGAGTCTGGTGCCCAGAAGAAGCGAGGGCCCAGGGACAGCATGAGCCAGCCCACACTGCTGTATGTGTGCTTCACTGGGTCCGTGGTTAACCCTTGCCACTGGACCAAGACCTAGCTCTGTCAAGCCCGTGTGGTGGCTGGTGTGCAACGGTCACCACACGTTAAAAAAATCCACGCACAGGTATCTTCCACCCTTCAAGATGTAGTTCGGGACCTGGAATATTAGATCCTTCATTGAAACACCTGTGGACTCATCCCTTTTTGGCATGGAAGCAAGTTATCCTCGCTTCAAGGGACTGCCTATGATGATGATGATTCCCTTATCGGTTTCGAAACTGTCTATTTCTGTCTTAAATTTATTCAATGTCCCAGCTTCCACAGCTCTCTGGGGCAGAGAATTCCACAGATTTAAACCCTCTGAGAAAGAAATTCCTCCTTATCTCAGTTTCAAATGGGCGGTCCCTTATTCTAAGATTATGCCCTCGAGTTCTAGTCTCAGTGGAAACATCCTCTCTGCAATCCACCTTGTCAAGCCCCCTCATAATCTTATACGTTTCAATAATGAGAGGAGAAGATGAAGACCAGGGGAGGAGTAGGAGACATGAAGCCCCTCCCCAAATGGAGCCGGGGACCGCGGAGATTAATGGCCCGGCTAAAGCCATGAGCAGGAAAAATGAGTGTGGCGGCTTAACTGGCTGTTAATGGAGGTGCTTGCCCTAGAAACTCAGGTAGTTTGTGGGATCCATTACCGGCATGAAATGGCGATTAGATGGCGGCCAGTGTTCCTCCGCCAGCCGGTGTGTGGGTCCCGGGGTGGACGCCATTTTTTGGCAGCTTGGTAGCGCTGCCAGTGCCTGCATTCGGTGCAAGTATTTTAATGAGTCTGAGCGTGCCGTCAATGGCCTGCGATGCCTCAAAGCCTTCATGATAAAGTGCAACGTCCCCATCAACACCTGGGAGTGCCTGGCCAAAGACCGCCCTAGGCGGAGGAAGAGCATCCGGGCAGGCGCTGAGCTCCTCGAGTCTCGTCGCTGAGAGCATGCAGAAAATAAGCGCAGGCAGCGGAAGGAGCTTGCGGTAAACCAGACACCCCAAAGCCTTTCCACCATCTATAAGGCACAAGTCAGGAGTGTGATGGAATACTCTCCACTTGCCTGGATGAGTGCAGCTCCAACAACACTCAAGAAGCTCAACACATCCAGGACAAAGCAGACCGCTTGATTGGCCCCCCCATCCACCACCTTCAACATTCACTCCCTCCACCACCGGCGCACCGTGGCTGCAGTGTATACCATCTACAGGATGCACTGCAGCAACTCGCCAAGGCTTCTTCGGCAGCAACTCCAAAACCGGCAACTTCTACCAGCTAGAAGGACAAGGGCATCAGGCGCATGGGAGCACCATCACCTCCATCATCATCATCATAGACAGTTCCTCGAAGTGAGGATGACTTGCTTCCACGCCAAAAAAGGATGAGTTTACAGGTGTTTCAATGAAGGACCTAATAGTCCAGATTCCGAACTACATCTTAAAGGGTGGAAGATGCCTGTGCGTAGATTTTTTTAAGGTGTGGTGGCCATTGCACTTCAGCCACCACACGGGCTTGACAGAGCTCGATCTTGGTCCAGTGGCGAGGGTTATCCAAGACGACTGGAGATCTGCTCTGCTGCACAGACCTAGTGCGTGCACATATCGCAATGTGGGCTGGCCCATGCTGCCACTGGACCCCTGGCCCCTACCTCACGCCTCTCCTGGACCCCGATCGCATCCCTCCACAGTCTCTTGCCGCTCCTGCTGTATCTGCCCATACTCCAATCACCGACCTGGTTCCCCTCCGCGAGTCACACACCATCCTGTCTTGGAAATGTATCGGCCTTCTCTTCATCGTCGCTGGGTCAAAATCCCAGCACTCCCTCCCCAACAGCACTGTGGGAGCATCTTCATCACACGGACTGCAGCGGTTCAAGAAGGTGGCTCCCCACCACCTTCTCCAGGGCAATTAGGGATGGGCAATAAATGCCGGCCTTTCCTTCATCCACTATTTGTCCCACCTGTGACAGAGACTGTACTTCCCGTATTGGACTGTACAGTCACTTTAGAACTCCCCTTTCGAGTGGAAGCACGTCTTCCTCGATTCCAAGGGACTGCCTAGGGATGATGATGAGCAAGGCCAAGTTGGCGGCAACACGTCCATTTTGGGCTTGGCCGCTCCCGTTGCCGCTGGCGCTAACTCACGCTGGTGTGCTGCTGCCGACCGGTGTTCCCGCGGTGTTACTGTCCACCGCAGGTCTGGCAGGACTTGGCAGATTGTCACACGAGGATGGATGATGCTGACAGGTGGAAAAACACGTCAGCTGGACGTTGGCACTTCAACGCCTCCTTCGGCCAAACTTCGTCTTTTCTTAAACTTTCACATTTTGCCCATCAGTGGCGGGGGAAGAGTGGAGGGGGTTTTCATTTTCTGGCAGCTTTCTGGAGATGGGACAAGTGTCTGTGGGTCAGTAAATCAATGGGTGAACTCCATTGCAATGATTAAAGATAATCTCCGGTAAGATTTCTTTTAACTTTATGAATGCGTCCCCAAAACATCACCCCGCGAGCAAATCTGGACTCAACTGCTTGGGATTTTAAGGAATTGTAAATAATTTATTCCAAATTATAAAACCCATTATTTATCAAATAATTATTTTGTGCTGATTATGCACTAAAAGCTGCCCAAAGACTACATATTTTAACAAGAGTAAGCATTGGGGAGAGATTAGTGTTCATAATCTTCATAGACAGTCCTTCGGAATAGAGGAAGACTTGCTTCCACTCTAAAAATGAGTCCTTAGGTGACTGAACAGTCCAATACGAGAACCACAGTCCCTGTCACAGGTGGAACAGATAGTCGTTGAGGGAAAGGGTGGGTGGGACTGGTTTGCCGCATACTCTTTCCGCTGCCTGAGCTTGTTTTCTGCATGCTCTCAGCGATGAGACTCGAGGTGCTCAGCGCCCTCCCGGATGCACTTCCTCTACATAGGGCGGACTGGTCTTTGGCCAGGGACTCCCAGGTGTCGACGGGGATGTTGCACTTTATCAGGGAGGACTTGAGGGTGTCCTTGTAACATTTCCTCTGCCCACCTTGGGCTCGTTTGCCGTGAAGGAGTTCCGATTAGAGTGCTTGCTTTGGGAATCTCGTGTCTGGCATGTGAACAATGTGGCCCGCACAGCGGAGCTGATCAAGTGAGGTCAGTGCTTCAATGCTGGAGATGTTGGCCTGGTTGAGGACGCTAACGTTGGTGCATCTCTCCTCCCAGGGGATTTGCAGGATCTTGCGGAGACATCGTTGGTGGTATTTCTCCAGTGACTTGAGGTGTCTACTGTACATGGTCCATGTCTCTGAGCCATACAGGAGGGCAAGTATTACTGCAGCCCTGTAGACCATGAGCTTGATGCCAGATTTGAGGGCCTGGTCTTCGAACACTCTTTTCCTCAGGCGGCCGAAAGCTGCACTGGCGCACTGGAGGCGGTGATGAACCCTGTCGTCAATGTCTGCTCTTGTTAATAAGAGGATCCCAAGGTATATGAAATGGATCACATTGTCCAGGGCCGCGCTGTGGCTCTTGATGACTGGGCGGCAGTGCTGTGCGGCGAGGACAGGCTATTGGAGGACCTTTGTCTTACGGATGTTCAGCAACTATTGGAGTCGTTCCTTTCTTCCCCGTTCCCCCCACACTGCCAGCGGGAGACAGAGGCGACTTCTGGTATTGCAGAGCGCACCGCACTTGAAGATCAACACTTCGTCGATATGAACGAGCAGGCAGGACTAACATGCCGGTATTGCCTGCTCATTGGCCGTGGCTTTTACCAGCGGATTTCCAGCGTTCTCTGATTTCTAGGCCTTTGTTTATCACCTATAACCCTTCGTTCAACCACAGCTGGCATTTAAATATCCCCCTGAACAAAAAGAAAGACTTCGATTCAGGAAGTGCCTTTCACGACCACCGGATGTCTCAAAGCGCTTTACAGCCCCGATGAAGGACTTGAAGTGTAGTCACTGTTGTAATGTGGGAAACGCGGCAACCAATTTTCACACATCACGCTCCCGCAAACAACAATGTGATAATGACACAGATAATCTGTTTTTGTTATGATCGAGGGCTGAATATTAGCCCCAGGATGTAGGAAAACGTCCCACGATGTTTCACAGGAGCGTAATCGGGCAAAAACTGACACTGAGCCAAGGAGGCAGATAGTGCCTAAAAGCTTAGTGACTGAGATGGGTTTTAAGGAGGGTCTTATTGGACAACAGTGAGTTAGAGGTGGAGAGGTTTAGGGAGGGAATTTCAGAGATTAGGGCCTAGATGGCTGAAGGCAGGGTCGCCAATGGTGGGTCAAGGGAAGCGGGAGAGGGTGTTTCGTAAGAGGCTAAAGTTGGAGGAACGCAGAAAGCTCGGAGGGTTGTAGGGCTGGAGAAGGTTACAGAGATAGGGAGGGTTGTGGGGCTGGAGAAGGTTATAGAGGTAAGGAGGGGTGTAAGGCTGGAGGAGATTACAGAGATAGGGAGGGGTGTAGGACTGGAGGAGGGTACACAGAAAGGGAGGTGTGTAGGGCTGGAGGAGGTTACAGAGATAGGGAGGGGTGTCGGGGCTGGAGGAGGTTACAGAGATAGGGAGGGGTATAGGGTCTGGGGGAGGTTTCAGAGATAGAGGGGGTGTAGGGGCTGGCAGAGGTTTCAGAGATAGGGAGGGGTGTAGGGGCTGGAGGAGGTTACAGAGATAGGGAGGAGTGTAGGAGTTGGAGGGGGTTACAGAGATAGGGAGGGGTGTCGGGGCTGGGGGAGGTTTCAGCGATAGAGAGGGGTGTAGCGGCTGGAGGAGGTTACAGAGATAGGGAGGGGTGTAGGACTGGAGGAGGGTACAGAGATAGGGAGTGGTGTAGGGGCTGGAGGAGGTTACAGAGATAGGGAGGGGTGTAGGACTGGAGGAGCTTACAGAGATAGGGAGGGGTGTAGGGGCTGGAGGAGGTTATAGAGATGGGGAGGGGTGTAGGGGCTGGAGGAGGATACGAGATAATAAGAACATAAGAACATAAGAAATAGGAACAGGAGTAGGCCATACGACCCCTCGAACCTGCTCCGCCATTCAATAAGATAATGGCTGATCTGATCATGGACTCAGCTCCACTTCTCTGCCCGCTCCCCATAACTCCTTATCCCCTTATCATTTAAGAAACTGTCCATTTCTGTCTTAAATTTATTCAATGTCCCAGCTTCCACAGCTCTCTGAGGCAACGAATTCCACAGATTTACAATCCTCGGAGAGAAGAAATTTCTCCTCATCTCAGTTTTAAATGGGCGGCCCCTTATTCTAAGATCATGCCCTCTAGTTCTAGTCTCCCCCATCAGTGGAAACATCCTCTCTGCATCCACCCTGTCGAGCCCCCTCATAATCTTACACATTTCGATAAGATCACCTCTCATTCTTCTGAATTCCAATGAGAGGCCCAACCTACTCAACCGTTCCTCATAAGTCAACCCCCCCCCCATCCCCGGAATCAACCTAGTGAAAGCATCAAATAACACCGGGATAGCGATAGATTAAGTGAATGGGCAGAACTGTGACAAATGGATTTCAAAGTAGGCAAGTGTGAGGTCATCCACTTTCGACCTAAAACGGATAGAACAGGGTATTTTCTAAATGGTGAAAAGCTAACAACAGTGGAGGTCCAAAGAGACTTGGGGGGGGGGGTCCAAGTACATAGATCATTAAAATGTCATGAACAGGTACAGAAAATAATCAAGAGGCTAATGGAATGTTGGCCTTTATATCTAGAGGACCAGAATACAAGGGGGTAGAAGTTACGCTGCGTCTATACAAAGCCCTGGTTAGACCACACCTGGAGCACTGTGAGCAGTTCTGGGCACCACACCTTAGGAAGGACATATTGGTCTTGGAGGGAGTGCAGAGTAGGTTTACCAGAATGATACCCGGACTTCAAGGGCTAAGTTATGAGGAGAGATTACACAGATTATGGTTGTATTCCCTAGAAATTAGAAGGTTAAGGGGTGACCGGATCGAAGTTTTCAGGATATTAAGGGGAACAGATAGGGTAGGTAGACTATTTCCGCTGGATGGGGATTCTAGGACTAGAGGGCACAGTCTAAATATTAGAGCCAGGAGTGAAATTAGGAAACACTTCTACACACAAAGGGTGGTAGAAGTCTGGAACTCCATTCCGCAAATGGCAATTGATGTACTGAAGTTGCATGTTCAGCCATGAACTCATTGAATGGCGGTGCAGGCTCGAAGGGCCGAATGGCCTACTCCTGCACCTATTTTCTATGTTTCTATGTTTCTATACGAGATCAATTGTTAATTTTAAATTGGCGATTGATAGCTCTTTGTTAACCAAAGGTATTGAGGGATATGGACAAAGGCATTAAGTCTCAGATCGGCCATGATCTCATTGAATGGCGGATGTGGCTCGAGGGGTTGAGTGGCCTCCTCCTGTTCCTATGTTCCTATGGAAGTGAAACCTTCTTAGAAAATAAAAATAAAAATGTTTAGGAACAGGAAAAGGCCATTAGGCTGAAAAGTACCTTCCCACCATATCCCTCAGTCCCTTCGTTCTCCCCTGCGGAAAACGTTCTGATTCTCCCTTGGGCCCACTGCAGGGTTCTTCCTTGTTAACTCAATGGGATGAAAAAATTACAACTGACTCCCCTCTCTACTCCTAATTTCTTAATTTTCTTTGCACAGCTGCTTCCTTGAGTGTTCGCCTGACATCCCCGATGTTCCTGGAGATACTGAGTGACACGGGTGTTCAAATCCAGTATGACTTCAGTGGAGGCAAACTGTATGTAATCATCAAACCAAATTTAATGGGAAAAACTCTGGGGCTCTGTGGAACATATAACAGGAATCAACTGGATGATTTCATGTAAGTAAATATTTTTCTGCCTTCTGGATTTATTTACAGCAATTGCTACATCTTTGTTCAGAGGGTATTTTCGTAACATAGACAGTCATTTTAACCCCCAAAAATGGGTGGGCTTGGGTTGGGTGGGAAGTGAAAATGTTAAATTCTCAAATTCAAACCCCAAGCCGCCTCAAACCCACCCAGGTCCGGTTTTAACGGAGGCAGGACAAGGGGCGGTGACCAATCCACTGATCACTGGACCGCCCCCCACAAAATCATCAATTTCCCCCCCCCCCCGCTCAAATCACGCTCTACTCACCACCCTCACAATCTGTCCATTCTCCCACCTTCACCATCTCCCCCTGACTCCCTCCCTCCACGATCACTGACCCCTCCAATCACGCTATTCCAAAAAGCCCCACCCCCACGATACTCGCACCCCCGCCCACACAGAGCAGGCTCGAGGGGCCAAGTGGCCTACTCCTGCTCCTACTTTTTTATAGAATCATAGAAATTTACAGCACGGAAGGAGACCATTTCGGCCCATCGTGTCCATGCCGACCGACAAGAGCCTAATCCCACTTTTCAGCTCAAGCTCCGTAACCCTGCAGGTTACAGCACTTCAGGTGCACATCCAAGTACATTCAGGGATCTGTGGACATGCACTCCAAGGTCCCTTTGTTCCTCTACACTTCCCAGTGTTGTACCAGTTAATGTATATTCTCTTTCCTTGTTAGACATCCCAAAGTGCCTTACCTCACACTTCTCCGGATTAATTTCCATTTGCCACTGTTCTGCCCACCTGACCAGCTAATTGATAACTTCCTGCAGTCCGCAGCTTTCTTCTTCATTATCAACCACACAGCCGATTTTAGTATCATCTGCACACTTCTTAATCATACCCCCTATATTCAATTCTAGATCATTGATATATACCACAAAAAGCAAGGGACCCAGCACTGAGCCCTGTGGAACCCCACTGGCCATAAAAACACCCATCAACCATTACCCTCTGCTTCCTGCCTCTGAGACAATTTTCGATCCAACTTGCCACTTTGCCCTGGGCTTTTACTTTTGTGACCGGTCTGCCATGTGGGACCTTATCGAAAGCTTTGCTAAAGTCCATATACACTACATCATACGCACTGCCCTCATCGACCCTCCTGGTTACCTCCTCAAAAATTTAAATCAAGTTAGTCAGACATGACCTTCCCTTAACAAATCCTTGCTGACTGTCCCTGATTAATCCATGTCTTTCACCACCAACCTACCCATTCTTTGGCTATGGCCGTGTGGTTCAGCCTTCCCAGCCCCACAACCGGCCAATCAGACTGGATGTTGGGCGGGGAACTAGTTAAAATTCCATGCCAATCGGAGGAACCCCTACTTCTTTAAATCCTCTCCCCCACCCTGCTCCAAAATCCAGCCCCCATAAATGGGGGCCACAGAAAGAACGATAGGCCACTCAGTCCCTAGAGCCTGCGACAACACTGAGATCATGGGGGACAATTTCGCCGTGAAGCGCTGAAAAATTTACTGCCCTGATCTCGCCCCCGAGAGGAACTGGACCGCCTGACATTGCTCCACTTCCTCTCGGGTGGTCGTTACCCCAATTTCACGACCGGACGTAGAAAATCCTGCCTCACTTCGGTTACTGCCCCAAACGGGACCCTACCAAATTTCGCCCCGCCCCATGAATGTATCTGTTTTATATATATAAACATTTATATAGCTTGTGTAGCCACCAGAGGGCTCTTTCCCTGGAGTTCCAAGGGATCCCACAATCCCTTGGGAACACAGGTACTGAAGGAGGCCTCACAGGCTGGAGAGGCACTCTGGAGACCTGCAATAAAAGACTAAGGTCACAATTTACTTTGAGCTCATAGTATTCAGTCAGACTCTTTATTCATACATAACAGTATCGTTCCGGAGAGGTATAAATAGTTCACCTTTATTCAGGTTGTACTGTACACTTTCAAGAGTTGATGAGACTACAGAAACATAAGAATATAAGAAATAGGAGCAGGAGTAGGCCATATGGCCCCTCGAGCCTGCTCCGCCATTTAATGGCTGATCTGATCATGGACTCAGCTCCACTTCCCCGCCCGCTCCCCATAACCCATATTCCCTTATCAGTTAAGAAATTGTCTATCTCTGTCTTAAATTTATTCAATGACCCAGCTTCCACAGCTCTCTGAGGCAGCGAATTTCACAAATCCACAACGCTCTGAGAGAAGAAATTCCTCCTCATAGAAACAAACATAGAAACATAGAAAATAGGTGCAGGAGTAGGATATTCGGCCCTTCGAGCCTGCACCACCATTCGATAAGACCATGGCTGATCATTCCCTCAATTACCGATTTGTCTTATAATACTCTGTGAAATTCCTTGGGACGTTTACACATTAAAGGCGTTATATAAATACAAGTTTTTAAATAACGCCGATTCCCTTGATTTGACCTTTTATGGTATTACATATAATGTACAGCACAGAAACAGGCCATTCGGCCCAACTGACCCATGTCGGGGTTTAAACTTCACAAGACCCTCCTCCCACCCTATCAGCATATCCTCCTATTCCTCTATAGTGAGGAATTCCACAGTCACTGGTTGCCTTCTGATGCCCGTCCAAAGGTGTGAGGGTATGGAGTAATTGTTGGCAGCCTATTCAACCATAGGGGCATCACAGTTGAAGAAATGTCCCTTTGCGTCTCAGTTTTAAATGTGCACCCCCTTATTCGAAGATTATGCCCCCTAGTTCTAGTCTCCCCCATCAGTGGAAATATCCTCTCTGCATCCACCTTGCCAAGTCACCTCATAATCTTATTCGTTTCGATAAGATCACCTCTCATTATTCTGAATTCCAATGAGTAGAGGCCCAACCTCCTCAAACTTTCCTCATAAGTCAACCCCTCATCCCCGGAATCAACCGAGTGAACCTTCTCTGAACTGCCTCCAAAGCAAGTATATCCTTTTGTAAATATGGAAACCAAAACTGCACGCAGTATTCCAGGTGTGGCCTCACCAATACCCTGTATAACTGTAGCAAGACTTCCTACTTTTATACTCCATCCCCTTTGCAATAAAGGCCAAGATTCCATTGGCCTTCCTGATCACTTGCTGTACCTGCTTACTATCCTTTCGTGTTTCATGCATAAGTAACATAGAAACATAGAAACATAGAAAATAGGTGCAGGAGTAGGCCATTCGGCCCTTCTAGCCTGCACCGCCATTCAATGAGTTCATGGCTGAACATTCAACTTCAGTACCCCATTCCTGCTTTCTCGCCATACCCCTTGATCCCCCTAGCAGTAAGGACCTCATCTAACTCCTTTTTGAATATATTTAGTGAATTGGCCTCAACAACTTTCTGTGGTAGAGAATTCCACAGGTTCACCACTCTCTGGGTGAAGAAGTTCCTCCGCATCTCAGTCCTAAATGGCTTACCCCTTATCCTTAGACTGTGACCCCTGGTTCTGGACTTCCCCAACATTGGGAACATTCTTCCTGCATCTAACCTGTCTAACCCCGTCAGAATTTTATATGTTTCTATGAGGTCCCCTCTCATTCTTCTGAACTCCAGTGAATACAAGCCCAGTTGATCCAGTCTTTCTTGATAGGTCAGTCCCGCCATCCCGGGAATCAGTCTGGTGAACCTTCGCTGCACTCCCTCAATAGCAAGAATGTCCTTCCTCAGGTTAGGAGACCAAAACTGTACACAATACTCCAGGTGTGGCCTCACCAATGCCCTGTACAACTGTAGCAACACCTCCCTGCCCCTGTACTCAAATCCCCTCGCTATGAAGGCCAACATGCCATTTGCTTTCTTAACCGCCTGCTGCACCTGCATGCCAACCTTCAATGACTGATGTACCATGACACCCAGGTCTCTTTGCACCTCCCCTTTTCCTAATCTGTCACCATTCAGATAATAGTCTGTCTCTCTGTTTTTACCACCAAAGTGGATAACCTCACATTTATCCACATTATACTTCATCTGCCATGCATTTGCCCACTCACCTAACCTATCCAAATCGCTCTGCAGCCTCACAGCATCCTCCTCGCAGCTCACACTGCCACCCAACTTAGTGTCATCCGCAAATTTGGAGATACTACATTTAATCCCCTCATCTAAATCATTAATGTACAGTGTAAACAGCTGGGGCCCCAGCACAGAACCTTGCGGTACCCCACTAGTCACTGCCTGCCATTCTGAAAAGTACCCATTTACTCCTACTCTTTGCTTCCTGTCTGACAACCAGTTCTCAATCCATGTCAGTACACTACCCCCAATCCCATGTGCTCTAACTTTGCACATCAATCTCTTGTGTGGGACCTTGTCGAACGCCTTCTGAAAGTCCAAATATACCACATCAACTGGTTCTCCCTTATCCACTCTACTGGAAACATCCTCAAAAAATTCCAGAAGATTTGTCAAGCATGATTTCCCTTTCACAAATCCATGCTGACTTGGACCTATCATGTCACCTCTTTCCAAATGCACTGTTATGACATCCTTAATAATTGATTCCATCATTTTACCCACTACCGATGTCAGGCTGACCGGTCTATAATTCCCTGTTTTCTCTCTCCCTCCTTTTTTAAAAAGTGGGGTTACATTGGCTACCCTCCACTCCATAGGAACTGATCCAGAGTCAATGGAATGTTGGAAAATGACTGTCAACGCATCCACTATTTACAAGGCCACCTCCTTAAGTACTCTGGGATGCAGTCCATCAGGCCATGGGGATTTATCGGCCTTCAATCCCATCAATTTCCCCAACACAATTTCCCGGCTAATAAGGATTTCCCTCAGTTCCTCCTCCTTACTAGACCCCCCGACCCCTTTTATAACCGGAAGGTTGTTCGTGTCCTCCTTCGTGAATACCGAACCAAAGTACTTGTTCAATTGGTCCGCCATTTCTTTGTTCCCCGTTATGACTTCCCCTGATTCTGACTGCAGGGGACCTACGTTTGTCTTTACTAACCTTTTTCTCTTTACATATCTATAGAAACTTTTGCAATCCGTCTTAATGTTCCCTGCAAGCTTCTTCTCATACTCCATTTTCCCTGCCCTAATCAAACCCTTTGTCCTCCTCTGCTGAGTTCTAAATTTCTCCCAGTCCCCAGGTTCGCTGCTATTTCTGGCCAATTTGTATGCCACTTCCTTGGCTTTAATACTATCCCTGATTTCCCTTGATAGCCACGGTTGAGCCACCTTCCCTTTTTTATTTCTATGCCAGACAGGAATGTACAATTGTTGTAGTTCATCCATGCGGTCTCTAAATGTCTGCCATTGCCCATCCACAGTCAACCCCTTAAGTATCATTCGCCAATCCATCTCAGCCAATTCACGCCTCATACCTTCAAAGTTAGCCTTCTTTAAGTTCTGGACCATGGTCTCTGAATTAACTGTTTCATTCTCCATCCTAATGCAGAATTCCACCATATTATGGTCACTCTTCCCCAAGGGGCCTCGCACAACGAGATTGCTAATTAATCCTTTCTCATTACATAACACCCAGTCTAAGATGGCCTCCCCCCTAGTTGGTTCCTCGACATATTGGTCTAAAAAACCATCCCTTATGCACTCCAGAAAATCCTCCTCCACCGTATTGCTTCCAGTTTGGTTAGCCCAATCTATGTGCATATTAAAGTCACCCATTATAACTGCTGCACCTTTATTGCACGCACCCCTAATTTCCTGTTTGATGCCCTCCCCAACATCACTACTACTGTTTGGAGGTCTGTACACAACTCCCACTAACGTTTTTTGCCCTTTGGTGTTCTGCAGCTCTACCCATATAGATTCCACATCATCCAAGCTAATGTCCTTCCTAACTATTGCCTTAATCTCCTCCTTAACCAGCAATGCTACCCCACCTCCTTTTCCTTTTATTCTATCCTTCCTGAATGTTGAATACCCCTGGATGTTGAGTTCCCAGCCCTGCTCATCCTGGAGCCACGTCTCCGTAATCCCAATCACATCATATTTGTTAACATCTATTTGCACAGTTAATTCATCCACCTTATTGCGGATACTCCTTGCATTAAGACACAAAGCCTTTAGGCTTGTTTTTTTAACACCCTCTGTCCTTTTAGAATTTTGCTGTACAATGGCCCTTTTTGTTCTTTGCCTTGGGTTTCTCTGCCCTCCACTTTTCCTCATCTTCTTTCTGTCTTTTGTTTTTGCCTCCTTTTTGTTTCCCTCTATCTCCCTGCATTGGTTCCCATCCCCCTGCCATATTAGTTTAACTCCTCCCCAACAGCACTAGCAAACACTCCCCCGAGGACATTGGTTCTGATTCTGCCCAGGTGCAGACCGTCCGGATTGTACTGGTCCCACCTCCCCCAGAACCGGTTCCAATGCCCCAGGAATTTGAATCCCTCCCTGCTGCACCATTGCTCAAGCCACGTATTCATCTGAGCTATCCTGCGATTCCTACTCTGACTAGCACGTGGCACTGGTAGCAATCCCGAGATTACTACTTTTGAGGTCCTACTTTTTAATTTAGCTCCTAGCTCCTTAAATTCATTTCGTAGGAACTCATCCCTTTTTTTACCTATGTCATTGGTACCAACGTGCACCACGACAACTGGCTGTTCTCCCTCCCTTTTTAGAATGTCCTGCACCCGCTCCGAGACATCCTTGACCCTTGCACCAGGGAGACAACATACCATCCTGGAGTCTCGGTTGCGGCCGCAGAAACGCCTATCTATTCCCCTTACAATTGAATCCCCTATCACTATCGCTCGCCCACTCTTTTTCCTGCCCTCCTGTGCAACAGAGCCAGCCACGGTGCCATGAACTTGGCTGCTGCTGCCCACTCCTGATGAGTCATCCCCCTCAACAGCACTCAAAGCAGTGTATCTGTTTTGCAGTGGGATGACCACAGGGGACCCCTGCACTACCTTCCTTGCACTACTCTTCCTGCTGGTCTTCCATTCCCTCGCTGGCTGTGGACCCTTCTCCTGCGGTAAGACCAACTCGCTACACGTGATACTCACGTCATTCTCAGTACCCCCAGGTCCTGCTGTACTGCAGCACTTTTCAATTTTTCTCTATTGTAAAGTTTATTTTAATCTTTTAATTTTTATATATATAACAGAATCATTTATTCATATGATGGGATTGATTTCACAGCGATCTGTACAATGATGAGGTGCAGAACAGCCATGATCTAAATGGATGGTGGAACAGGCACCAGGGGCTGGATGACCTCCTCCTATATCTATGTTTCTGAGCATATCCAGTTGATTTTTGTCTCCATTCCATACTTTACTGGGCAGTGCAATTTCTCAGTGACTGGACATCCAGGGGCCAGAAACCTCGAGCAGCTCCAACGGAAGTGGTGTTGTTGTTGGGTGTAGTGCTGCATCTCGCGCATCAGTACCGATGATAACGAGTGAATCCATGCTGCACCCAGCAACCTTGGGAGGCAGCAGTTCCATCTTGTTGACATTAATAAACGAATGGCATTTATGTTCCGCTGTTGGCAGCTCGATAGAAACATAAGAAACAGGGGCAGAAGTAGGCCATACGACCCCTTGAGCCTGCTTTGCCATTCAATACAATCGTGGCTGATCTGATCATGAACTCCGTTCCACTTCCCTGTCCGCTCCCCATAACCCCTTATCCCTTTATCGTTTAAGAAACTGTCTATTTCTGTCTTAAATTTATTCAATGTCCCAGCTTCCACAGCTCTCTGAGGCAGCAAATTCCACAGATTTACAACGCTCTGAGAGAAGAAATTCCTCCTCATCTCAGTTTTAAATGTGCACCCCCTTATTCGAAGATTATGCCCCCTAGTTCTAGTCTCCCCCATCAGTGGAAACATCCTCTCTGCATCCACCTTGTCAAGCCACCTCATAATCTTATTCGTTTCGATAATATCACCTCTCATTATTCTGAATTCCAATGAGTAGAGGCCCAACCTCCTCAAACTTTCCTCATAAGTCAACCTTCTCATCTCCAGAATCAACCTACTGAACCTTCTCTGAACTGCCTCTAAAGCGAGTATATCCTTTCGTAAATATGGAAAACAAAACTGCATGTAATATTCCAGGTGTGGCCTCACCAATACCCTGTATAACTGTAGCAAGATTTCCCTGCTTTGATACTCCATCCCCTTTGCAATCAAGGCCAAGATTCCATTGGCCTTCCTGATCACTTGCTGTATCTGCATACAAACCTTTTGTGTTTCTTGCACCAGGACCCCGAGGTCTCTCTGTACTGCAGCACCTTGCAATCTTGCTACATTAAAATAACAATTTGCTCTTTGACTTTTTCTGCCAAAGTCTTTCCAACATTATATTCCATCTGCTAAATTTTTGCTCACTCTCTTAGCCTGTCTATGTCCTTTTGCAGATATTTTGTGTCCTCCTCACACATTGCTTTTCCTCCTATCCTTGTATATTCCTTTTGCTTTCCTGATCACTTGCTGTACCTGCATATTAACCTTTTGTGTTTCATAAACAAGCTGTACAACAGAAAGATCCCAATTTGACGCGCCTCTGCTCCTCTTGGGCCCCGCAAAAAAACTAAAACCTTACCTTTGTGGGGTCTCTTCAGCTGTACCATCGGTAAAACTGGTTGGTCATTGGGAATTGGGGTCCTATATGGTAAGGACTGCAGGGAATCGAATACGGCCAAGGTGATCGCCTGGACTAGTTTCAATCACCTGGATAGGTCAGAGAGGAATTTTCCCAGATTTTTTTCTCCCTAAATTGTCCTGGGTTTTGTACACCTCAATGAGGTCTCCGCTCAACCTCCTCTGTTTCTCAACTTTGGGTAAGGTGTGAACAAAAACATGCAGCAGTCAGTTTGATATACAAGTCAAAGAGCACGTCGTTCCCTTCTCCCTGTAGGACTGGGCCATGGGAAGGAGCAGCGTGCCGCGGCCCGGCCCGGAAATTGGCACGGTCCCGGCCTGCAAGACCATCAGCAGGCCGGGGCAATTACAGGGAGCAGTGTGCGGCGGCACACCACTGCAGGGAGCAGCGCGGGCTGCTGCAGGAGGGCGACGGCTGTGAAGCCAGGTCGCTGATTGCAGTGCGGGCAGGTACAGCAGGAGGGGGCGAAGGAGTGGCAAGAGTTTGTAGAGGGAAGTGACCGGGGCCCAGGAGAGGCGTGAGTTCAGGGCTCAGAAGAGGCGAAGGCCCAGGGGCAGCACGGGCCAGCCTACACTGCGATATGTGTACACACTAGGTCCGTGCAGCAGAGCTGGTCTCCAGTTAGTCTTGGGTAATCCTTGCCACTGGACCAAGACCTAGCTCTGTCAAGCCTGTGTGGTGGCTGGTGTGCAATTGCCATCACACGTTAAAAAAATCCACGCACAGGCATCTTCCACCCTTCAAGATGTAGTTCAGGATCTGGAATATTAGGTCCTTCATTGAAACATCTGTGAACTCATCCCTTTTTGGCGTGGAAGCAAGTCATCCTCATTTCGAGGGATTGGCAATGATGATGATTAGTTCCCGTCTTTAATTCACTAATTTAGTGCGCCTTTGTTTATTACACAGGTCATCCAGTTACCAGATTGAGACTGTTCCGACTGTCTTTGTGAATTCCTGGAAAGCCAGTGCACAGTGTGTCGATTCACCTTTGCTGCCGGTCCCGCACCCGTGTAAGATCAACTATCAAAGAGGTAAAAACTAGCTATCTTTTCTGCCTCCCACCCTATCCCAGACCTTCCCTGTTCTTCTTTCCTCCCCTCCCCACTTTCCCTGCCCCTGCACTTCCTTAAAACCGTGTTAGATCTTGGAACTTGTTCCAGTTCTGACGAAGGGTCATCGACTTGAAACGTTAGCTCTGTTTCTCTCTCCACAGATGCTGCCTGACCTGCTGAGTATTTCCAGCATTTTCTGTTTTTATTTCAGATTTCCAGCCTCCGCAATATTTTGCTTTTGTAAGAATTAGCCGGGGTGTTTTACTCTGTAAATTGGGGAGACGATTCAGCATCTCTCTAAGCTGTTATGAGCAGAGAAGCACAGATATTGTTTCAAAATATTTCAGATTTCAGAACATATGGGTGGCACGCCCCGCTGGGGTCTACTGCGTGAGACCACAAAATGGCAGAGTGCATTATCGCAACATCAGAAGGACAGTTACTGCCAGACTTACTATTCTGGCCACAAGCTTATGGTCTACAGGGCTGTCGTGATAACCGCCTTCCTTTATGGCTCAGAGATGTGGACCATATACAGTAGATACCTGAAATCGCTGGAGAAGTACCACCAACGATGTCTCCGCAAGATCCTGCAAATGTCCTGGGAGGACAGACGCACCAACGCCAGTGATCTCGATGAGGCCAACATCCCCAGCATTGAAGCACTGACCACACTCGACGAGCTCCGTTGGGCGGGCCACATTGTCCGCATGCCCGACACAAGACTCCCAAAGCCAGCGCTCTACTCGGAACTCCTACACAGCAAGCGAGCCCCAGGTGGGCAGAGGAAACGTTTCAAGGACACCCTCCTTGATAAAATGCAACATCCCCACCGACGCATGGGAGTCCCTGGCCCAAGACTACCCTAAGTGGAGCAAGAGCATCCAGGAGGGTGCTGAGCGCCTCGAGTCTCGTCGCCGAGAGCATGCAGAAAACAAGCGCGGGCAGCGGAAGGAGTGTGCGGCAAACCAGACTCCCCACCCACCCTTTCCTTCAACCACTGTCTGTCCCACCTGTGACAGAGACTGTAATTCCCGTATTGGACTGTACAGTCACCTGAGAACTCACTTTTAGAGTGGAAGCAAGTCTTCCTCGATTCCGAGGCACTGCCTATGATGATGATGATGATTCAGCCAACATATGTAGATGGGCAATCACCAGGGTTCTGTTCCAAGAATGGTGGCTGGGGAGAAACAAAAAATAATCCACACTATTTCGAGCAGGATAAGCAAGAATAAGAATGAGACGGAATATTAACATCCAATTTTCGGATGATTCCTGATAGAAAGCTATCGCACCATGAAAGGTTTGTCCTGCTAGAACTCTGATCTTGAAATTAAATACAATGACGTTGTTTGAAAAGCAGTTTAGCTCATATGGTTTCAACCAAATGGAAATGCATGGGTGGCAGTGTGGTTGTTTGTGACCTCAAGCCTTGGATGAGGTGCTTGACTTCTGCAGCTTTTGCCATGTTCTAGGGGACTATCGGGGAGCCAAGAGTTATGAAGAGTGGGCAGGGAAGTAGAGTTGAGGCCAAGATCAGATCAGCCATGGAGCAGCCAGATTGGCCATTATTGCAAGGGGGATGGAGTATAAAAGCAGAGAAGTCTTGCTCCAACTGTACAGGGTATTGGTGAGGCCACACCTGGAGTACTGCGTACAGTTTTGGTCTCCGTATTTAAGGAGGGATCGTCATCATCATCAAGGCAGTACCTCGGAATTGAGGAAGACTTGCTTCCACTCTTAAAATGAGACCTTAGGTGGCTCAGCAGTCCAATATGAGAACCACAGCCCCTGTAACAGGTGGGACAGATAGAAACATAGAAACATAGAAATTTACAGCGCAGAAGGAGGCCCTTTCGGCCCATCATGTCTGCGCCAGCCGACAAAGAGCCGCACAGCCCTTGGTCAGCAGCCCTAAAGGTTACATATAAACCTATGGGCAATGACAGAAAGGCAAAGAGCACCCAGCCCAACCAGTCCCTCCCACACAACTGCGAAACCCCTTATACTGAAACATTCTACACTCCACCCCAACCAGAGCCATGTGATCTCCTGGGAGAGGCAAAAACCAGATAAAAACAAAGGCCAATTTAGGGAGAAAAAAATCTGGGAAAATTCATCTCCGGCCCATCCAGGCGACCGAAACTAGTTCAGGAGATCACCCTGGCCGTATTCTATTCCCTGCAGTACTTACCATTATATCTGCACTGTCCAACAAAAGGTCATCCAGTCTAATCCCAATTACCAGCTCTAGGTCCGTAACCCTGCAGGTTACTGCCCTTTAAGTGCCCAACCAACCATCTCTTAAAAGTGGTGAGGGTTTCTGCATCCACCACTCTTCCAGGCAGCGAGTTCCAGATCCCCACAACCCTCTGCGTAAAGAAGCTGCCCTCAAATCCCCTCTAAACCTTCGACTAACTACTTTAAAACTATGCCTCCTCATAATAGCCCCCTCCACCAATGGAAATAGGACCTTACTAACCACCATGTACAGGCCCCTCAATATTTTATACACCTCGATGAGGTCTCCTCTCAACTCCTCTGTTCTAATGAGAACAAACCCAGCCTATCCAATCTGTCCTCATAATTAAGATTCTTCATTCCAGGCAGCATCCTAGTAAATCTCCTCTGCAACCTCTCTAATGCAATCACGTCCTTCCTATAAAACGGCAACCAGAACTGCACGCAGTACTCCAGCTGTGACCTAACCAAAGTATTATACAATTTAAGCATAACCTCCTTGCTCTTATATTCTATGCCTTGGCCAATAAAGGAAAGCATTCCGTATGCCTTCTTAACTACCTTATCCACCTGGTCTGCTACTTTCAGGGATCTGTGGACAAGCACTCCACGGTCCCTTTGTTCATCTACACAATTAAGTGGCCGACCGTTAATGTGCATACCCTTTCCTTATTAGCCCTTCCAAAGTGCATCACCTCACACTTCTCTGAATTAGAAACATACATAGAAAATAGGTGCAGGAGTAGGCCATTCAGCCCTTCTAGCCTGCACCGCCATTAAATGAGTTCATGGCTGAACATGCAACTTCAGTACCACCTTCCTGCTTTCTCGCCATACCCCTTGATCCCCCTAGTAGTAAGGACTTCATCTAACTCCTTTTTGAATATAGTTAGTGAATTGGCCTCAACAACTTTCTGTGGTAGAGAATTCCACAGGTTCACCACTCTCTGGGTGAAGAAGTTTCTCCTCATCTCGGTCCTAAATGGCTTACCCCTTATCCTTAGACTGTGACCCCTGGTTCTGGACTTCCCCAACATTGGGAATATTCTTCCTGCATCTAACCTGTCTAAACCCATCAGAATTTTAAACGTTTCGATGAGGTCCCCTCTCATTCTTCTGAACTCCAGTGCATACAAGCCCAGTTGATCCAGTCTTTCTTGATAGGTCAGTCCCACCATCCCGGGAATCAGTCTGGTGAATCTTCGCTGCACTCCCTCAATAGCAAGAATGTCCTTCCTCAAGTTAGGAGACCAAAACTGTACACAATACTCCTGGTGTGGCCTCACCAAGGCCCTGTACAACTGTAGCAACACCTCCCTGCCCTTGTACTCAAATCCCCTCGCTATGAAGGCCAACATGCCATTTGCTTTCTTAACCGCCTGCTGAACCTGCATGCCAACCTTCAATGACTGATGTACCATGACACCCAGGTCTCGTTGCACCTCCCCTTTTCCTAATCTGTCACCATTCAGATAATAGTCTGTCTCTCTGTTTTTACCACCAAAGTGGATAACCTCACATTTATCCACATTATACTTCATCTGCCATGCATTTGCCCACTCACCTAACCTATCCAAGTCACTCTGCAGCCTCATAGCATCCTCCTCGTAGCTCACACTGCCACCCAACTTAGTGTCATCCGCAAATTTGGAGATACTACATTTAATCCCCTCGTCTAAATCATTAATGTACAATGTAAACAGCTGGGGCCCCAGCACAGAACCTTGCGGTACCCCACTAGTCACTGCCTGCCATTCTGAAAAGTACCCATTTACTCCTACTCTTTGCTTCCTGTCTGACAACCAGTTCTCAATCCACGTCAGCACCCTACCCAAATCCCATGTGCTTTAACTTTGCACATCAATCTCTTGTGTGGGACCTTGTCGAAAGCCTTCTGAAAGTCCAAATATACCACATCAACTGGTTCTCCCTTGTCCACTTTACTGGAAACATCCTCAAAAAATTCCAGAAGATTTGTCAAGCATGATTTCCCTTTCACAAATCCATGCTGACTTGGACCTATCATGTCACCTCTTTCCAAATGCACTGCTATGACATCCTTAATAATTGATTCCATCATTTTACCCACTACTGAGGTCAGGCTGACCGGTCTATAATTCCGTGTTTTCTCTCTCCCTCCTTTTTTAAATTCCATTTGCCACTGCTCTGCATACCTGACCAGTAGATTGATATCCTCCTGCAGCCCATGACTTTCCTCTTCATTTTCAACCACACAGCCAATTTTAGTGTCATCTGCAAACTTCTTAATCGTACTCCCTATATTCAAAACTCAATCATTGATATATACCACAAAAAGCACGATATTCATTGAGGGTAAGGGAGGGGTGGACAGGTTTGCCACATGCTCTTTCCGCTGCCTGTGCTTGATTTCTGCATGCTCTCGGCGATGAGACTCGAGGTGCTCAATACACTCCCGGATGCACTTCCTCCACTTCGGGCGGTCTTTGGCCAGGGACTCCCAGGTGGGGATGTTGCATTTTATCAGGGAGGCTTTGAAGGTGTCCTTGTGACGTTTCCTCTGCCCACCTTTGGCTTGTTTGCAGTGAAGGATTTCTGAGTACAGCACTTGCTTTGGGAGTCTCGTGTCTGGCATGCGGACAATATGGCCTGCCCAGCGGAGCTGATCAAGTGTGGTCAGTGCTTTAATACTGCGGATGTTGGCTTGGTCGAAGACGCTAATGTTGGTGTGTCTGTCCTCCCAGTGGATTTGTAGGATCTTGCGGAGACATCATTGGTGGTATTTCTCCAGCGACTTGATGTGTCTACAATACATGGTCCTCGTCTCTGAGCCATACGGGAGGGTGGGTATAACTATAATCCTGTAGACTACGAGCTTGATGGCAGATTTGAGGGCCTGGTCTTCGAACAATCTTTTCCTCAGGTGGCCGAAGGCTGCACTGGCGCACTGGAGGAGGGATATACTTGCATTGGAGGCTGCACAGAGAAGATCACTAGGGTGATTCCGGAGATGAGGCGGTTGACTTATGCGGAAAGGTTGAGTAGGTTGGGCCTATACACATTGGAGTTCAGAAGAATGAGAGGTGATCTTATCGAAACATGTAAGATACTAAGAGGGCTCGACAGGGTGGATGCAGAGAGGATATTTCCACTCTTAGGGGAGACTAAAACTAGGGGACATAGTCTCAGAATAAGGGACCGCCCATTTAAAACTGAGATGCGGAGGAATTTCTTCTCTCAGAGGATTGTAAATCTGTGGAATTGTCTGCCCAAGAGAGCTGTGGAAGCTGGGTCATTGAATATACTTAAGGCGGAGATAGATTTTTGAGCGATAAGGGTGTAAAGGGGTATGGGGAACGGGCAGAGAAGTGGACCTGAGTCCATTATCAGATCAGCCATGATCTTATTGAATGGCGGAGCAGGCTCGAGGGGCCGAATGGCCGACGCCTGATCCTATTTCTTATGTTCTTATGCACTCTGAAGTCTGTATCTGCTCTCGCTCAGTGCATGGTCTTTGAACGACACGTGTATTTTTTACTCTGTTGCAGAGTTCTATGCAAAGAAGAAATGCGGCGTCATCAATGGTCCCATATTTAAGAACTGTCATTTCATCACCCCGGCACCGTTTTACGATCAGTGCAGACGTGATGTTTGCTCTTGCAGAGACTCTAAAGCCTGCCTGTGCAAGGCTCTCGCTCACTACGCCCACGTTTGTCTTCTGCATGGCATCTTAATTGACTTCCGAGCCTTCGTTCATGAGTGCAGTAAGTACCTGCTCTGACTGTTGCAATAATATTGTTTATGATGGTCTGTGTATCAAAGAGCGCACAGATAATGATCTCGTTTGTTTCCCCGCTAACTTCCCTTCCGACAACAATTGTGCACTGGGTTTGTTTAAGTTTAACTATTCATTTTCAGATTTACTGATTTGTCTTTATTCAGTGTTATTTTAATGTGGATTATTCTAATCCGGATGGCATTTTATTCTCTTGATAATTATTTAAGTATTGTTGTGGTAAAAAAAAGACTTCCTTTCTTCAAAGTGGACCCCCTGATATAAGGAATTGACACCCGCCCGTATCCCCGCCCATTTAGCCACCACGGAATCACTCAGACGAAACCTTGGTTCAACTGGTTTTTATTCAAGCATGCAGGGGAAAGGTCCATGGATGAACCTTCTAAGACCAAAGGTTTTACATCGACAGTTATACATTTCCGAGGTGTGCGACCCTCCTACAAAACCACTGATTGGCCGACTGCTCTCAGTGAAATTACATCAGACTAGCTCTGAATGGTTCTCCCCACCTGCCAATCTCCTATCACATGTCACCCTTCTGGAATATGTTTGTTCAGTGGTGTCAACTTTGCCTCAGTTCCTCATGACGTATTGATTAACCTTGTTTCCCAGGGTTTACTATCTATGTTCCCAAACATCTCGTCAGATGTTGCTACAATCTATGTTCCTGGACTGCTGACTCTCCACTATCCTTGGTTCTGTACTGAATGTAAGCTTCCCTCAGTCTGTATTAAGGTTAACACAATGGACGGTTCATTAACCTTCAAGCTTTGCTGTGCAGCAAGCTTTGCTGCTTCCCCTTCTTAAAACCCATTGTAAGCGAGTGTATAAGCGTGCTTTACATACATAAGCGAGTTTTATATACAATTTACGATATATTACAATCCCTACCGTAAGGTAGATGAACTCCCGATTCCTCTGAACCTCCTAATACTGATAAGCCCTTCAATCTGGACCATGTGTCAGATCAATTCACTACCTTCAGTGTCCACTTTAGTGACCATCTATCTGTCTGTTTACTCCCACTTTAATGACCGTATTCTATCCCCTTACAAGTAACATGGTTGATTCTTTGCTGCTCTCTGAGATGGTCTGGGCAAATCGCTTAGAATGCCCACATCCCAAGCATTATGCATTAAAAAAACTTTCGTCCTACTTTTTCTGCAACCAATCAGCAAACCATCCAGAGATTCCTCCGAGCTGGGTGAAGTGTTCAAGACAAGTCACCAGCTAATTGGTGACTGATGGTTAACTCCACCACCCAATATACCACCAAACCTTAATGAGTAGGAGGTTGCAGCTTTGATTCCTACTCGCTGCTTAGTTGGCTGATCTCAGCTGGGGCAGCAATTGGGATGTTAGATTTGGTCACAGCCTCCTTGAATGAAGGAGCAGTCCTTCTCACAGAATCATAGAATCATACAAATCTACAGCACGGAAGGAGTCCATTTTGGCCCATCGTGTTCGCGCCGGCCGACCAAGAGCCATCCAGCCTAATCCCACTTTCCAGCTCTCGGTCCGTAGCCCTGTAGGTTACGGCACTTCAAGTGCACATCCAAGTATCTTTTAAATATGGTGAGGGCTTCTGCCTCTACCACCTTTTCGGGCAGTGAGTTCCAGATCCCCACCACCCTCTGGATAAAGAAATTTCCCATCATATCTCCTCTAAACCTTCCCCCCAATTACTTTAAATCTATGCCCCCTGTTGTTGACCCCTCTGCCAAGGGAAACAGGTCCTTCCTATCCACTCTATTCAGGTCCCTCATAATTTTATACACCTCAATCATGTCTTCCCTCAGCCTCCTCTGCTCCAAAGAAAACAAACCCAGCCTCTCCAATGTTTCCTCATAGCCAAAATTTTCCAGTCCAGGCAACATCCTTGTAAACCTCCTCTGCACCCTTTCCAGTGCAATCACACCTTTCCTGTAATGTGGTGACCAGAACTGCACACAGTACTCCAGCTGTGGCCTAACCAGTGTTTTATACAGTTCAAATATAACCCACCTGCACTTGTATTCCATACCTCGACTTATAAAGACAAGTATTCCATGTGCCCTTCTTAACCACTTTATCTACCTGGCCTGCTACCTTTAGGAATCTGTGGACCTGCACTCCAAGGTCCCTTTACTCCTCTACACTTTTCAGTGTCATACCATTGAATGTGTATTCCCTTGCCTTGTAGCCCTCCCCAAATGCATTAACTCACACTTCTCTGGATTGCATTACATTTGCCACTGTTCTGCCCACCTGACCAGTTCATTTATATCTTCCTGACGTCTACAGCTTTCTTTTTCATTGTCAACCACACAGCCAATTTTAGTGTCATCTGCAAACTTCTTAATCATACCCCCAACATTCAAGTCTAAATCATTGATATATGCCACAAAAAGCAAGGGACACAGTGCTGAGTCCTGCAAAACCCCACTGGATACAGCCTTCCAGTCACAAAAATACCCATCAACCATTACCCTTTGCTTCCTGCATCCAAACCAATTTTGGATCCAACTTGCCACTTTGCCCTGGATCCCATGGGCTATTACTTTCGTGACCAGTCTGCCATGTGGGACCTTATCAAAAGCTTTGCTAAATTCCATATACATTACATCATACGCACTTCCCTCATCGACCCTCCTGGTTACCTCCTCGAAAAATTCAATCCAGTTAGTCAGACACAACCTTCCCTTGACAAATCCGTGCTGACCGTCCTTCATTAATCCATGTCTTTCCAAATGAAGATTTATCCTGTCCCTCTGGAGTTTTTGAAATAATTATCGCACCACCGAAGTTAGGCTGACTGGCCTATAATTACTTGATCTATCCCTTTCACCCTTTTTATACAAATGTACAACATTAGCAGTGCACCAGTCCTCTGGCACCACACCTGTAGCCAGAGAGGATTGGAAAATGATGGTCAGAGCCTCTGCTATTTCCTCTTTTGCTTCTCTTAACAGCCTGGGATACATTTCATCTGGGCCTGGGGATTTATCCACTTTCAAAGCTGCTAAGCCCCTTAATACTTCCTCTCTCACTATGTTTATCTCGTCTAATATTTCACACTCCTCCTCCCTAATTGTAAAGTTTGCATCGCCCCCTCTCTTTTGTGAGAACGGATGCAAAGTATTCATTAAAAATCCTTTCCACATCTTCCGCCTCCTCCCACAGATTACCTTTATGGTCTCTAATAGGCCCCACTCTTTCTCTAGTTATCCTCTTGTTCTTAATGTATTTATAGAACATCTTTGGGTTTTCCCTGATTTTACTTGCCAACATTCTTTCATGCTCTCGCTTTCCTGATATCTTTTTTAATTGCACCCCTGCACTCCTTATATTCCCCTCGAGTTTCTGCAGTGTTGAGTTCTCGGTATCTTCATAAGCTTCCCTTTTTTTCTTTATCTTACCCTGTATATCCTTTGACATCCAGGGGGCTTGAGATTTGTTAGTCCCACACTTTTTTTTAAGGGGACATACTTGCTCTGTCCCCTCAGGATCTCCTCCTTGAATGCCTCCCACTGCTCTGACACTGATTTACCATCAAATCTCCTCACAACATTCTCTGTTCTAAGGAGAACAACCCCAGCTTCTCCAGTCTATCCATGTAACTGTAATCCCTCATCCCTGGAACTATTCTTGGAAATATTTTCTGCACCTCTTTAAGGCCTTCACATCCATCCTCAAGTGCGGTGCCCAGAATTGGACACAATACTCCAGTTGAAGTCGAACTGGTGTTTTATAAAGGTTCATCATAACTTCCTAGCTTTTTTACAATATACCTCTATTTATGAAGCCCAGAATCCCATATGCTTTTTTCACCTGCCCTGCCACCTTCAATGATTTGTGCACATCTACCCCCAGGTCTCTCTGTTACTGCAGCCCCTTTAGAATTGTATCCTTTAGTTTATATTGCCTCGCTTCATTCTTCCAACCAAAATGTATCACTTCGCACTTTCCTGCATTAAATTTCATCTGCCACGTGTCCGCCCATTCCACTAGCCTGTCTATGTCTTCCTGAAGTCTAACCTCACCGCTCTCCTCCTCACTGTTCACTATACTTCCAAGTTTTGTGTCATCTGCAAACTCTGAAATTGTGCCCTGTACACCCAAGTCTAAGTCATTAATATATATCAAGATAAACAGTGGTCCTAGTACCGACCCTGGGGAACACCACAGCTTATCTTCATCCAGTCCGAAAAACAACTCTAGTGAATATAGACCTAGTCGACTCAATCTCTCCTCAGAGCACAATCCCCCCCATCCCAGGAATCAGTCTGGTGAACCTTTGTTGCACTCCCTCTGTGGCAAGTATATCCTTCCTTAGGTAAAGAGACCAGAACTGTGTACAGTACTCCAGGTATGGTCCTACCAGAGCCCTATATAATAGCAGTAAGACATCTTTACTCTTATACACAAATCCCTTTGTAATAAAGGCCAACATAACATTTGCTTTCCTAATTGCTTGCTGTACCTGCATGTTAACTTTCAGTGATTCTTGTACAAGGACACCCAGGTCCCTCCGAACACCAACATTTCCCAATCTCTCAACATTTAAAAAATACTCTGCTTTTCTATTTTTACGACCGAAGAGGATAACTTCACATTTCCCCACATTATATTCCATTTGCCATGTTCCTGTCTATCCTGTCTATAACCCTTTGAAGCTTCTTTGCGTCCTCCTCACAAGTTACATTCCCGCCTAGCTTTGTATCGTCGGCAGACTGAGATACATTGCAATCGGTCCCATCATCCAAGACATATCATGGGAGTGAGAAAGTGATTTCAACTGTTTGATAATCTTGCCTTATTTTAACAGGATTTAATCGGGTGCCACTTTATAGATATACTGCGTGTGTTGCTGTAAATGTTTGATCTTTTTAGTGCGCGTCACTAAAAAGCATTCTGATGGCACGCACCTTCTTTGTTCCTGTTTTTTCCCATTTGCTGGTCCATCCTGAGCCAATCAGCAAGGTGTACATTGCCCCTTTCCCTCGTTCCTGAAGAGAGACGTCTGGCCTTCACTCAGCATGTCTCTTGGATTTGTCGCTAAAAGCACCAGTTTATCAGCGTGCAGACCTCAATCCGTGTCCCACCTCACTGTTGTTTCAGTACTGCAAAACACAGCAGTGACACTCGGCTCTTTGCCATTATTTAAAGTTCCTTTGCCACTGTTTGAAAGCTCAGTAATCTCCAGATCTTGATGTGTTTTTATATAAGGGGCTCAATTTTCCCCAGTGATTTCCCCAGTTTTTTTTGAGCACGCTGCTCTTTTTGGCCCAAGTTAAAAAACCACGGTTTTCCCAATCAATTTTTACCAGCGTAACTCAGTTAGTTACGATTTTGTTAGGTACGCTTTTTTTTCAGCCAGAGCGGGAGTAACCTGCCATCGGCACCAATTCTGACCGTTTAGACAAGTTTGGCCAGCTGAGAGTTACTCCAGTTCTGCTTAGGCCAGTGTATGTGGCCTCTGCAGAAAAACCTTCCAGAGAGTTAAAGAAATCGGTGCAGGTAAGGAAATTGGCGCAGGTAAGTGCAGCAGATGCCCAGACAGCAGCAGCAGGAGAGGTAAGAGAGAAGGGGAGAGAGAGAGAGAGGTGGGGGGTGGAAGTGGGTGTGGGGGACTGGGAGGGAGGAGGCCATTCGGCCTGGGACAGGGGCGGGGCGTGGACCAGGAAGACACGTCGGGCGGGTGAGCGGACCCGCAAGCCCTTCGGCCTGGGCTAGGGCCACATTGTGTCCCTGGTTACCGTGGCAACCCGATCTTTTTGGCGCAGATCAAGGCTCCACTCCCCGAGGAGACTGGACACGCTGCACGGCGCCAAATTCGAATTGCACATCGGGGAAAATTTGGCAAAATATTTCTGCCGCATTTCTGGCCAAGTAACTCTGGCAATACACCAGAAAACGAGCTTGGGGAAAATTGAGCCCCTATGCATAGGAGCACTTTTGCAGAATTAGGAATCTCCAAGCTGGACGCTGAAGAAATTTACCCTGGTACAGTTTCAGTTTTGCTCAGTATGAACACTCTGTCCCCAAAAGGACATACCTTACTTACTATCCAAAGACTATAAAAAGAGTATGAATCCTTAAGTTTGTATAAGACTTATGCTTGACTTTTAACTTGCTAAGACTGCACAGCTTTTATCAATTGGCCATGCTTGTCTAGCCAGGACCACCCCTCCTGGTTGAGGCATGGGCCTGAAGGAAAGAATCCCAATGCCCAGTTGCAGGTCTCGCTCCCCGGTTCCCGTTAGTGAGCCAAGCTGGCTGGTCAATTATTAACAGTACCCTGAGACTGGCTCAGTTGGATTATTGAGTTGTCCATGAACGGTTGACACAGTTCCAGTCTTCTCATGCCAGATGTACCAGCTTGGAGATAATTAGGCCAGCAAGAGAACAAGTACTTTGGTATTAATTAGATAAGGTATTAATTGGACAGGAGGTAATGTAAGTAACTCTGTGAGGAGGAGTCCCACCCTGACGCTGAAGACTGCCGTTGATTATGGCCACAGAGTGCTTTAGACATAGAAACATAGAAAATAGGAGCAGTAATAGGCTATTTGGCCCTTTGAGCCTGCATCGCCATTCAATATGATCATGGCTGATCCTCTATCTCAACACCATATTCCCACTTTTTCCCCATACCCCTTTAATGCCTTTTGTGTCTAGAAATCTATCCATCTCACTTTTAAATATATTCAGTGACTTGGCCTCCACATCCTTCAGTGGTAGAGAATTCCACAGGTTCACCACCCTCTGAGTGAAGAAATTTCTCCACATCTCGGTCCTAAATTTCCTACCCCATATCCTGAGACTGTGACCCCTTGTTCTAGGCTTCCCAGCCAGGGGAAACATCCTCCCCGCATCCAGTCTGTCCAACCCAATCAGAATTTTATACGTTTCAATGAGATCCCCTCTCATTCTTCTAAACTCTAGTGAATACTGGCCTAGTTGATCCAATCTCTCCTCATACGACAGTCCTGCCATCCCAGGAATCAGTCTGGTGAACCTTCGCTGCACTCCCTCTATGGCAAGAATATCCTTTCTTAGGTAAGGAGACCAAAACTGCACACAATGCTCCAGGTGCGGTCTCACCAAGGCCCTGTATAACTGTAGTAAGACATCCTTACTCCTGTACTGAAACCCTCTTGCAGTGAAGGCCAACATACCAGTTGCCTTCCTAACTGCTTGCTGCACCTGCATGTTTGCTTTCAATGACTGGTGTACAAGGACACCCAGGTCCCTCTGTACATCGGCACTTCCCAAGCCATCGCCATTTAAATAATACTTTGTCCTTATGTTTTTCCTACCAAAATGGATAACTTCACATTTATCAACATTAGGATAACTTCACATTTATCCAGAACGTTCCCAACTCATCGAAGAAGAGGCAATATTTATGTCGATTACGTCCGAGGGCAGCAAAGTTGAAAAGAGTCGGGGAGGTAACGAGGCAAGTCGGGAAGTAGCCAGCCTGAGATTTTAAAAGCCCGCATTCCCGTAGGAAGAGTGTAAGAGCAAGGACCCCCACAGCTCCGGGCTCCTCGGGAAGAATGGGTCGGAGTCAGAGTTGGTGCAATAAAACTTGATTTCAAAAATTGAGAAAGGAGCGGAATTATGTAGGAAGAAGGAAAGTAGCAACAGGGGTAAAAACCCAATATTGCTTCACTAACAAAATATTGTCGGTTGATTTTGCATGAACAGGACTCAGAAAAATTGTCAATTGTGCGACTAATTCCTCTCTCCTTTCTTTTACATCTGTCATGCAGCGATAAATTGCACTGGTAACATGGTTTACATTTTAACCAACGATACATGCAAAAGAAACTGTTACTATATCAGCACAGCTAGTCCCTGCAATTCCCTTCCATCATCAGACTACAAGGAGGGCTGCCACTGTCCCGAAGACATGTACTTCAATCCGCACACTCAAAACTGTGTCGCCAACATGTGAGAAAACCTTCATACCTTCAGAGAGCATCAAAGCCTCAGGGAAATCAGAGTTCAATGCCTTGCTCCTCAGCACTGCTGATCCACACGTTATTTTTTTCTTGATTTGTGAATTATGTACTTGTCAACGTAAGGGGTGTCAGTGCAAAGGAATGGAAACCGTATCGTGTTGAATGCTTATTGCTAGCTTTAAGGCTCTCCGATCAAGTACAACAAATGTGAGATAGAGTAAATCTCCCTGTGCACTGTCCCATCAAACACAGTCAGGTCCGGTCACCTCCAACCCTACAGGTTCGTAAATAGTACCTTTCACCAGCTCAGGATCTCCCAAAGTGCTTTACAGCCAATGAAGTACTGTTTGAAGTGTTCACTGTTGTAATGTAGGGAAACGCAGCAGCCAATTTGTACACAGTAAGCTCCCACAAACCGCAATGTGATAATGACCAGATAATCTGTTTCAGTGATGTGGATTGAGGGATAAACATTGGCCCCAGGTAACCAGGGAGAACTCCCCTGCTCTTCTTCCAATAGTACCATGGGATCTTTTACATCCACCTGAGAGGGCAGACGTCCTTAATGTCTCATCCGAAAGATGGCACCTCCACCAGTGCAGCACTCCCTCAGTACTGCCCCTCTGACAGTACAGCACTCCCTCAGTACTGCCCCTCCGACAGTGCCATGCTCCTTCAGTACTGCCCCTCCGACAGTGCAGCGCTCCCTCAGTACTGCCCCTGCGACATTCACTCAGTGCTGTCCCTCTGAGAATGCGGAACTCCACTCAGTACTGCCCCTCCGACAGTGCGGCGTTCCCTCAGTACTGCCCCGGCGACAGTACGGCATTCACACAGTGCTGCCCCTCTGAGAGTGCGGAACTCCACTCAGTACTGCCCCTCCGACAGTGCAGCGCTCCCTCAGTACTGCCCCTGCGACATTCACTCAGTGCTGTCCCTCTGAGAATGCGGAACTCCACTCAGTACTGCCCCTCCGACAGTGCGGCGTTCCCTCAGTACTGCCCCTGCGACAGTACGGCATTCACACAGTGCTGCCCCTCTGAGAGTGCGGAACTCCACTCAGTACTGCCCCTCCGACAGTGCGGCGTTCCCTCAGTACTGCCCCGGCGAAGGTGCAGCACTCCCTCAGTGCGGCCCCTCCGACAGTGGAACACTACTTTAGTACTGCCCCTCTTACAGTGCAGCACTCCCTCAGTACGGCCCCTCTGACAGTGCGGCACTCCCTCAGTACTGCACTGGAGTGTCGGCCTAGATTTATGTGCTCAAGTTCCTGGAGTGGGACGCGAACCCACAACCTCTGACTCAGATGCGAGAGTGCTGCCCACTGAGCCACGGCTGACAAGTTCTAAGTAAAGATTTAAGTAACGTTAGCCTCACTCGAAAACCGCAAACTTGGGCCCCATGCTGAGCGCACAGTGGGCTGGAGTTTACCAACCTTGGCCGGCCCATGGAGGGTGTCGTCAATGGTGGGTCCTCATCCCATTGCTGTCCCCATCCCAGCTTCGGAAATTAATTTCCAGTGATTGGGATTGTTAAGCCCGCCCAACGCCTTTACCAGCCAATCAGAGGAAGTGGGTTTGATGACATCAATTGATGACGCTTGGAAAATAATTTAAAAACAATTGGATTGGGCAAAGATAACACAGATTTATGAAAAGGAAATCATGTTTGACAAATCTGTTCGCGTTTTCCAATGTTGTATCATCACCCATCATAGGCAATCCCTCGGAATCGAGGAAGACTTGCTTCCACTCTAAAAATGAGTCCTTAGGTGGCTGAACAGTCCAATACGAGAACCACAGTCCCTGTCACAGGTGGGACAGACAGTCGTTGAGGGAAAGTGGGGGGGTGGGACTGGTTTGCCGCACGCTCCTTCCGGTGCCTGCGCTTGATTTCTGCATGCTACAGCCCTGTATTCCATGAGCTTGGTGATAGATTTGAGGGCCTGGTCTTCGAACACTCTTTTCCTCAGGCAGCCGAAGGCTGCAATGACGTACTGGGTGCAGTGTTGAATCTCGTCATCAATCTTGTTGATAAGAGGCTCCCGAGGTATGGGAAATGGTCCACGTTGTCCAGGGCCGCACTGTGGATCTTGATGACTGGAGGGCAGTGCTGTGCAGCGAGGACAGGCTGGTGGAGGACCTTTGTCTTACAGATGTTTAGTGTAAGGCCCATGCTTTCGTGTGCCTCAGTAAATATATCCTGGAGCTTAGCCTCTGTATGTGTGCATCCGTGTAGCTCGAAGACAGAGGTTGGGGTGGTCTTGGACCTGGCCTGTACACGGCGAAGGTTCTGTAATTTAGTTTCACTCCAGCAGGGAGCTTGTTGACTGAGGTGGAGCATGGCAGTGAGGAAGATTGAGAAGAGGGTTGGAGTGATGACGCAGCCCTGTTTGACCCTGGTCCGGACGTGGATTGGGTCTGTAATGGATCCATTGGTAAGGATCACGGCCTGCATGTCGTTGTGGAGCAGGCGGAGGATGGTGACGAACTTTTGGGGGCATCCGAAATGGAGGAGGTCGCTCCAGAGATCCTCACGGTTGACAGTGTCGAAGACCTTTGTAAGGTCGAAAAAAGCCCATATATAAGGGCTGACGCTGCTCCCTGCATTTTCCCTACAGCTGTTGCGCTGCAAAAACCATGTCCATTTTGCCCCATAGGGGACGAAATCTGTACTGCGACTCCGGGAGGAGCTCCTTGGCCACAGGGAGAAGACGGTTGAGGAGAACTCTAACAACAACTTTCCCAATGGCTGCTAGCAGGGAGTAATTGCTGCAGTCGGACTTGTCCCCCTTTTTTAAAAGATGGTCATGATCACTGCATCTCTGAGATCTCCTGGCATGTTCTCCTCCCTCCAGATGAGAGAGATGAGGACATGTATCCGTACCAACAGCGCCTTTCCGCCATACTTTAACGCCTCAGCAGGGCTTCTATCCGCTCCCGTAGCCATGTTGTTCTTGAGCTGTTTTATGGCTTTGCCTACTTCGTGCAACGTTGGGGTTTCACTGAGGTGGTGGCGGGTCGCATGCTGCGGGATGGAGTTGGGAACACTCGAGTCAAAGGCAGAGTCCCGATTGAGGAGATCTTCGACGTGCTCCTTCCAGCGGGCCCTGACAGCCTCGGTGTCCTTGATGAGTGTTTCCCCGTTCTTGGCCAGGAGTGGGGTGGGGCCTTGGGAGTTTGGACCATAGGTGGCCTTGACTGCGATGAAAATTCCTCGCATATCGTTGCTGTCGACCAGTTGTTGTATCTCCTGTGCTTTCTCCATCCACCAACTGTTCTTTAGGTCCCGGGCTTTTTGTTGGATCTCAGCCTTAGAAACATAGAAACATAGAAACATAGAAAATAGGTGCAGGAGTAGGCCATTCGGCCCTTCTAGCCTGCACCGCCATTCAATGAGTTCATGGCTGAACATTCAACTTCAGTACCCCATTCCTGCTTTCTCGCCATACCCCTTGATCCCCCTAGCAGTAAGGACCTCATCTAACTCCTTTTTGAATATATTTAGTGAATTGGCCTCAACTACTTTCTGTGGTAGAGAATTCCACAGGTTCACCACTCTCTGGGTGAAGAAGTTCCTCCGCATCTCGGTCCTAAATGGCTTACCCCTTATTCTTAGACTGTGACCCCTGGTTCTGGACTTCCCCAACATTGGGAACATTCTTCCTGCATCTAACCTGTCTAACCCCGTCAGAATTTTATATGTTTCTATGAGGTCCCCTCTCATTCTTCTGAACTCCAGTGAATACAAGCCCAGTTGATCCAGTCTTTTTTGATAGGTCAGTCCCGCCATCCCGGGAATCAGTCTGGTGAACCTTCGCTGCACTCCCTCAATAGCAAGAATGTCCTTCCTCAGGTTAGGAGACCAAAACTGTACACAATACTCCAGGTGTGGCCTCACCAATGCCCTGTACAACTGTAGCAACACCTCCCTGCCCCTGTACTCAAATCCCCTTGCTATGAAGGCCAACATGCCATTTGCTTTCTTAACCGCCTGCTGCACCTGCATGCCAACCTTCAATGACTGATGTACCATGACACCCAGGTCTCTTTGCACCTCCCCTTTTCCTAATCTGTCACCATTCAGATAATAGTCTGTCTCTCTGTTTTTACCACCAAAGTGGATAACCTCACATTTATCCACATTATACTTCATCTGCCATGCATTTGCCCACTCACCTAACCTATCCAAGTCGCTCTGCAGCCTCACAGCATCCTCCTCGCAGCTCACACTGCCACCCAACTTAGTGTCATCCGCAAATTTGGAGATACTACATTTAATCCCCTTGAGCCGTCTGTAATGTTGCATTGCTGCTCCATTGGGTCGGGTTGTTACTTGAGGCTCAGAAATGCTCTGCGCTTGTGATCTATTAGTTCTTGGATCTCCTGGTCATTCTCATCAAACCAGTCCTGGTGTTTTCTGGTTGAGTGACCAAGTGTCTCTTCACGGGCACTGGTTATGGAGGCCTGGAGAGCAGACCAAGCACTGTGGGCATTCAACATCTCAGGGTCATCAAGGCACGCAATATACTAGCATGGATTGAGGATTGGTTAACTGACAGAAAACAGAAAGTAGGAATAAACGGCTCATTTTCGGGTTGGCAGGCTGTAACTAGTGGGGTGCCACAAGGCTCGGTGCTTGGGCCCCAGCTATTTATAATCTGTAATGATTTGGACGAGGGCACCAAATGTAATGTATCCAAGTTTGCTGATGATACAAAACTAGGTAGGAATGTAAGTTGTGAGGAGGATGCAAAGAGGCTTCAAGGGGATATAGACAGGCTAAGTGAGTGGGCAAGAACATGTCAAATGGAATATAATGTGGAGAAATGTGAAGTTATCCACTTTGGAAGGAAAAATAGAACAGCAGACTATTTTATAAATGGAGAGAGATTGGGAAATGTTGGTGTTCAAAGGGACCTTGGTGTCCTTGTACACGAATCACTGAAAGTTAACACGAAGGTACAGCAAGCAATTAGAAAAGCAAATGGTCCGTGGGCCTTTATTGCAACAGGATTTGAATATGAGTAAAGATGTCTTACTGTAATTATATACGGTCCTGGTGAGACCACACCTGGAGTATTGTGTACAGTTTTGGGGGATAGTTTCTCTCTCTCCTTTTCCTTAGGCACTCCCCCGGAGTCGAGGGTGACTTGCTTCCACATTAATATGTGTTCGAAGGTGCTCTGAATTTCATTCTAGAGGGTGGAAGATGCACACTGGCCACCACACGGGCTTGGCAGAGCAAGGTCTTGGTCCAGTGGCAAGGGGGTCCACGACCATTGGAGACCAGGCTCAGCTGCATGGGTCTAGCGCGCACACACACACACACACACACACACACATACATCATCATAGGCAGTCCCCCGGAATCAAGGAAGACTTGCTTCCACTCTTAATCTGAGTCCTTAGGTGGCTGAACAGTCCAATAGGAGAACCGCAGTCCCTGTCACAGGTGGGACAGATAGTCGTTGAGGGTGAGGGAGGGTGGGACAGGTTCGCCGCACGCTCTTTCCGCTGCCTGCGCTTGTTTTCTGCATGCTCTCGGCAATGAGACTCGAGGTGCTCAGCGCCCTCCCGGATGCACTTCCTCCACTTAGGGTGGTCTTTGGCCAAGGACTCCCAGGTGTCAGCGGGGATGTTGCACTTTATCAGGGAGGCTTTGAGGGTGTCCTTGTAACGTTTTCTATGCCCACCTTTGGCTCGTTTGCCGTGAAGGAGTTCCGTGTCGAGCGCTTGCTTTTGGAATCCTGTGTCTGGCATGCGGACAATGTGGCCTGCCCAGCGGAGCTGATCAAGTGTGGTCAGTGCTTCAATGCTGGGGATGCTGGCCTGATCGAGGACGCACACAGACACACACACATACATACGTACACACACACATACACATGTTCCTACTGACCCCCTCCCTCCATCCCTCAGATCTGCAAATTTCTTCTTCGATGTGCTGCATCTCTCCAGTGATTGTTTAAACAAAATGCTGCACGTTTGTGCCTGGGTTTCTAGGACGATCATCATTTTCACAAGGTCGTGTGGGGGTCAAGTCCCACTCCAGAGACTTGAGCACATAATCCATCCTGACACTCCTAATGTAGTACTGAGGGAGCGCTACAGTGTCGGAGGTGCCATCTTTTGGATAAGACGTTAAACCGAGGCTCCGTCTGCCCTCTCAGGTGGATGAGCTTGCGGTCATCCAAACCTCAGCTGACTCACACCAAGTCCCGCTCACCCATCACCCCCTGTGCTCCCTGACCCGTGTCCTAACTCACACCAAGTCCCGCTCACCCATCACCCTCTGTGCTCGCTGACCCATGTCCAAACTCATACCAAGTCCCGCTCACCCATCACCCCCTGTGCTCGCTGACCCGTGTCCTAACTCACACCAAGTCCCGCTCATCCATCACCCACTGTGCTCGCTGCCCACATCCGAACTTGTACCGAGTCCCGCTCACCCATCACCCACTGTGCTCACTGACGCGTGTCCTAACTCGCAGGAAGTCCCGCTCACCCATCACCCCCTGTGCTCACTGACGTGTATCCTAACTCGCAGGAAGTCCCACTCACCCATCATCCCCTGTGGTCACTGACCCGTGTCCTAACTCGCACCAAGTCCCGCTCACCTATCACCCCCTGTGCTCAATGACCCGTGTCCTAACTCGCACCGAGTCCTGCTCACCCATCACCCCCTGTGCTCGCTGACCCGTGTCCTAACTCGCACCGGGTCCTGCTCACCCATCACCCCTTGTGCTCACTGACCTACATTGGCTCCCGGTTAAGCAATGCCTCAATTTCAAAATTCTCATCCTTGTTTTCAAATCTCTCCATGGCCCTCGCCCCCTCCCTATCTCTGTAATCTCCTCCAGTCCTACAAACCCCCGAGATCTCTGCACTCCTCAAATGCTGGTCTCCTGCACATTCCCGATTTCCATTGCTCCATTGGTGGCCGTGCCTTCTGTTGCCTGGGCCCTAAGCTCTGGGACTCCCTCCCTAAACCTCTCTACCTCTCATTTCTCCTTCAAGATTCTCCTTAAAACCTACCTCTTTGACCAAGCTTTCTACTTATGCAAATCGATGTTTAATTTTTATCGCATAATACTCCTGCCAAGCACCTTGGGAGGTTTGTTGTTACCGCCGTGGTAGTTGAGGTGGCCCCTCGGGCGAAATTCCATTCTTCGTTTTTTTCCAGGCGGACTGGAAGTCAGTTACAGTGGGAGGGGAAGTGGGACAGTGAGCACACCCGAGGGGCGGAGATTACGGGGGAGTGCAGTGACTGCCGCTGTCAGTCAGTTGGGTAGCACTGTGACATCATCACGGCACCGCGTCACTACAGCTCTCCCCGTCACTTAAAGGGGGGAGCCTGCGCGATGTTTTTAACTTCGGTCCACTGGGTCACCAGGAAAGCCAGTGGCCTGGCACCCAAGGGGATGGGGGGGGTGGGAGGGATGTGCCAGGCTGTCTGTTGGCGGCCTGGCCGTACCTGGGGGCATAATTGTCGGCCCGACATGGCAGTCGTCCGACCAAATAAAAACATGGCGGCAGCGGCAGTGCGCCCTCCCCGTTAACGGAAGCCGCACCGCCATTGCAGAAGGCTGCAGCCTCACTGGACCACCGGGTGGCGGGGGGGGGGGGGGGGGGAGCGGGGGGAACATTGGTGGTTCACACTGTGATGACGCACTTAGCACGGATCGGCAGCAGCGGAGCGATGGGGGAGGGAAAGCGGGTCACTGCCGGGATACCGCAAGAGCGGAATTTTGATAATGGCGGCCATTATAGATAAAAGTTCATGGGGTTGGGGGTAATGTTTTAGCATGGATAGATGATTGGCTAACTAACAGAGAACAGAGAGTCGGGATAAATGGTTTATTCTCGGGTTGTCAACTAGCAATGAGTGGGGTGCCGCAGGGATCAGTGCTGGGACACCAACTATTTACAATCTATATTAACGACTTGGAAGAAGGGACTGAGTGTAATGTAGCCAAGTTTGGTGATGATTCAACGATGGGAGGAAAAGCATTGTGTGAGGAGGACACAGAAAATCTGCAAAAGGACATAGCCAGGCTAAGTGAGTGGGCAAGAATTTGGCAGATGGAGTATAATGTTGCAAAGTATGAGATCATGCACTTTGGCAGAAAAAAATCAAAGAGCAACTTAATATTTAAATGGAGAAAAATTGCAAAGTGCCGCAGTACAGCGGGACCTGGGGTTACTTGTGCATGAAACACCAAAGAATAGTATGTAGGTACAGCAAGTGGTCAGGAAGGCCAATGGTATCTTGGCCTTTATTGCAAAGGGGATGGAGTATAAAAGCAGGGAAGTCTTGCTACAGCTATATGAGGTATTGGTGAGGCTACACCTGGAATACTGCGTGCAGTTTTGGTTTCCATATTTATGAAAGGATATACTTGCGTAGGAGACAGTTCAGAGAAGGTTCACTCGGTTGATTCCAGAGATGAGGGGGTTGACTTATGAGGAAAGGTTGAGGAGGTTGGGCCTCTACTCATTGGAATTCAGAAGAATGAGAGGTGATCTTATCGAAACGTATGAGATTATGAGGGGGCTTGACAAGGTGGATGCAGAGAGGATGTTTCCACTGATGGGGGAGACTAGAACTAGAGGGAATGATCTTAGAATAAGGGGCTGCCCATTTAAAACAGAGATGATGAGAAATTTCTTCTCTCAGAGGATTGTAAATCTGTGGAATTCACTGCCTCAGAGAGCTGTGGAAGCTGGGACATTGAATAAATTTAAGTCAGAAACAGACAGTTTCTCAAACAATAAGGGGATAAGGGGTTATGGGAAGCGGGCAGGGAAGTGGAGATGCTGGCTCGGTTGTGCACTTTACTTCCATGCCGAATTCCTCCGTGGTGAACCCGCTACAAGCAGGACACCAACAGCGCTGCAAAGTGGCCCAGCCACTCAGTACAGTGGGAAAGTAGCGCATCTTATCAACAAGAGCAGACATCGACGACGAGGTCCAACACCTCCAATGCATCAGTGCAGCCTTCAACCGCCTGAGGAAAAGAGTGTTCACAGACCAGGCCCTCAAATCTATCACCAAGCTCATGGTCTATAGGGCTGTAGTGATACCTGCCCTCTTGTATGGCTCAGAGACATGGACCATGTACAGCAGACACCTCAAGTTGCTGGAGAAATACCACCGACGATGTTTCTGCAAGATCCTGCAAATCCCCTGGGAGGACAGACGCACCAACGTTAGCGTCCTCGACCATGCCAACATCCCCAGCATTGAAGCACTGACCACACTCGACCAGCTCCGCTGGGCGGGCCACATTGTCCGCATGCCAGACACGAGACTCGCAAAGCAAGTGCTCTACTCGGAACTCCTTCACGGCAAACGAGCCCCAGGTGGGCAGAGGAAACGTTACACGGACACCCTTAAAACCTCCCTGATAAAGTGCAACATCCCTACCAACACCTGGGAATCCCTGGCCAAAGACCGCCCGAAGTGGAGGAAGTGCATCCGGGAGGGTGCTGAGCACCTCGAGTCTCATCGCTGAGAGAGTGCAGAAATCAAGTGCAGGCAGCGGAAAGAGCGTGCGGCAAACCAGTCCCACCCACCCCTTCCCTCAACGACTATCTGTCCCACCTGTGACAGGGACTGTGGCTCTCATATTGGACTGTTCAGCCACCGAAGGACTCATTGTTAGAGTGGAAGCAAGTCTTCCTCGATGCCAAGGAACTGCCTATGATGATGAGAGCGGGAAAAAATGTTCTTTTCAACCTCATTTCAGTCGAGAATTTGACCCAACATTTTCGCCGCTAATTGTCCGAGAAAGTTTGGAATTGCGACAGCTTTCTGACGCACCTGAACTTCGACCCCAATATGTCTTTATTATAATTCTTTCGTATGTGACAATTAAAGAAATGAACAGAGATTTTTTTTGATAAACATTAAATGAGCTCCTAGATATGAATCAAAGATCTCAGCTCGAAGTTAGTTGTCACCCTTGGTCTGAATCAATGGTTCACTGTACTGTCTGAGCATCAAGTCCTGGATAAGGCACAACCTCTTCAGCTCAATATTGGCAATAAAGCCCTTGTTTTATTTCTTAAAAGATGAGACACTGAATGGGGTCAAAGAGCACAGGGATCTCGGGAGACAAGTGAACAGAACATTAAAGGCAGCATCGCAGGTCAGGAAAGCAATTAAACATACTAACAATGCACTGGGGGTTATTTCTCAGGCTATAGAATTCGAAAGTATTGAATTTAAACTTGTATAGGGCCAGGATCAGGCTGTACTTAGGGGCCAAAATTGCTCCTTCCGACAAGGCCTCTGACTGCCTGAAAGCAGCGGCCATGGGGGCGGCGCGTAATGGCCGCCGAGTCTCAGCGGAGGGGCCGCCATTTTGGAAATGGCCCTTGCTCGGGTTTGGAGCGGTGTCCGGGTCTGTCACCGATTGTGCTTTTGCTGTCAGTACAGGCGCTGTGGCATGGCGGCACGGCCAGCCTTAAAGGGGAGGGCGCACTGCCGCGGCCGCCATGTTATTTGTTTTTGTCGGCCGACTGCCAGGTCGGTCTGCCAATGATGGCCCCTTCTGGACACCAGGCCGCTGGCCCGGCCTAAACCCTTCCGGGTGGCCCAGTGTTTGCCGCTGAAGTGGCTGCAGCGATCGCAGTGTCCCTTCCCCTTTAACTCCATCCCGTCCCCACTCCCCCCTGCCCCCCACTCCCCCCCGGCTAGTGATGGTCACTCCCACCCCGCCCCCCACTCCCGCCCCACCCCCACTCCCCCCTCCCCCCCGGCTAGTGACGGTCACTCCACCCCGCCCCCCCACTCCCGCCCCGCCCCCATCCTGCCCGCATGATGAGGTCACTCCGCCCCGCCCCCACTCCCGCCCTGCCCCCACTCCCCCCCCTCCCCGACCCGTTAGTGACAGTCGCTCAGCCCCATCCCCACTCCCACTCCCATGATGAGGCCACATCCGCCCTGCTCCAAAGAAATCCCCGAAGTGCTGACTTTCGATGGTCAGGCCAGGCCAATGCCTGGGCCGGCCAGAACACATCAGAACCGGTCGGTGTACCCCATTTCAGGCGGTGGACCATTTCGGCCCCTTAGAGTACGGTGCACAGTTCTGTTCTCTGTACTGTAAAAAGGACATAGAAGCACTGGAGAAAGTGCAAAACTATTTACATGATCAACATAGGAAGGAACATGGGAACAGGAGGAGCCCATTCAGCCCCTCAAGCCTGTTACACAGGAACAGGAGGAACCCATTCAGCCCCTCGAGCCTGTTACACATGAACAGGAGGAGACCATTCAGCCCCTCGAGCCTATTACACAGGAGCAGGAGGAGGCCATTCAGCCCCTCGAGCCTATTACACATGAACAGGAGGAGACCATTCAGCCCCTCGAGCCTGTTACACAGGAACAGGAGGAGACCATTCAGCCCCTCGAGCCTGTTACACAGGAACAGGAGGAGGCCATTCAGCCCATTCGAGCCAGTTACACAGGAACAGGAGGAGGCCATTCAGCCCCTCGTGCCTGTTACACAGGAACAGGAGGAGCCCGTTCAGCCCCTCGAGCCTGTTACACAGGAACAGGAAGAGGCCATTCAGCCCCTCGAGCCTGTTACACAGGAACAGGAGGAGCCCATTCAGCCCCTCGAGCCTGTTACACAGGAACAGGAGGAGCCCATTCAGC